>NC_047667.1:70196059-70509392 GCF_011762505.2 Arvicanthis niloticus | reverse complement strand
CAAAAATATTATTATATACGAAGCTTCCATTTTGGCTACAATAAATTGTATACATTTATCAAAACTTGTTTTATACCTTAATTTCAATTTTAACTGAACAAATAATAGTTGAGCAAATTAATGTGACATTGTGGGGGGCCGACTTTTAGCAGAAAGCAGCTATCAGCTTTGCAGCCATCTTGAGCCATATACCCTGACATGTGACTTGGATTACAATAGCCTACAACAGCTGAGCACACTCCGATAATCTTGGTTTAGATACCTTGAGATTAAAGGTGCGTGAGATTAAAGGTGTGTGAGATTAAAGGTGTGTAACTTAAGAGTATGACTTAGAAGTGTAGAGATCAAATTTAGAGACAAGACCTACGGGCATGATTGAAGGTGTAACTTAGAGGCGTGGCTTAGAAGTAAGACATATAAAAGGCAGAGACAGAACAGATCAGAATCAGACATTAGGGAGACATAGCAGAGAGAAGACAGAAACAGTACAACTTGGAGGAAAACAGATTACTTGACATTAGGTAGAAGACACTTGGCTCTAGAGAGAACCAGACTCAGAAGAGAGAAGAAAGGTAGCAGGCACTTGGAAGAGAACTTGGAAGAAGTAACTTGAAACTTGGAGGGACTAGGAGCTGGGGACTAGGCACTAGGAACTCAAGACTTAGGACTTAGACTAAAGAATAAACGGGATTGAATTACACTCTGTCTGGTCTGCATTCTTCGATTCCGACCTCACTCTCTTTCTCTTGCTGAACCCAGACCCGCGGACCGGAGCAGCTTGGGCCAGGATACAGTAGCAGGCAAATTCGGGGCAGCCCAGGCCTCAACATTTTGCTTGGGCTGCGACATTTTTTGGCTGCCCCAACGTGGGGCTAGTGTGGACCCCAACATGACATAATGAATTTTATGTTTGAAAATAACTTAAGAAAATTGGTTGAATGTTTTATGTCAAGCACTGATAAATAATTGAGTATATTTTCCCCTAATAACATCAGAAGTGACACCCATAAAGTCTCATCATCATTACTGCATAAACATGCACTCCATTGTTGTACCACACATTTGAAAGATTTATTGTGATACTCAGTAACTAAAATATTCTGAAATCTAGATAATGTCTGATTCAAGTGAGTCATGTTTACTTGAATCATTTTGTAGGTAATTTAACAAAAAAACCCTTAAATATGTTTTTGGACATCTTTTTCCTGAGGTGTCCAATGACTCCTTGTGTTCTACATTTTCATAATTACCAATTTCATCTAAATTGTTGAACTAAAAGACACTTTGAATGTGGTCTCAGGAAGTGGGCATTGATGACATTTCTTCGCAGAGTGATCGTGAGGTGAGAAGTGGGAGCAGGAGACTTCACAGGAGGCAGATCAGTGTAACGTTCTTGTAAAGGCATAAGCTGCAGAAATTTCAATTCCAATTACCAACAAATAAGATGACAATTAATTTACTTAATGTATACACAATTTGATTGACTTAAGAATAAAATATGTACTTGTCTACTTAAGAACATTACTCTAATTAGGGCAAAGGAGAGAAAGAGAAGTGAGGAAGGTGGCTTGCATTACAATTTTGTAAACTATTATTTTTCAAACCAAATAATTTATTTTAAATTTCCCCTTAACTGGTAAGCCTATGGACCTAATAGATATTTGAGGGTGACTCCAGCACTATAAAAAGTGACTCTTCAAAGCTAATAGGCGTTTCCATACCAACTGGAAGCCTCACAAGAGTAGCTGAGCTCCTGCATAAAAAGGGGCAGCTTGTTGGCAACAGGACAGGGAGTTTCAGTGCACTCCTGTCTACCTTGTCCCATTGTAGATTTGTCTGACACAAAGCATTGGGTATTAATGATAGAGTTCCTGTAACATTCTTTCCATGTTTGTGCATTTCTTTGATTATGTCTGCATATATCTTTAGATACAGACCTTCAGTAGAAAATTATTAAACTTTGAAACTTCATTCTAAAATTATCACAATTAGTAATTGCACATTATTTGAAAGCAGTAAGTAACACATTTTTCAAGTTACTATTTCTGTCACTTAAGTCTTGTATCATATTAATCGGTCAAGAAAATGCTATTGATTTTAGGCAAGTTCTTTACTTCATTTATGAACTTATAACTTAGAGTTATTAAACTTAATGCACTTTGTAAACTTTAATTTTGAATACTGCAATATATTTTGACAAATAAACAAATCCAAGTCATTTAATCCCCTAAATAAACATATGATGTGTGCAGAAAAATTAAAAAATAAAATTAGCAAGCAGCTTTTAGCAGCCTAACATTACTTGGGGCCCATTTGACAGATCCGTGTCTTCTTCATGGCCAGGAATGCAGGATTATGAACATAGTCATGATCTCTTTGTCATCTCGTGCTCTTGGACTCATGTGAGATGTTCTCACTGAATCTTCAGTGAGGGCAGAAAGTGACTAGAACTAACTTTACAATTAGTAGTACAAAATATGGTAAATTAATATGAATTTAACACATCAAGAAAATTGTATTTTCTGACTCTCTCTAATGTAGTATGGTGGAACTGCATAAGTAAATCAGAAAATTAAAGAGAAGAATCATGTGTCAATAATTTGGAGAAAAATAATATGTTATGTTCAACATAATAATTCATGGTTTTGAACAGAAAGTGTGATTTAAATTTTAGGTTTGAATATTTCAATCTTACTTTATTAAGGTGTTGAAATTACTGAACACACCATTCAGACACCTATCTCAGCCAAAGAGGGCTAGTTTATTGAACACAGCCCCTAAGACTGTTGAACCAGGGACACAGTATAGACTTGTGAGCTGAACTGTGACACCTAGCTAGAATCCCATAAAGCTTTTAAGCCTGAAATCCACAAACATCTGCCAAGTTATTCTACCAATCAGGATTTAGGGATAAAGGACTTTCTTAGGAACTTGTCTTTGTTGAACATTTATCCTCTTCTCATTGGTTGGATTATTCAACAGTGACAGGAGACTTGCTTTGCCTAACATTCATGTCTTAACTTGCCAACCAGGATATCAGTTACTCACATGCATGACTCTTTCTGTCAAGTAGGATGTCAGTTTTCAGGGAGGTCTTTGGAAATTAAAAGTTTATTTGACCCCTTCTCAAAATGGAAGTCTTATTTCAAATGGCTTTTTATATTGGTGCAGGTGTCTCTCTTATGTTGGGGTCCATCCCAGGGGCAGGCTATTAGACACAGGTACAGATGTGCTGCTGTGTGATTGGTTTGTGTTCAAGCTTATTGTGGCTAACAATACAAAAGTGTTCTGACTTCTTTTGTGACGGGTTTCCAAGAATACCAAAGCAAAGAACATAACAGAGTAAGCAGTTAACTTGGGCATGAGAAAGTTTTCTAGTACAAATCATTACTATAAAAGAGAATTACTATATAATAAATTTTCCCTGTAACATTAGTAACACCTTAAAATGGCTGGTTAGAAAGGTATCAGTTTTTCATGTCTTAACACCTACATCATCTTTTCATAAAAAGACAAAGGTATAGTATGTACATTGAGTAGTTCTCACATTTTTAATCAAGATAATTAAAGAGACAAGAAATAGTTATCAATATTAAATAAAAATTCAAAAAATTCTATGTTGGACAAACAGTCTTTTCAAGTAAAATGCCATCCATCTAAACCAAGTATCCAAAAGTCTTAGAATATTAGTAAAAAAGGATGTTTATTTTTTTAAAAAAAAGTTTCAATTCCATGACCTAGAGATATGTGGCTATTCTGTGATTCCCATGGAAGAGATGACACCCTTATTCTACTATAAAAATATATATTTATAATTTCCAAGATTATAGGCAACTTTATCGAAATCTCACTAGAACATTGCATTTACATGTTTCAACTTAAACTTATGTTTAGTTTTAAATAAAAGAAAGATAGTTCTTTCAATGTGTAAATTTTTCTTCTTCCTAAACCACATAGCAAAAAACCATATACTGCCAGTACACATTTAACTAACATTTGAAAAAATATCCTGAATTTAAGGCAACTGATCTAACTCAGTAGAGTACATAGCTAACATTTAGGAAGCCCCAGTTTTCATCCATAGCACATCTGAAAACTGGGAGTGGTGGGCCACAGCTGTTACTTGGGAAGTAGTAGGAGTAGAAGTCAATAAGAGAAGAAGTCATTCAAGAGTACGTGGGCTATGTGTGACCCTTTCTCCAAACAGATTAACAAAACAAATGTAGAAATCAATGCATTAAATTCCACAAGGATAAAGTGATTTTTCTTCATGATAAAAGTAGTAATTCTTTAAGAAAGCTTAGCAAAGAACCTTGTATATTCATCAGAACTTTAGCATATATAAAATAGAAGTATGTCATGAGCCAAAGACACACTCAATAACATATGGAAGTTTTAACACTAAAGTATAATCAGTAATAAAACTTAACTTCCCTAAATGAGACCATTGGAAAATGTACATACAACAAATGAAAAAAAAATGAGCATTATGTTTTCAAGTTCACATCCAATGTTCATTAAGTCTAGGAGTATGACAATTCATCAAATAAAAGCCAGCATGTTTCAAAATTGTTAAAATTTATAGAATATACTGTCCATTTATAATAAAGTTGTTAGGAAAAAAGAGAACATGTTTAGAAAACATTTAAAACACTATAAAATATATTAGAATATGAATAAAATCACATTTTAATTTAATATTCTAAGGTGGTACTTAGTGAATGAAACCTATTATAGGGTGCAGGTATAACAGAATCTACTGAAAAATTGCCAGCTTAGTTATTAATAGTTATAGTTTATATTAGTCAAGAATCTTCAGGGGAAAATAACTAATAGAACAAAGTTGTTTCACAGGGGGACTTCTTGGTTTGGTTTACACAATTATGTATAGATTATTCAACAATATTTGCCTCCGTCCTGAATAGGCTGAGAACTCTGTAGTTGTTCAATCCAGGAGGTTGCAAGCCTCATCAACATGTTGATGTAAGTCCTGTGGGGTTTCTGCAGAGTCACTGTTCTTCAATCCACCGTGAAACGTGGAAAAAAACTGGGTTCTGATTTCAGGGAAGGAAGGATGTGTAACAGTCATCACAGCAGCAGAGGAAGAATGAACTGCCTAGTGAGACGTGAAAGCAAACAGCTTTCATCTACCTTGTAAAAGAAACTAGTGTTTTCTTGGCACTTGTTTCATTTGGGCTGCCACTGATGGGTACACTATGTCTAGAATGTAGCTTTCCATGCTAATTAAACTAATGGAGAACACCATTCACAGTTGTTCCAGGCTTCTTGACTCTTAGTTGATCATAAATCTAACAAAGTGTAGCCCATTGCACTGTGGACTTTTTGTTCCCTTGCCAATGACTTTTTCAAGAAGCCCTTAAAGGACTGAAGGAGCTGAAGGGGTTTGCAACCCCATAGGAAGAAAAACAGTATCAACCAACCAGATCTCCCAGAACTCCCAGTGACTAAACCACCAACCAAAGCGTACACATGGAGCGACCCATGGTTCCAGTAGCATATGTAGCAGAGGATGGCCTTGTTGGGTATCAATGGGCAGAGAGGCCCTTGGTCCTGTGAAGGCTTAATAACTCATTTTAGGGGTATGCCAGGGTGGGTGAGGAACACCCACACAGAAGCAAGGGGAGAGGAGGTAGGATAGGGGGATTCTGAAAGGGAAATTGGGGAAGGGGATAACATTTGAAATGTAAATAAGGAAGTATCCAATAAAATGTAAGAAAAAAAATAGCTTACAGTTAAAGAATTTCAATATGTAAAATATACTCACACATAATGTTTCCTCATCTATTTTGTTTATTCAACACAGTTTTATGCCCATCACTCAATGCTGATGAATCAATAGTTACTTTTTTATCAGAACACCTATTCTGCATAATGATACATGATTATTTATTTGGATATTCATGTCTTGAAGACCATTGGACTGGTTTTCAGTTTTTGTTTGCTCTGTATGAGACATTAGTCATGATCTGTATAAAAGAATGTATGTGAGTCATTGTATTTAACTCTTCTGAAAGAATGACACTTATTACATATCCCAATGTGACTTAAGCAAGCATACTACCTATGAATCGAAACAACTCCAGGCACACGAATCACATGACAGGACATGTTGCTGTAATTTGAGTTCTGATACACATACTTCTACAAGTGATCCATGTCTTCCTCTATCCTTTCTGTAACGTTTTTGATTCTCACTCCAAGTTTATATATTATCATGTAGTCTTAACGAATAGCTTGCAAACTAGATAATAAAAATGGGATTATCACTTGTGTGAATTTTAGGTTTAGATTTGAGTTGTCAAAAATGTTCATCTCTTTCTGCATAGAGATGTACCATAGTTGCTGTTTTTATTTTATAATATCCATCTTTCAGAGAATACTTCCAAAATAATGCTGACCTGTTCCCCTTAACCTATCTGATATATGAAATGAAGTCTGTTTTTCCCCAAACTCTTCACAAAATTCTCACCACAGCTAGAATATGACCCCATAAAAGTACTGTTTCCCATTAGAAGCAGGTGATTCTACCTGAGAATGGATACAGTATTAGGAGACTTAATAAATTATAATACAATGTTTAAATTTTATAGGACTAATAGGGAGAGACTCAGGCAGCCATTGTTTTCTTTATATTCTTTGTCAAGCAAAATAACATTTGTGTGGCAGTCCTCACAAAGAAATTCCATTCTCACTTACAAGGTGTCCAGATATTTGATTTTAGCACACTCATAGAGATATACTCAAGAAGAAGAAGGAGAAGGAGGAGGAGGAAGAGGAGGAGGAGGAGGAGGAGGAGGAGGAGGAGGAGGAGGAGGAGGATGAGGAGGATTATGAATAAGAAGAAGAAGAAGAAGAAGAAGTAGAATAAGAAGAAGAAGAAGAAGAATAAGAATAAGATTAAGAAGAAGAAGAAGAAGGAGGAGGAGGAGGAGGAGGAGGAGGAGGAGGAGAAGGAGGAGGAGGAGGAGGAGGAAAAGAAGGAGGAGGAGGAGGAGGAGGAGGAGGAGGAGGAAAAGAAGGAGGAGGAGGAGGAAGATGAGGAGAAAGAAGAAGAAGGAGGAGGAGGAGGAAGAGGAGGAAGAGGAGGAGGAAAAGGAGGGGGAAGAGGAGGAGGAAGAGGAGGAGAAAAAGAGGAGAAGAAGCAACAAATAAATTAGTCAAAAAAGATGGGGTGTTAACTGTTGAAAAATATCATACATAAGAGATATCTTTGATTTCTGATACCCTTAAAGATAAAATGCATTTTGTGTTTTCTTTGACAGTTGTGTTAATATTTTCTATGGTATCTTCTGCACCTGAGATTCTCTCTTCTATCTCTTGTATTCTGTTCGTGATGCTTGCATCTATGACTCCTGATTTCTTTCCCAGGTTTTCTATATCCCTGGTAGTCTGCCTTTGTGATTTCTTGATTGCCTCTACTTCCATTTTTATGTCCTGGATGGTTTTGTTCAATTCCTTCACCTGTTTAGTTGTGTTCTTTTGTAATTCTTTAAGGGATTTTTGTGTTTCCTCTTTAAGGGCTTTCACCTGTTTATCTGTGTTCTCCTCAATTTCTTTGAGCATGTTATTTATGTCCTTCTTAAAGTTCTCTATCATCATCATTAGTAGTGATTTTAGATCTGACTCTTGCTTTCCTGGTGATATGGGTAATTCAAGGACTTTCTAATGTGGGAGAACTAGGTTCTGATGAAGCCTAGTACTCTGGGTTGCTGGTGCTTGTGTTCTTGCGCTTGCCTCTCACCATCTGGGTCTCCTTGGTGCTACCTGAGCTGTCTCTGACTGGAGCCTTGTCTTTCCTATTATCTTGGTTGTGTCAGAACTGTTTGGGATGAGTGTTGCTGCTGGGGTTAGAGCTGAGGTTCAAGATATGCTCAGTGTTCAGGAGGAAACAGGAAGGAACCAGTGCTCTGGGCCAGGAGTGAATTTTTGGGTTCCTGTGGGTCTCGGTTACTCCCTGTTTGGGTAGAGTATTGCTGTCTCCTGACCTGAGATACTGCCCAGGTTAGAACTCGTGGGAGCCCTGCCACCTCTGGGTTTTGAGAGTTTGGGTACAGAGCTGCCTCCTGGGATCTGCTCTGTGCTTGAGGCCCAGACAGGAAGGAACTGGTACACCCGCCCAAGAGTGAATTCCTGGGTCCCAGTGGGTCCCAGTTACTTTCTATTTGATGTGAGTGTTGCTGCCTCCTTACCTAAGATACTGCCCAGCTTAGAGCTCCTGAGAGCCCCGCTTCCTCTGGGTTCTGTGAGATTGGGTACAGAGCTATCTCCTGGGAACTGCTGAGCTCTTAGGCCCAGAACGGAATGTACTAGTGCTACTGACCAGGAGTGAATTCCTGGGTCCCTGTGTGACCAGTTACTCCCTGTTTGGGGTAAGTGTTGCTGATTCCTTACCTGAGATACTGCCAAGGTTAGAGCTCCTGGTAGCCCTGCTTCATATGGGTTTTGTGAGGTTGGGTGAAGAGCTGCTGCAGGTAATCCACTCAGAGCTCGGGCCCAGACCAGAAGTCAATATTAACACAACTGTCAAAACAAATATAAAATGCAAAAAGTTCTTAACAGGAAACTCAGGACACAATGAGAAGACCAAACGTAAGGATAATAGGTATAGAAGAAAGTGAGGATTCCCATCTTAAAGGGCCAATAAAATCTTCAACAAAATTATTGAAGAAAATTTCCCTAACCTAAAGAATGAGATGCCCATAATCATCCAAGAAGCCTACAGGATACCACATAGACTAGACCAGAAACAAAATACCTCCTGTCACATAGTAATCAAAACACAAAATGCACAAAACAAATAAAAAAATTTAAAAGCAGTAAAGGAAAAAGGCCAAGTAACATATAAAGGCAGACTTATCAGAATTACACCAGACTTCTCACCAGAGACTATAAAAGCTAGAAGATCCTGGACAGATGTCATACAGACCCTAAGAGAACACAAATGCCAGCCCAGGATATTATACCTGGCAAAACTCTCTATTACCATAGATGGAGAAACCAAGATATTCCATGACAAAGCCAAATTTACACAATATCTTTCCACAAACCCAGCACTACAAAGAATAATAGCAGGAAAGCACCAATATAAGGAGGGCAATTATACCCCAGAAAGAGCAAGAAAGTAAGCCTCTTCCGACAAAACCCAAAAAAAGATAATCACACAAACAATGCCTCCACTGTTAACAAAAATAACAGCAAGCAACAATCTCCTCTCCTTAATATCTCTTAACATCAATGGACTCAATTCCCCAATAAAAAGACATAGGCTAATGTGCTGGATATGCAAACAGGAAGACAAGGGAAAGCCCACATTCACATGGAAATTGAACAATACCTTACTCAATGATAATGTGGTCAGGGAAGAAATAAGGAAAGAAATTAAAGACTTTTTAGAATTTAATGAAAATGAAGACACATCATGCCAAAACCTATGGTACACAATGAAAGCAGTGCTAAGAGGAAAACTCATAGCTCTAAGTGCTCACAAAAAGAAACTGGAGAGGGTATACACTAGCAATTTGACAATACATCTGAAAGCTCTAGAGCAAAAAGAAGCAAATACACCCAAGAGAAGTAGACAGGAGGAAATAATTAAACTCAGGGCTGAAATCAACCAAATAGAAACAAAAAGAACTATACAAAGAATCAATAAAACCAGGAGCTGGTTCTTTGAGAAAATCAACAAAATAGATAAACCCTTAGCCAGATTAATCAGAGGGAAGAGAGACAGTATTCAAATTAATAAAATCAGAACTGAAAAGGGAGACATAACAACAGAAACCGAGGAAATCCAAAATATTATCAGATCCTACTACAAAAGCCTATACTCAACAAAATTGGAAAATCTGGATGAAATGGACAACTTTCTAGACAAATACCAGTTACCAATGTTAAATCAGAAGCAGACAAACCATCTAAACAGTCCCATAACCCTGAAAGAGATAGAAGCAGTCATTAGAAGTCTACACACCAAAAAAAAGTCCGGGACCAGATGGTTTCAGCGTAGAATTCTATCAGACCTTCAAGGAATACCTAATAACAATTCTTTTCAAACTATTCCACAAAGTAGAAATAGAAGGAACACTACCCAATTCATTCTATGAAGCCACAATCATGCTCATACCTAAACCACACAAAGACCCAACAAAGAAAGATAACTTCAGACCAATCTCCCTAATGAATATCAATGCAAAAATACTCAATAAAATTCTCATGAACAGAATCCAAGAACACATCAAAGCAATCATCCATCATGATCAAGTAGACTTTATCCCAGGAATGCAGGGTTGGTTCAATATACAGAAGTCCATCAATGTATTTCAGTATATAAACAAATTCTCAACTGAGGAATCTTGAATGGTTGAGAAGCACCTAAAGAAGTGTTCAACATCCCTAGTCATCAGGAAAATGCAAATGAAAACAACACTGAGATTCCACCTCATACTAGTCAGAATGGCTAAGATTGAAAACACAGGTGACAGCAGATGCTGGCAAGGATGTGGAGAAAGAGGAACACTCCTCCATTGTTGGAGGGATTGTAAGCTGGTACAATCACTATGGAAATCAGTCTGGCAGCACCTCAGAAAATTGAACATAGTATTATCTGAGGACCTAGCTATACCACCCCTGGGCATATACCCAAAAGATGTTTCAACATACAACAGTGACACATGCTCCACTATGTTCATAGTAGCCTTATTTATAACAGCCAGAAGTTGGAAAGAACCCAGATGTCCTTCAACAGAGGAATGGATACAGAAAATGTGGTATATTTACATAATGGAGTACTACTCAGCTATTAAAAACAATGAGTTCATGAAATCCTTAGGCAAATGGATGGAGCTTGAGAATATCATCCTGAGAGAGGTAACCCAATCGCAAAAGAACATACATGGCATGCACTCACTGATAAGTAGATATTAGCCCAAAAGCTCACAATACCTAAGACACAATGCATAGACCACATGAAACTCAAGAGGAGGAAGGAAGACCAAAGTGTGGGTGCTTTTTTTTTTTTTTTTTTTTTTTTTAAAGGAGTAGCAAAATACTCAACCAGAGCTCCCAGTGTCTAAACCTCCAGCCTGAGAACAGAAAGGGAGGGACTCATGGCTCCATTTGTATAGGTAACTGAGGGTGGCCTCCTTAGGCAACAGTGGGAGTGGAGGGCCATGGTCCCCGAAAAATTGGTTCCATAGTGTTGGGGAATGCGAGAGCAGGGAGGCAGGATTGTGAGAATGGTGGGAGCACACCCTCACAAAAATTGGAAGAGGAGGTATGGGATAAGCGGTTTTGGGGGAGAAAGGAAGAGGAGATAACACTGAAAGATAAATATGTAAAATGTCCAATAAAAAAACAGATAATGGGTCTGGCAAAAAAATTAATATTCTCAAGAGAGATGCAAATCCTAATTTCTCTCAACAATTATTTGACAAAAGAGGACTAATTTTACAAAAAGTAGAAGAAGCTCTCATTAATTGATATATTATATAAATTGATTAATTGTTGGCTGTTTTATAATAGTCCTTTAATAAAAGAAATTATTAATAAAGAATTATATTTCTTTAAATAGTGTCTTCATTACTCTCTGAGGGTAGAAGGAGCATGCCTTGTTTACTCTTAATTTTCTAAAACTGAAAGTTCACGGCAAATCTGCTGCTGATTGCCCCTGGCATCGCTGAGACCAATAAAAAATATGCCACAACTATGTGGAAGGACCCTTTTACCCTTAAATGGAATGGCCAGGACCCAGGTCCTAAATGGGGCCAAGGACTGATATGCCTGTTTGATACCACAGAAGGCACAGCTAAATGGCCGGCAAAAAGATTAATGAATTAAATAGACACCCCCACAAAACCAGGCCCAATTATAAATAAGATGAATAACAATTGAAATCCAGGGAAGAGAAATTTCCCTGAGAATTCCCTTCTTTTTCCTTTCCAGGTAAAAAATAATCACCCATGATGTCTGCTGTTAGGAGTTCTAATCCTGATGTTGGCCTCTGGACTTATACTACTCAGATCTCCAATTGACCTTTGACAAAGACATCAAACAGCTATAGACTGACATCACTAATCTGAAGAAATCCCTCGTTTCACTGTCTGATGCGATCCCCCAAAATTGCAAAGGACTTTATTGGGCTTGATTTTCTCTTTTACAATAGAAAAGACTGTATACAGCTCTAGACTGTGTACAGATCTTAAAGAAGAATGCTACTTTTACATAGACAAAACAGGGATGATTAAAGAGAGCATGAGAAAGGCCAGAGAAGGTCTTGAGAAAAGACAGAGAGAGAAAGAGAAAAATGAGAGCTTGTACAAGAATTGGTCTTCATCCTCTCCATGATTGTTAACCCTACTTTCTTCCATCTTGGGACCATTAATTAGGTTATTTTTGCTTATTTCCTTTGGTCCCTGGGACTTAAATAGGATGACTAACTTTGTGAAACAACAGATAGATAATCTGATAGCAAAATCTATTCAGATACATTATCATAAGTTAGCTATGGAGGACCAGGAGACTGTAGATGAGGATGTTACTCTATCCAGGGTGCTCTCAAGTCCCATATCCACCCAACCTAAAAGAGGGGACTTCTGACCCTAGACCAAGAAGAGAGGGGCCACCCAGAACCCCCTCTGTTTGGTGATCTGAATTCTTGGTTAGGCTGTGAGGCTAAGCACTGCAAGGGAATATAAATAAAAATTTAAAATATGTTTCTGGGTTCCCTGAGGGACAGGCCTGACTGCATAGGGGTTGAGGTCAAAAGTATCCCCGCTCCAGGAAAAAGACATCAGGAAGGGTATGGCCCTCATGCCTCACTGGACAACAACAGGAGGACTGGAGCCATTACAAGGTCCCCTTTAATTACTGGAGGTCAGGCCTCTATCCCTGCCTTGGCAAGATTAGAATCACCACAGCCCTTCTATACTTGGAGAAGGGTGGAGATGTCAGGGGCAGCCCTGCTTATACACTAAAGGTCTAAAATCAGCCATCAGAAATACTTTGAATTATAAAATGTTATTGTGGCTTTTGTTAGTATGCTGGGTAAAATAATTGTATTGATTTCATTTTAAACTTCAAACTTTGTAGTGAGTTAAAATGTCCTTCAACATAATTATAGGTCATATTTATTTTCATATTGTAAAATGCTAGATATTCTGTTGAACATTTTAAAAAACTGGATTCCTTTTTGAGAATTTCATATATGAGCACTGTATTTACATAATTTTTCCCTTTGTCTTCTTCTTCCCACTCTTCCCAACCCCCATACTTTTCAAATACATCCTATTATTTATTTTTCATATATGTATGTATGTATACATATATAAGTATATATATATATATATATATATATATATATATACAAATACTGATAAATAAAGCGTTTTGAGTTAAAAAAGAAAGAAAAAGAAAAAAGATAAAATGCTTATATTGAATGATCTTGTATTATAATTATAATAATAATTGTATTATAATTATAATTAATGAATTGATACATTTAAACTGCTAATAACATTTCCATATCAGCCATGCTGAATAGCTAGTAGTGTGGTTTCATTGTCTCTTATTCTAAAATTTGGTCTTCCCACCTATACTTTGTTCAATCCTTGTTTCCAAGCATGTGCTATTGGCTCTTAAAAATAATGATTTACAATAGAAACAGCTGCTAGGTATGTTAGGTATGAAACAGTATGTGGAACTAAATTGTGCTTACTAGGTTCTGTCAGCATGTAAGAGATACCAAATGATGCAGAATTACAAAATAGTCTTTAATTCTTTATCTTAAACCAAAATCTAAGTTTTACAATTTTTTGTACACAGGTTATAGAAGATTATACTAAGAAAGAGATATAGTTGTACATTTAAGAATTTAGTATTTCAAAATATGACTATGCTGTGGTGGAAATAAATTCAGCAATGTTAACACTGTTCAAAACAGTAATAGACAGCTACTAATTTATTATTAAATTTTTAAAAAGTTTCCAATTCAAAATATTTAAAAAACAAACTTTTAATTTCATAGTTTCAACTCTAAATATCTTTTGTCTTTGCTGGCTTCTAAATATACACTTAGTAGAATGTCTTCAAAATTGAGAACTTGAATATGACAGGGAGAAGGGAAAATGTCATTTTAGCATTTAAATTGTGAGTTGTCTCTGAGCATAGCATTCATCAGGCTGAGGATGTTTGTTCATTGATGTGGTTTCTCTTTGGCCACATGGCATTTTCTTGCTATGGTTAGCTATTCCTAGGGGAAAAGACTATTTTGAGAGGCTCATTTTATTTCAAGCTATTTTCGTAAATATCAAGAGAAAAGTTACTTACAAAACCATGTATGAAGGTATATTTTTAAATGGTAAGTAAAACTGTCAGTTCTATACATTTATTTTCATTTTTAATTTTTATAATGGTTTTTAAATATATACTATCTGCTCATTTAAGTAATATGTCAGTCAATTAGGTACATATATATGCCACTTGCTTTTATATTTCAATAATCAAATTCATATCTAAATAGCATATCATTAAGTACAGAGTGAAATGTAAAGAATTTTAGCCATAAATAAAAATATGTTGCAGTTATTAGAAATTCTACTTAAAATATTTAGTTATTTATCACTGTAAAAATATAATTTAATCAAAAATGTTTTAAAATGATAGATTCTACTTTAAAAAAAATCTGACTGTAGATGGTCAGTAAGATGTCATTTATTAGTTTTATATATTTGAAATTTTATCCTGCAGTTACAACAAATTACTAAGGGGAAAACGATCTATGTGTTTTAATTCTCTTTTGTTAAACATATAATAATCATGGTTTACTGTAACAATTTGAGTAGAAATGCACCATAATTTTTGATACTAGCTTTCCTTTATCCACCATCTGATGACACAAAGTGCTGTTCAAATTTTTTATTGTTTTTTCCAGGATAATATCTGGACTATATTACTCAGTGGATTTATCTGAGGGCAGTAAATGCAAGATCTCAGAATTTCAGTGATCATAATTTCACATAAATATTACTTAATGGGATAGTACTAGGAAATTCAAACATTTCTCTTTTTTGTCCACATTACCTTCTCATTTATATAATGAGAATACCTGTTATAGGTGGACCCAGAAGGCCAAAATGGAATGCTGTATTTTACAAGAAAGTCGGCAATATAGCAAAATGGGTAAACCTTGGGGCCAAACCTGATAACTGGAGTAAGATCCAAAGGATCTGTGAGCTGAAGGAAAAGTACTTTTTCCCAAAGTCTGTCCTGATATATTTCTCAGTGCTCATCTTGGCATATTTGTGCTCATACAGACATACACAGTAAGTAAATAGTGTTTTAAAAGTAATAGTAGTAATAGTATCTGAGAAAGCATGGAGGAGACTCAGGAGCAGGCAAGGTTAGTGCTGAGTGAAACTGGGATAGATTTTATTTTTTGTTTACATTTAAGATATGAATTTACATTGTTGACATTACAATATAATGTCCCATTTCCCCCTTCCCTTACTTTCTCCCTCTATAGGAGTCACTAACTGCTGAACTACAGAGATAGCCCTTCTCAGGGTCATCCCTTGTTTGTTTACCCAATATGATCTGAAGTTTTAAGCATGGAAGATTGTGAGAGCACATGTGTTCAGTTACAGAATAAAATAAGCCAGGTGTGTGTCTATGTAGGCATCCCAAAGTAGGATCGTGCTTACATGTATTTTCTGTATCCATATTTTCTATGTGGTGGCTTTCAAGTTACGGCTCAATTAGTGGCTAAACTTACATGCTTTATAAGAAATTACAGTCTGATAAGGCAGAATCATGGATCACAAAGTTTGCACAAGGGAGTTAAAATATGTATTTTGCTCCACATGGGTTTTTTTTTTGTTTTCTAGAAATTGTAGGTTATGTGCTAGAAAAATAGAAAGACCACATTTTCTAGACTTTTGCCACGATCAATTGATATCTTCATTTTCTTACTTTGATTGTATATAAAACAAATATTGTGTCTATGTATTCTTGCATAGCAATATTAATTGTGCTGAAATTCTTAACTTCGAGCTATCTAAAGTCTTTAATTCTCTAGGGTAAGAGTTTTATCTGCCTATATTTTTTATTTTTTTAATCTTTTATCACTATTGAGAAACTCTTGAAATTCAGTAAAATGATATAATGAAAAAGCTCCAGTTTGATTATTAATATTATCAAAAATGGTTTCCCTTATCTTTCAGGAAAGCAAATTTAATTTTTCTTTGGATTTAATTTTTATTGAATTCAATGAAAATCAACTAATTTTAAAGCAAGTTCTCACTTCCTTTTTTTCCCCACAGTATTTATTGATTTTGAAATGTGCTTTCCTTTTCCTCTGTCAGCTGCAAATATGAGTTTGTCCTTTTCTTTATGCTCTGGATATATGTTTCTGTTGTTACTGAACTCTTGTGTTGTGTCTAACCTTTTTTGTAAATGTTGTGTAAGATCACTTCACTCTAAACTCATTTTGTCAAAGGTTTCTAATAAGCACATGTGAACAAACATATAGTATCTTTATCCCATACACACAAAGGGATACACTTCTGTAGCCTACATTAGCCTTTATTTATATTTGTTTTCGTATTCTAGACTTTTCCTCTTGAGCCTAATTAAAGTCAGACTATTCTAGTACTATTATATAACTAATGTAATCTGTACTCTTAAACACAATCTTATTGACTAAATTAACAATTACTTATGTCATCAAAATTTTAAACTGCATTGATATGACAGTAGACTTTAGAAAATGAAACAAAAAAGATAAATCAAATACAAAGCAAAGTATGTCCTAGGGATACCAGAGAGGGACAAATTATTGTTCATTTATAAATAGAGATTATATATAGCTTTATCTAATCCATAAATACATATATTTATGATGAATTAATTATGACTGTTCATTATCTTTCATGCCTTCACTTCCATGCTATTCTAATCTCTATCTCCATCTAAATAAATAAAGAGTCTGCCTGAAAAGACTTAGTTGAGAAAAGTAATTGAAACACTAAAGTATCAAAGCTCACATGAATGCTGCAGAGATGAATTAGTACTTAAGAACTCATATTAATCTTGCAGGGGTTCCAGGTTTAGATCCCAGCATTCACTTCATGCTAGGCATCTCAAAACCATCAGTAGCTCTAGTTCCATAGTATCCTACACACTCATCTTTAGTATATGGGCCTCTAGGCCCATATGCAAACAAAGACCCTCACATATACATAACAAAAAAGTCTATCTTTGCAATATTGTTTACTAATATGAAAATTAGAAAATATTTTTGTAGTCCATCAGTTCAGTGATGCAGACAGATTTTTATCTTTTCACTAAAATAAATTTTAAAAGTAACTGAAACTGTATTAGAGAACAATATTTGATATTAAAGCAGTAACTCTGTAAGGCAAGTCTTCTCAATAATTTTGGATCATGGGATGTTTTGTTATGTTAGAGAGAAAACTGCTTTCACATTTTCTTATGTGAAGTGTGTGTGTGTGTGTGTGTGTGTGTGTGTGTGTGTGTGTTCATGTTTCTCTATTTGTACTTGTACATATACATGTGTGCACATGGATGTAGAGACTAGATTCAAGGGTTCAATAGCCAGAAGCCATTCTTTTTGGGGGGAGTTGTTTGTTTATTTCTTTTTTTTAAATAGAGTGAATGCTTTGGATTTGTGGCTGGAAAATGATGCGAAGCTACCTGGGGTCTTAACTCAAGGTTTTTGCCTGTTTCTGGCCCCCAGCATTGGTATTAAGAGCATATGCCACCATACAATAATACCCATTTTTTTTATGTGAGTGTGTGCTAGGGAACAAAAGGAGATCTTCATTGTAATATCATCTGCTTTACACATTGAACTGTCTTCATTACAGGAGCCATATTAATAGGATATTGTGAACTACACAGGAGATTTTATTTTAGGAGTCTCTGTATAAAGAAAACAAGTAGACAGGCTCTGTATTGTAGTTACACATCAGGGATTTATACTCATACAACTTGTCTGTCAACTCTCTAAGGTGATGAACATAGCTTCCTTTGGGGGTGAGGGTTATTGATGTATTCTGAAGTTGACACAATTTTTACTGCCAAACAAATATTTTAAAATTATATCAACTTTCTTTCTCAAAGTAGGATAAGAATATTGTATGTTAGATCATAAGATGAATACTTTTTCATCTTTTAACAGTTTGATTCTTTAACAATTGTATCAATAATTTAGAAAGATAATATGATCTAGAGTTCATTTCAACTTTATTTTCATACACTTTTTAATTAACTATGTATGTTTACATAAATGTTTGTTTACCTGAAACAAATCTTAAATTGTGATGAGCTAAGAGAATGGCACTATAGAAATAGAGACATCTTGCCTCATCAGAGCATATGACAAGCTGTAGCGCACAGCCTTGCCAATAAGGAGAACGCCACACTCAGGATTCTTCTGACAGCATTTATTGAACAGCTCTTCAAGATGGAGAAAAGGGGAAGGACGCCGAGCTCAGAAAGCCCGATGCTTAAATAGAGCTTTGGGAGACATGCAGATCCCTCATTGGCTCAAATCTTTCATCCAATTGTCATACTCGGTTTTCGCAGGCGCATTCTCAAGTAAAGCTTCCGTGAAGAACCAGGAAGCAGAAGCCTGCGCTGTCTTTTAATGGCGAATGCGGCTCCTCACAACAAGCAAGTATAACAGGTGGCTTTTAGCACTGTAGTACCTCTGAAATTATTGTAAGTTTAACATATTTTCCTGAGACTTAGCTATCTTTCAGGTCTACAGTCTCTCTGATGGTTTGTATATGCTGGGCCCAGGGAATGGCACTGTTAGCAGGTGTGGCTCTGTCAGAGTAGGTGTAGCCTTGTTGGAGTAGGTGTGTCACTATGGGTGTGGGTTTTGAGAACCTCATCCTAGTTGCCTGGAAGCTAGTCTTGCACTATTATCCTTCAGATGAAGATGTTGAACTCTAAGGTCTGCCTAAAAGGGGCCTGTCTGGATTCTGGCATGTTCCCACTTTGATGATAATGAACTTAACCCCTGAACCTGTAAGCCAGGCCCAATTAAATGTTGTCCTTATAAGAGTTGTCTTTGTTTAGCTCTGTACCCCATTTTTTAATGGGGTTATTTGGTTGTCTGGAGTCTAATTTCTTGAGTTCTTTGTATATATTGGATATTAGCCCTCTATTGGATCTAGGATTGGTAATGATCTTTTCCCAATCTGTTGGTTGCCATTTTGTCTTGTTGACAGTGTCTTTTGCCTTACAGAAGCTTTGCAATTTCATGAGGTCCCATTTGTCAATTCTTGATCTTAGACCATAAGCCATTGGTGTTCTGTTCAGGAACTTTTCTCCTGTGCCTAAGTATTTGAAAGTCTTCCCCACCTTCTCTTCTATTCGTTTCAGTGTATCTGGTTTTATGCGAAGGTCCTTTATCCACTTGGAGTTGAGCTTTGTACAAGGGGATAAGAATGGATTAATTTGCATTCTTCTACATGCTGACCTCCAGTTGATCCAGCACCATTTGTTGAAAATGCTTTTCTTTTCCCATTGGATGGTTTTAGCTCCTTTGTCAAAGATCAAGTGACCATAGGTGTGCGGGTTCATTTCTGGATCTTCAGTTCTATGCCATTGATCTTCCTGCCTGTCTCTGCACCAGTACTATGCAGTTTTTATCACTACTGCTCTGTAGTACAGTTTGAGGTCAGGGGTGGTGATTCCCTCAGAAGTTCTTTTATTGTTGAGAATTCTCAACTGAGGAAATTCGAATGGCAAAGAAGCACCTGAAATGTAAACATAATATCCAATAAGAAATATGAAAAAAAAAGAGTTGTCTTGCTCATGGTGTCTATTCACAGCAGTAAGACCCTAACTAAGACAGTCTCAGACCTAACAATAACATGTGATTGCATCAGCCATTTCAATTTGTTTACCTTGAATTCTAAACTGCATATTTTACAAATTATATCATCTTTTAAGTTTCAAATAGAAACTTATCTCAAATGTGCTAAACTACCCATTAAAATAAGTCCTGTAAAGCATCTGTGATTTTTGCTAATAATTGAATGCCTATGTAAAAGTATTATTTGCCTGATATAATTGTCATTTCTGAGGATTATTGCTGAATAAGCTCACCCTTTCTAGAGCTTTCTAAATTCTGATTACCTGGTTCAACTTAGTTATTGTGGCTTCAAACTCCTCTCCAAGCTGACTGTTTAAACCTGGATCTTCCTGGTTACTTACTGAATTGCTTTACTTGGCCTCCTACTAATTTTGGCAATCAGTTCTAATATCATTGCTCCTAGTACTCTGGTTCATTTTGTCTTCACCTGTGTCTAGTTTGTTTACTCTGCAACCAGTCTCTATAAAACTGTCCCACTAAAGCTGCCTGTTAACTCCAGGAAATGAACTTCCACCAATGAACAGCACTAGTAATTTCCACTGCACTACCTTTCAACTGACTCCTGAATGGTGGGATTAAAGGTGTGTACTACCATTCTTGTACCTAAAGTTTTCTGTATTTGGAACTTGCTCTCTCTGAGGCTGTTTTTGAACTCAAACATCTGATTTCCTCTGTCTCTTAGGATTAGAGGTGTGTCTGTAAGTAGCCATGTTGATATACTAAGATTCCTCTACACACAAGTAATTAGCTTTGTAGCTTATGATCTTCACAGATACTTTTCAAGTAATAGTTAAATAAAATACCAAATAGTAATTTTCTATTTTTCTCTATAATTTAGTACTCAACTATAGTCCATAAGAATAAGAATGTGTTAATTTACAGATCTTACACAGAGTGATGGTATAGGGCTCCCAATTTGATGTGACAAGTCCAGCTCATAGTTTCTCAGTGTAGAATAGTAATGACCACTAGCAATTTCAGCAATTTTACAGCCAATAACATAGCTTGAAGTACAACAAAAATAGATACTGGTGAGATTTTTCAGTTGGACATTGCAATTCCCAGATATATGTCACTCCTTTTCACACCATTGCACTACAAAATTTGCCATATGAAACAACTGAAAGAAAATTCATGATTCTGTTTTCTCTCATTAATGTTTGGTTGCTGCTGATTCTTTCTTCTAATACTTTCAACCATGCCATATGATTTATTTTTGAAAACCTGATTCTACATTATTTCACCAGGAATTTAACATTTAATGTTATTTTTTTCATGGCAGAGTAAACCAATTACTACCAAGTTCCTTTTTGTTTTCTTTCTTTCTTTCTTTCTTTCTTTCTTTCTTTCTTTCTTTCTTTCCTTCCTTCTTTCTTTCTTTCTTTCTTTCTTTTTTTCTTTCTTCCTTCCTTCTTTCCTTCCTTCCTTCCTTTCTTCTTTCCTTCCTTTTTTCCTCCCTCCCATCCTTCCTTCCTTCCTTCCTTCCTTCCTTCCTTCCTTCCTTTTTTTCTTTTCTTTTTTTTTTTTTTTTTATATTTTCTTTATTTACAGTTGAAATGTTATCCCCTTTTCTGGTTTCCCCTTTGGAAGCTTTCTATCACTTAATCCCTCCCCCTACTACTTTGATGGTGTTTTCTCACCCATCACATACTCCTGCCTCCCCAGCCCACCATTCTCCTACACTGTGGCATCTAGCTTTCACAGGACCAAGGGCCTTTCAGCCCACTGATAGATGATATCTGATACCTCTGCTACATATGCTGCGGGAGCCATTGGTCACTTCATGTGTACTCTTTGGTTGGTGGTTTAGTTCCTGGGATCTCTTGGTGGTCTGGTTGGTTGATACTGTTGTTCTTCCTATACAGTTTATTACCAAGTTGGGTTTGTTGAAGGAAGTCTACTTTCGTGCTTTTTCCAAGGTGCAGTTTCCTTCTGTTGAAGTTTTTCATCTATTGTCCTCTGTAGGGTTGGATTTGTAGAAAGATATTGTGTAAATTTCATTTTAAGTCTAGTAATTCCTCAGGAATTTGGACATAGTAATAACTGCAGACCCAGATATACTATTCCTGGGTATATACACAAAAATTGCTCCAACATATAACAAGGACACATGCTCCATTATGTTCATTGTATCCTTATTTATAATAACCAGAATCTGGAAAGAACCCAGATGTCTTTCAACAGAGGAATGGATACAGAAAATGTGGTACATTTACACAGTAGGGTACTAGTCAGCTATTAAAAACAATGAATTCATGAAATTCTTAGGAAAATGGTTAGAACTAGAAAATATCATCCTGAGTGAGGTAACACAATCACAAAAGAACACACATGTTATGCACTCACTGATAAGTGGATATTAGCCCAAAATCTCAGAATAACCAAAATACAATTCATAGACCCCATGAAGTTCAAAGAGAAGGAAGAGTAAAGTATGGGTGCTGCAATAATTCTTAAAAGAGGGAACAAAATACACCAGGGAGGAAATATGGAGAGAAAGTGTGGAGCAGAGCCTGAAGAAAAGGCTATTCAGAAAATGCCCCACTTAGGGATCCATCCCATATATAGACACCAAATCCAGTCATTATTGCAGATACCAAGTAGTACATGCTGATAGGAGCCTGATATAGCTGTCTCCTGAGAGGATCTACCAGAGTCTGAAAAATACAAGGTGGATGCTCGTAGCCAACCATTGGACTGAGCACAGCAACACTAATGGTGGAGTTAAAGAAAGGACTGAAGGAGCCGAAAGGGTTTGCAACCCCATAGGAAGAACAACAATATCAATCAACCAGACCCCTGAGAGCTCCTAGGTACTAAACCACCAACCATGGCTCCAGTCCTTTATGTGGTAGAGGCATCAGTGGGCAGAAGTCTTTGGTCCTGTAAAGGCTCAATGACTCAGTGTAGGGGAATGTGAGGATAGAAAGCCGGGAGTGGGTGGGTGGTAGAATACCCTTATAGAAGCAGGGGAAAGGGGTATGGGAGAGGGGTTTCCTGGAGGAGGAACAGGGAAAGGAGATAACATTTGAAATGTAAATAAAGAAAATATCCAATTTAAAAAAAAAAGAAATTCAAGTAGATGGTTGTTCAGAAGATCTTATGTATAGGTTTGTTTCCTTATGTTTAACAGTTTAATTTTTATAGAAATCTATTTTTGTGCATACCATTATTTGATACAGTTATTATGTTTTATAAATATTTTATATACATATCTCATAATTGTTAAGGTTTTTCTTTAAGCTTCTGGAATGTAGAACATTCATTTTTCATGCATTTACCATCTATAAACAACTAGCAACCAATATGCTGACACAATGTAACTTTGTATTTCTAAAAATGTATATAAAGGTAATCATGTATGATATGTCCTTTATTATCACACTCATATAATGTAGCATTCTAGTACATAGTTTTCTCCTGGAATTTCTGAGCTTGGCTTCATTGTACAGATATACCACTTTTGTAGGTTGACATCCGATATTTATTTAGTTTTTGTCTGTTTCAAATAAAGGTGTTATAACCATCTGTTTGAAATTTCTTTGGATATGTATGCCAATTTTCTAGAATATAACGTAGTGGATGTGCTTTTAAGCTTGTAATACAATTCCAACAATTTTATAGATAGTACAGTTCTATGTGGAAATGACCAAATTTCAGTGAGTCAACTAAAGACCAATCATTGGGGAATTCATAGTATTGCAAAAGTGCTTAAAGGTGAATGATTTAACAGGAGACTAGACCATGAGAGTTCTGCCTCTCATGATTCCTGAAATAATCAAATCCTTCAACAAAAAGTAATATCCTTGTGAAAGCAAGAACCTGATCATTCTTATTCTTCTCTTCAATTTTTGTAGTTATGTTGTGTATTAATGCAACAGGAAGGTTTCTATTATTTTCTGCAATGCAAAGATCTGTGATACATTTTTAGTAGTAGATTAAAATAATTGCCACCAGGACACTACAGGAACTAAAAATTATAACTCATACTTCATAGACCTGTTTTTGTAGTTTCAGAAGTTTTAACAGTTATGGGGTGGTATCTATTTATCATTTAAATTGCAGTGATCTGAACTGTAACCTTTCAACATTTTCCACATGTGTAACTGATGTTCATATAGTATTTTGTGTCAGTTTTCTCTGCATTGCAACATTATCCCTTGTAGAGCATGGGGCCGGGTCTTAGGAACTCTTCAAATTCATAAAATCTTTTTGAAAATTTACTTAATCAGAATACTAAATGTGTAAATTACAGCTGCAGAACAGTATATTCTTCAGTAATATAGCTGCCTGAACATTGAATACAAACATTTTGAGTCATAGTCAATGCTGGCTAGTTCACTCACCTGTGCTGGTTTGGGTAAAAGCCTTTCTCAGGCTTTAATAAGTAAACCTAACCAATTCAATGTCTCACTAAACTACATGTGGTGGAATTGCTTCTGTGTTCTGCTGTTAGCTTCTGTTCATTGAATAGATAGAAAATGAATTCCAGGAAAAGCAACACAACTAGGATCTTAGGTAACATGCTGTCAATTGGTGATTTCTAGTCTTTCAATCTCTTGGAAACTCCTCTCATTGTTTGACAATGGTTGATGTGGTTTATTGATGCCTTTGTCTGTCATTTGAAGAGCTGTTTAGTTGTTTGGTTTTTTTTTGTTGTTGTTGTTATTGTTTTGTTTTTTTAAAGCAGGCGTTACCCATTGTCTCTGAGATGCTCAGCAGAATTGCATCAGAAAGTGTCACAATTATGACTTGAGTTCCTGTGTCTATTATCCTGAACTAGTTCAGAAACTGTGGTTTTGACCTAGCAATCATTTTATGTATCTCTTTTAAGTGATTCCAACCATACCAAAGTTTGAGAATCACTGACATAAATGATCTTACCTTATTAACTAAATTGCCTAAAGTTGCCATAGCAGTAATTCCTTGGAGGAACTTTTATTCTAATATTAACCATGGAACTTTGTTCAAAATTTCTTTTTACAACTCAATTTATTGATATATTTATTTATATGCAACTATAGGAATTTGAATTTAGGATAGGTATTTTAAAACAGTAAACTATCTCTTTGGATTGTAAATTTTTTATTTGAAATATATACAGATTTGAATGAGATATTTTAAAAGTAAGCTACAAAACATCCTTTGCCTAAACTATTTAAGGCTTCTCATATATAATTAGATTCAAAGCAAAAAAAAAATAACCTTTATAGTGAAAATTGTTGTATTTAAAATGTGCTGGTTCAACTGACTGCCAACGTAGAAGAGTGCAAATTGATCCATTCATATCTCTCTGTACAAAGGTCAAGTCTAATTGGATAAAGGACTTTCACATAAGACCAGATACACTGAATGTAATAGAAGAGAAAGTAGGAAAAAGCCACGAAGACATGGGCACAGGAAAAAATTTCTTAAACAGAACACCAATGGCTTATGCTCTAAGATCAAGAGTTGACAAATGGGACCTCATAATATTGCAAAGCTTCTGTAAGGAAAAGGACACTGTCAATAGGACAAAATGGAAACCAACAAATTGGGAAAAGATCTTTACCAATCCTACATCTGATAGAGAGCTAATATCCAATATATACAAAGAACTCAAGAAATTAGTCTCCAGACAATCAAATAACCCTATTTAAAAATGGGGAACAGAGTTAAACAAAGAAGTCTCATCTGAGGAATATCAAATGGCTGAGAAGCACCTAAAGATATGTTCAACATCCTTAGTCATCTGGGTAATTTAAATCAAAACTACCCTGAGATTACACCTCACACCACTCAGAGTGGCTAATATCAAAAACTCAGGTGACAACAGATGCTGGCAAGGATGTGGAGAAAGAGGAATACTCTTCCAATGCTAGTAGAATTGCAAGCTGGTACAACCACTCTGGAAATGAGTCAGGTGGTTCCTCAGAAAATTGAACATAGTACTACCTGAGAACCCAGCTATACGACTCCTGAGCATATACCCAGAAGATGCTCCAACATGTAATAAGTACACATGCTCTACTATGTTCATATCAGCCATATTTATAATAGCCAGAAGCTGGAAACAACCCAGATGCCCCTCAACAGAGGAATGGATACAGAAAATATGATATATTTACACAATAGAATACTACTCAGCTATTAAAAACAATAACTTCATTAAAGTCTCAGGCAAATAAATGGATCTAGAAAATATGATCCTGAGTGAGGTAACTCAGTCACAAAAGACCACACATGGTATATACTCACTGATAAATGAATATTAGGCAGAGCATGAATACCCAAGATACAACTCGCAGACTACATGAAGCTCAAGAGGAAACACGACCAAAAGGTAGATGTTTCAGTTCTTCTTAGATGGGGGAACAAAATAGTCAAGGGAAGTAGAGGGTGGGAGGGACTTTGGAGGAAGTAAAGAGGGGAAAGGGGAAAAGAGGAGAAGAATCAAGTATACGAGGAGATGGAGTAGATGTACAGAAGGTTAGGAAATTGAACAAATGTGTTTAGCAGTGGGGGATGGGAAACTGGGGGTACCATCCATAAACTTCCAGGTGTCAGGAAAGCAAGAACCTCCCAGGATCCAATGAGGATGACATTAGGTGAAATACCCCACAAAGGGGAGGGAGAACCTGTCGAGACAATATCCAGAGGTTAAGCATGTCCCCCCAGTTGAGGGATGTGGTGACCCACCCATCTCCAAAATTTTAACTCAAAATTGGTTCTGTCTAAAGAAAGCACAGGAACAAAGAGTGGAACAGAGACTTAAAGAAAGACCATCCAGAGACTGTCCTACCAGGGGATCTATCCGACATACAAACACCAATCCCAGACACTACTGGGGATGCCAAGAAGTACTTGCTGACAGGAGCCTGATACAGCTGTCTACTGAGAGGCTCTTCCAGAATCTGACCAATACAGATGTGGATGCTCACAGCCACCCATCCTGCCCCAGTGTAGAGGAATGCTAGGTTGGTGAGGCAGGAGTGGGCGGGTGGGTTGGTGGGGGAGCACCCTCATAGAAGCAGGGTAAGGAGACATGGGATAGGGGCTTTGCAGAAGGGAACCTTGGAAAGGAGATAATATTTGGAATGTAAATAAATAAAATATTCAATTTAAAAATACGTGCTTTGAGAACTTCAGATCATGTAAGCAGATACAAGACTTGGTGATGGTAACAATACTAAATTCTGATTTTTTTATTTTAGATTATTGTTGATATCAAATTCATTATGACAAAACATCAAATTCATCATGACAAACCATTGATTTTTCTTCTTTTTTCTTCCTTTTCACCCTGTCACATGTAATTTGTATGTACTCCTTTTTTTTTGTTTGGAAAAGAAGAACTTGAAAGTGTCTGCTCAATGTAAAAAACCAAAATGGTAACATCAGTAGGGCTTCTTATAACATCTTCAATTGTCAATAGACTGAGAAGCAAGGGCTGTGAAGATTATAACTCAAACCTTCTATCAGAGAATTTCCATTGATGATCAGGGGTTTATGATAAGTAAACATTGAGTTATATTTGAGGAACGTTGGCAATTAGCAGATGTGACATAGTCATGGAAGTTGTTTAGTCATTTTCAAAGCATCTTGAATTATTTTCAGTTATAATCTCTAGGTGTTTCTATACCTGTCTATGTAAATACAAAATACACAAGAAAAAATCATTCTTTTTTTTCACAGAAACACTTTCAATGTACAGTAACTCTTTTTATCCATCTATGCCATTAACCCAGCAACTTTAGGTAACAGTGTGGTTGAAGCTCATACTATTAAAA
Organism: Arvicanthis niloticus; assembly: GCF_011762505.2. NCBI lineage: Eukaryota > Metazoa > Chordata > Mammalia > Rodentia > Muridae > Arvicanthis > Arvicanthis niloticus. The sequence goes on along the minus strand of NC_047667.1, from coordinate 70,481,702 downwards.
ATGTGTCTTCTTTTTTTTTTAACCAAAGTCTTCTGGGATGGAGTTCTTAAAATAGCACCTAGGTTCAGACACTGGTCATGTATGTGCTGAGGTACTATAGCCAATGCATTTAAAACAAAAACAAAAGATAAGGACTTCTTGAAACAAGTTGATCTAGTAAAACAAAAATACCTTTAACCTGTAAGCTCCACTAGTTCAAGAACAGATAATTTCCTGGAGGACTGGGCACTGTTGCTCATGTACAAAAAAAAAAAAAAAAAAAAATCCCGTGTTTTCTCTTTTGTAAACAAGGTTGATTGCCCCAACTGCATAGGATGTGATTGATCACACATACATGGTAGGTGTGAAGGCAAGAAGTACATTAACACTGATACTTGCACACAGTTGGACAAAGGTAGAAAGCACATATCCTTGTGGGATTTGCCTGCATAAGTACCTGGCAAATATAAGTTTTGGTGATTCTCTGAGAATCCTGGGTATAGATGTGGCCATCATCCATCGTCCTTGTTAATATTTGAATTTGGCTAAACAATTGTGGTAGTGGTAGTGTTTTATTCTTGCCCGGTGTGATTAATAAGTTCCAAGGCAATGATTATTACATTTTCTTTAATTATTGTTTTACTTGAAAAAAGATTTTAATTTCATATGTTCTTATTTTGCTTTTCTTTAATATCAATTTTAATACATTTTGTTGTGTTCTCCTATCCTTTCCTCATAGATGAGAATTTAAATTCAAATGTCTCTTTGGTATTAAATATTTAATGTTGTTTATATGCTAACTTATTAAGGATATTTGAAAATTGTTCTGTAAATATCCTAGAGTAAATCATAGATGGGAGGACCTCTGCCTGATACCAAAGGAACAAAAAATTGATTAAGTACACTAAAAGCTGCATTTTATGTGAAAATTTTATGTGATAGGAAGGACAAATAATATATTTACATTAATATATTTTCATTTCAATAATATATTTTTCTAGAGTGAAAAAAGTTTCTCCTAAATACTGGTTAATAAGCATAAAGTGCACTGAAAATATATGTTCCCTATGCAATCCTTAAAATGGCAGGGCCTTTATGACTCTAATTATATGATCATTTAACAACATTTGGAAACCCTTTATGCTAATTGCCTCTTCTAAATATTTGCTTTGCAGGGTGACTGCTCCCATTCTCAAAGACAAATATGCTTATTCTCTGAATGCTCATCCTGTTACTAGTGCATGTTCTTTTTTTTCATATTTGACTTTGGCTCTAATATTCATTTAACTACTAAGCTGTAGGTACAATCTTCAATTGCAATAACTAAATGTCAGACTAATAGTTTTTTTTTCTTTTTTCCTTCTTTTCCTCTTGCTCTAAAAATCAATATTTCCAGGACTTAGGAGGTAAATTAGTGGGTAAATTTCTTTTTTTTAATTGATTATTTTATTTATGTACATTTCTTTTTTAAAAAATTAATCATTTTATTCATTTGTCTCATATAGTAGCCCCTTCCTCTTTGCCTCTATGAGAGTTATTCTCAACTCCATTGAGGCATCAAGCCTCCACAGGACCAAGGGCTTCCCCTCCCATTGATGCCAGATAAGGCCATCCTCTGCTACATACATAGCTGGAACCATGGGTCCCTCCATGAATACTCATTGGTTGGTGCTTTAGTCCCTGGGAGCTTTGGGTGGTCTGGTTAGTTGATATTGTTCTTTGTATGGGGTTGCAATCCCCTTCAGCTCCTTCAGTCCTTCCCCTAGCTCTTCCACTGGGGTCTCCAGGCTCAGTACAATGGTTGGCTGTGAATATCTGCATCTGTATTAGTCAGGTGGTAGCAGAACTTCTCGGGGTACAGCCAAACCAAGCTCCTGTCAGGGAATGCTTGACATCAGCAATAGTGTTTGGGTTTAGTGTCTGTAGATAGGATAGGTCACTAGGTGGAATGGTCTCTGGATGGCCTTTCTTCAATCTCTGTTCCATTTCCTCCCTGCATTTCTTTTAGACAGGAACAATTCTGTGTTAAAAATTATGAGATTAGTCGGTCACCCCGTTCATCAAATGGAGGACATTCTTATCTACTGGAGATAGTCTTTACAGGTTCTCTCTCTCCTTTGTTGGGTATTTTTTTAAAGTCATCCCCATTGTGTCCTGGGAGCCTCTCACATCCCTGGTGTGTGGGACATTCTAGTGCTTCTTCCGTTCCCACTTTCTGCCACTATTATATTTTTCTATCCATTCTCCTGGCCCAGTTTATTTCTCTCCTGTGTCTTCCCACACCTGAATCTGCATCTCCTTTTCCCCTTCCTCTCCCTTCTCCACTCAGGACTCTCCTTCCCTCCCTCTGCCTCCTGTGATTATTTTGTTCCCCCGTCTATGTGTGATTGAAGCATCCACACTTTTGCCTTCCTTCTTGTTAAGCTTCAAATGATCTTTGAGTTGTACAATGGGTATTCTGACCTTTTGGGCTACTATCCACTTATCAACAAATACAAACCATGTATGTCCCTTTGAGTCTTGGTTTCCTCATTCAGGACAATATTTTCTAGTTCCATCCATTTTCCTGCAAATTTGTGAAGTCATTGTTTTTAATAGCTAAGTAGTATTTTGTTGTGTAAATGTACCACATTAGTTGTATTCATTCTTCTGTTGAGGAACATCTGGGATGTTTACAGCTTCTGGATAGTATAAAAACGTTGCTATGAACATAGTGGAACATGTGTCGTTTTTTATATATGGGAGTTTCTTTTGGGTCTATGCTTAGTAGATTTATGGCTGGGTCTTCATTTACAACAATTTCCAATTTTCTGAGCAACCTCTTTTTTTTTTTTTTTTTTTTTAATATAAGCATGAGAATCTGAGTTTGTATATAGGACCTATCTAAAAAATCTGACATGAAAATACACACCTGTAATTCCAGTTCTTGGTAGCAGACACAGTTGGATTTCAAACACAGAGCTGGAAATTATCTGTAGATATAAAAGAAAGTTTCAGGCATAGTGAGTAGTGAGAACCTAACTTTAAAATTAAAATAGAGAGATGACTGGGAAGACATCCAGTCCTAACCTTCATTTTTGCACACAGCACAAATTTATGCACATTTTAAATATAGAAGAAAAATATAATTTTTACAAAAGTTTTGTTGAATGCTTAGGTATGCGGTGAGTTTATAATTTATATAATATTTAAGCACAAACACATCTTATTTAGATCAGTTGACACATTTCCTGCCTTCTCCTCCTCTATAGATACAAGTTCAATTCTCTTGTGAATTCCTTGGCAGAATATATTATGTTGAGCACTTGGAATTCTGCCAAAGTAATAAATGTAAAATAACACATATATATATATATATATATATATATATATATATATATATATATATATATGTGTGTGTGTGTGTGTGTGTGTGTGTGTGTGTGTGTGTGTGTGTGTATTCAATGTTTGAGAAAAATAAAACTTCAGGCTTTTTATCTAGTATTTGGCTGAATTTATTATTACTTTTCACTTTGTCATAATGTGAAATGACCATTGGTTAGGTTTTTACATCATTCTCTCTCTTTTTTTCCTTCTGTAGCTACCCATCTGAGCTGCTATTATTCATAGTCATCTTCTCTCATCTCTTTGTAAGATATAATCTTCTGGTGCTCAGTTCTGTGCCAGAGCTGAACAGCAATCAATTTTTCACTGAGCAGAAAAAATATCAAAATGGAAAAAGTCAAGGAATATGTTAAAAGGAGGTCTCTTTTACCTTGTCTCCTGTCATGTAGGTTTACTTCTTTTGAATCTAACCTATGAATCTATAGTACATCAAACAGAACAATGATTTATAAGCTTTAGAATATAAATTTTTCTATCATATGTCACTCAATCAATATTATTTGCTAGCAGTGTATGCACATAGCAACTCATAATTATCATTGCTTCACTTAGTATATTTATCATTGTCATACCAATTTATTAAAGGTAAATATCAATCATAGAATGCTTGTTTTAAAGTGAGTCAACATTGCAATCTGTTTTTCATGAATTTATTTTTATAGTCTCATACATTCCTCTAAATTAACACTTAAAATTAACATTTTTAGATGTTCTATGAATCACATGTCAAAACAAACATGAATTTCACATTTTTTGAAAGAATATTAAATTAACACTCAGCATAGTGTGAATGTTTTACATCAGTTTTGATGATCTTATGGTTAAAACTAGAAAGTTTAGCAATTCATGAGCCATGGTACTACAGTTCTAAAATGGACCCCAAACTTTTCAGATAAGTGTCCGTGGGAGAAGACACCCCTTTGCTTGTGGTTACTTTACAATGTATATCCCATTGATCTCTTTTGGTTGGATTATTGCTCTAGCTAGAACTTCAAATAATATATTGAATCAATAGGAAGAGAGTGAGCAGCATTGTCTTGTCCCTCATTTTAGTGGGATTACATCAAGCTTCTCTCCAGTTGTTCTGATGTTGTCGACTGACTTTCTGTATATCACATTAGGTAGATGCAATTTTCTTTCCATTTATTTTGATGTTGTCTATTGGCTTGCTGTATATCACTTTAGGTATGTGCCTCAAATTTATCTCTCCAAGACTTTTAACATAAAGTGGTGATAAATTTTATCAAAGGCTTTTTTAACATCTAATGAGATGAACATGGGATTTTTTTTCTTTCAGTTTGTTTATGTAGTAGACTATGTTAATGGATTTTAATATATTAAATCATCTCTGTAACTCTTTGTTGAGTTATTTTGGGGTTTAGGTATCAAGGTGACTTTGTCCTCAGAATGAATTAGAAAGTGTTTCTTTTTTTTTTTTTTTTTTTCTATTTTGTGGAATCGTTTGGAAAGTATTTTTATTACTTTTTCTTCAAAAGTCTGGTGTAATTCTGCACTGTAACCACTTGTCATTAGACTTTTTTGGTTTGGAGACTTCGAATTATTCCTTCTATTTCCTTAGGACTTACGTGATTGTTTAGATATTTTTGGTAAGTGTTATCTATCTAGAAAATATAATCATTTCATTTAAATTTTCTAGTTTTGTTGAGTAAAGCTTTTTGAAGTCAGAACTAATGATTCTTTGAATTTCCTCAATGACACAGGACCTGAGAGCATGGAGAGCAAGGCTACATGCCTCCTGCAATTAAAAACTAAAGGATATGTGAAAATGTAAAAAGTCAATGCTAGCAAAACCAACTGAGTTCTTTGAACATGAACTCCACTGGAATACTAGAACTGCTCAACCTTATATTTGACTCATATATTGGCTTGAACATAGGCTTGCATAGTAAATAGAAGGGAGTTTAATTGGTGTTAAATATAGAAAATTTTATTAATAATTGCTTTAATTGTTTTTAAGGATAGAAGGGAGAAAATAACGGAAATTATTTTAAATGATTTTAAGTATATATGGATGAATAAGTAGATCCAGGCCTTTGATCTCAATGTAGAAGAAACAAAGACATGGACAGTTTCTTGTAACTCTGAAGCCAACCCAAACTATAAACAAATCCATGTCAGCTCTTAAACAGAAAACAGAAAATTTTAAACAGAAAATTCTGTCTCAGTAAATAATAATAATTATTTTAAATTGTTTTAATTATCAAAATGAAGGTGATTATAAGTTCAGTGGTTACAATAGTACTACAAATGCTCTGTGAAAGTAGAACAGGCCCAAATAAAAGAAAGTATGATAAATTGGATCAATCAATACTTTTCATGACTTAGGGTTGCTGGAAAAGGGCATACTATTTTGGGAGAGAAGGTCTGCATTTATGTTATAGGAAAGTAAAAAAAGGCTTTGGACTCCTTCCAAAGAAATACAGATCAGACATGACAGAGGAAGATACCCTGAAGATCATGGCTACTGACAAGAAAGAAAAGTTCAAGAAGACCAAACAGTACAGGTAACATGATTTGCTCACTCCTCAACATGGGAATAGCCCTGTAACTAGCTGAGCCATAGAAATGTCTCTAGCCAAACCTTCAGCTACACATTGCCTATACATCTTTTTTTTCTTTTTTTTTTTTTACTTTTTTCTTTTTTTTTTTTTACAGAATCCTCAAAATTCATCATGCCATTCATTCCTAAGGCATGAATTAGGCTTTATTTCAATTATGTTATTGATCAGAAAAAAGAAAATTGTCTTTTCTTCAACTCCTCAAAAAAGGAACAAAAAAAAACCCCTTTATCTCTGCACCTTGAACATTACATATGTATATATTTTATAATTTCTATATTTTATAAATATAAATATTGGTTTTAATGTTTATATATTATAGAATGAAACACCAAGAGGAAAACCCTGACAAGATTTACCTTCAAGGATGATGAAATGATGTGCTGTTCCAGCTCCCTGCCTGATCCAGCCTTAACTGATGCTGTTTCTACAGACTTGCTTCAAGAACAGCTTCAGAAAGGACTGCTAATCCCCAATGATTTCCACTTATCCATCCTTTCAGATGGGTCCAGACAGGACTTTAGTTAAACCCTGAACTTTTACTGCATACAGAGTCTGAACAACAAATTTTGCAGCTAGCTATCTTAAAATTAATCAGTTTTCCCTAATTCTCCTGTCATCCCCCTCCAAAAGGAATTCTTTGCCCCAATACAGCAGAAAGAAATTGTAGAAAATCATCATCCTAGACCTAATTTTGGAAGCCTAGGTTTGGTTATTTTATATATTATAGTTATGTTGTCATTTTAAGGGAAAATAGAGACCTTAGAGTCAGAGATATCTCTCTTTTCTTTCTTCTTCTTTTTTTTTCTTTCTTGGGTAGAGGGAAGGGGTTTCAAAAGAAAAAAAGTCGGGTATAGTAATACTATAAGAAATAGACAAATAGAGATAGATTATTAAGTTTATTCTTAAACCATTTCATAGCCATAATATTACATTGGTAGAAATCTTTATATTCTGATGCAGAATTGAAGTTATATTTCATACATTGATAGAGAATTTGTATATTGATACAAGTTTAAGGTTTTCATCATAATAAGTCATTGTAATATGGCAGAACCTTTCCCTGATGAATAAAGATTTCTAGGAACCAATCACCGGGCGGCGAGTAGTCTAGACTTCTGGGTCAGAGAGGGGGAAAGGAGAGAGACAGGAAAAGGCGTATGGTATTTTTTGGACAGGAGACAGGTGGGGTCAAAATGTAGCTAATAAGAGGCCCTCGGTTTAGATGGCAGATGCACCAGGACTCACCACTGGAAGAGTTATATTTAGTAGAGCTTACAAAATTAGGCTTATAGATGCTGCACCCAATGACTGAGTTACCAGTTAATTCTGGACTAAGTTTGTGTGGTGTTGTCCTTTACTTAGTGACTCAACTGGGTTCCAGAGAGAAAGGTACAGCAGCAAAACATCAGTTTCCAAGAAGTGCACCCAAAAGGGCATGGGAATTTGGAAGCATGGGGATGGCATGGTAGTGACCCACCAATGGGAACTTAGTGAGCTGGGTGGAGAGATTTTGGAACTCCATGTCAAAGAGTATCCAGGAGATGATGATGCCCTGCTGGTGTAGCATAGATGTTTATTTTATTATTATTATTATTATTATTATTATTATTATTATTATTATTATTATTATATGCAACATTGTAAATTAATACAAAATTTTAAATTAATTTTACTACTCTTAGATAGGCATTGTGCTTAGCCTATTCATTTAAGTATGCAAAGCTTAGACCCAGTCTTTTCAGAAACTGCTATGACAAACTGGTTAGAATAATTAAGTAATACAAGTTGAGAGTCAGATGTCGAACTCATGGGTATATTAGATTCTAATTTACTTAGTTACAATAAAATGTTTTCACGATTATTCAGATAGCAAAAAGCTAAAAATTAATCAACATTTATTAATTCAGTTATGCTATATATAGATAGATTGTCATCAAATCTTCAGAGATCTATAGAATATGGCACCTACTATTATTGCATTACTTAATGATTTTTTGACTATGAGACATGTCTGTTTTCTGACAGTACCACCATTTGACTTCAAGGAAGGTGATATCCACCAATATACTTCTATGTGCAGCTGCATCAAGTGTGGCAAGCTATCTACTAGGAAAGAGATGCCATAATTTTATCTTCAGACAGGATGCTATTCCAAAAACACAAATGGATGCAGGATAGTCAACTACTAAGCTCTGGCAATTCAGTGAAATCTAATCCTTCATAATTCTTGCTTCACTTAATATTTGTCAGATATTCTGGGAAAGGAGGCTGAAGATATATCCTCCAACGTAATAAGTAATGCTGGAATCCTCCAGCCAGTCAGGTGCCTCTGTCATTTTTATAGTTTGGAAGCTGTGTCTTTGTGCTTCCTGCATACTCTGGTAATATGTAATAACTTCTCAAATCTCTGACGGAATTGAAGAAAAGATAGTTATAGTTGTTTAGCATTGAAGTTGTAATAGATTTGACAAGATGGTTTTAGAGTGGTAATATAAGTTAAAATCAAAGATAATTTAGGTACAGAATTGTAAACTCATTGAGATAGGATGGATAGATGGTTAAGTAACTCATCTAACTTATAGAATATAGACTGGATTTTTAAAGATAATTCATAGTTAATAATTTTCATAATTGTTTCAAAATAGTTCCTACTATGTAATGTTTGTTGCTGTAAGAGAAAGAGACAAAAAGGGGGGAAATGTAGTGGTTTTGCCTAATGCTGCTTATATTCCAATGCTGAGTGCAAGCTCCCAAGACTTAGAGTCTGTATACTGCCTCTGTGATCCTGTCCCAACTTATTTCTGATTGGTAAATAAAGATGCCAATAACTAGCTAGACAGAAGCTAGACAATAGCTAGACAGAAGATGCAGGGATTAGGATTTCTGTGCTTGGGTTTGGAGGATAGGAGGAGAAGAAGAGTGGAGGAGGAAGAGGGAGAAGCTGCCATGGTTTAGCTGAGCCATAAGAACATGGCCCAGACCGCTGGCCAATTGGAGTTAAGAACAGCCCAGATGAAACATAGTAAATAGTAAATAATAACTCATGATGATCAATAGGAAAGTAGATTCTAACCACATGGAGGATAGGCAGTTGCCCAGCTCATGTGATGCTCAAGACATATTTAAAACTATAAAGAATATATGTGTTTTTTAATCCTAGAACTTAATAACCAAATGTGCCCTGGCCAAGGACACATTTTTACAGTAATTACAGTAATTTCTAGAACAATGGAGCAGAGCTCATGGCTGCTGGACTTGCTGGTGTCCTAGCAAGCAGGAGCATTTGGCAGATGAGGAGGGGTGTGTCTGAACTCTGTGTCCCAGGTTGGACCTTGCCTCTCTGGAGGAACTATGAGATGGAAAGTGGTGGCTGATCCATAATTATAGATTGTAGGTGGAGATGAGGATGGAAGGATGCTGACCTGTTACTATTTCTAAGGAAAGTAAATGAAAGTGTTTTCCATAGTGTTTTATTGTCACCGACTCACTACTTCATCTTCAACAATTCAAAACGCTTCTGGTGGAAAAATCTGTTTTCCTGTCAGGAACAGCCTACGGTTTTCCACTGAATGAAAGGTGATTTACTTTTGAAAAGCCATGTATGAATTTCTAGTTCTCAGTATATTTATATAACAACAATCTGCCTGTATGTACAACTGTAGATATTTAGAATGCACAGTTTTCACATATATATATATATATATATATATATGACATTACAAAAATATAATTTACAGTATCTAGTGATATTTAAAAGAAATAGAAATATTTCTTGCAACATAGAGGTGTTAGTGCAGATCCATTTACTGATAAAAGTGATCACTCTTGATTTAATAAGACTAAAAGTAAATAAAATATTAAGATCTTCTGGTATGACTGTTTACCCAGATTTTCTTTCTATCTTAGGTACCCTATTTTAGGAGTTCATATTCTTAATATCTTTTAACAGGTATTGGAATGCCTATGAACTTAATCTGATTTCTTTGCTTCTTTGAAACATACTATTTTCTTACTTTATTATTAAATATAATTCAATGCTATATTTAAATTAAAACATGATAATTTGAAATTGTGTGTTCAAATTTTGGTATTGTTTAAATTTCAATAATAAGTGTGGAAAGTTTTATTACAGGTACAAAACTTAAATTATCTTGGATTAGCTTAGCCTTGGGAATGCTGTCTTCTTGTGTATGTGACTAAATTTGGAGTCTAAAACTTCAAGGATTTTTAGCAGATTTATTGTAAAAGATCCCTTTTAACAATTGTATTAAATCCTGTTTATACTTTAATGCCATCTCTACACTATTCTTTGAAAAGTAATTGAAGCAAACAAACAAAAATCTTTCAGGATACTCCTCTTTCTGTTGCTTCTTTCTATTCACTCTTCTATTTACCATCTTTTACTCAGAGATACTGACTCAAGCCTATCTACAGCTGACTCTTCTATTCCTTATGTGTCCAACTTTTTCTAACCTACCTAGTATTTATTTAGTTGGGATTTTGGAGAGTCCCCTAAGACTTTACCTGGGTATTGTTTTTATGGTGGATCCTCTTAGATTCCCCTTATTGTTTGGGTTAGAATTTTGGAGTCTTTGCTAGCTTGCTAATGGTGACTTTTCTTTGCCTTTGTACTCCAGTGTTTTCCCCCTTCCTCCTTTCTTTGTTTCTGCTATTATTAAAACATCTACTCATTATACATTACTATAATTTGAGTTCTTCTTAACCCTTGTTCTTCATTCAGTGTGTTGATCCTAAGTTATTCCACATTCACAAGGCAAATGCAGGCTCACAAAGTTGTTTTCGCTGTCTATCCCTATTCTTGACAAATCTGACTTAACAAAAGTAAAAACAAAATGAAACAAAACAAACAAAAACACTACTCCCTTTCAGAGGGTACCTTCAGTGTACCTTTGAGAACAACTAAAAGGCAAATTATTTCCTGAAGAGGCTACTGTGTTTTATTCCATGACATGAAATGCCCTTAGGGGCATGTCTAATAGGAAGCCTAACTTTGTAGAGACTACTACAAAGATCCTCATTCTGTAAGTTCAGCATCTCAGTTTCAACAGAGCTTCCTTATCTAATTTCTGCTAGATGTTGAAATTGGTTTGATGTTATGCTGCTCTTTATCTATGCCTTCTGTCTTTCTGCTACATGTAGATATTCAAAACCAAATGGACTGTCATGCTAGATTATTCCTTGAATGATACAAAACACGAGACTCTTTTTCCTATGCAGTTTTTATGAGAACTTGGAAGGCCTAGTATTTCCCCAATATCAATTTATTACATCATGCTATATATGTAATTTTGATTTAGAGCTTTTTCAATAATACACTAAATATATGTGTTAATGGTACCATGTCTCATCATATAAAAATAAAATAGAATAGAAATACTTTTAGTTAAAAAAGATTTATGAATGGAGATTAAGACTTCTGAATATGTTTTAAAAATGAGAAAGAAAACTGAAGAACCTAAGTAAATGATTAATAATTCTGAATAAGATTTTATAATACGTGCAAAAGACAAGAAATAAAAATGATGCTTGACTCACAACACCTTCTTCCTCCAAAATGTCTAATACCAGAGACTGCTTAACCCTCAACCCCCACTATGAGAACAAAATCCCTTTCCAACATAAGAACATTATGAGTATGATAACTCTCTTCTGTGTTTCACCAATATGCTTAAAAAGAAAGTCAGGAATATTATCTATAACTAAAACATATTATGTCTATTTTGTTTTCTTTGTGGTTCTCCTAGTAACTACAGTACTTTGGTTGTTAGAAATATATACTAGTCTCTCTCTCTCTCTCTCTCTCTCTCTCTCTCTCTCTCTCTCTCTGTGTGTGTGTATGTGTGTGTGTGTGTGTGTGTGTGTGTGTGTGTGTGTGTGTGTTTGTGTGTGTGTATTCTAAATTGCTGTTGCCCTGCCCTAGGGAGCCCTCAGTAAATGTCTCTGGACAATGTTTGGCAACCACCTAACATTCTTTATGGCCACATCTTGCTCATTACTCCTAGCAGATACCAACCATGAGTAAAAACAATGACATTTTCAAATTCTTTCCCAAATCCTATTTCTTCCCTGTAACAATTTCAGCTTGTAATTAAATACTAGACTGATTCTTAAAGAGTCTTTCTAAAGGGTTTTTCCCTGCCTGAAACCTCCCATTCATCCACTTGTTGATTTTACCTTGTCACTGATATCTTGGCACTGTGTGCTCATATTTGTTAAGTATAGAGAAATATTAATCCAGCATCATGGTTGCTCTGATTACATCCAAGTATCTTCTAGGTCTGTGTGATCTGAGTGAAATACAAACATGCCCTTAGCACATATCTTTAGTACCAAAGCAAGGAAGTGTAATTGAGAGGCAAAGTGAAAAATCAGCGAGATTTAACAGAATGAGTCAGAGATAAGATATGCCTAACTCTCATAAGAAGCTATTTTAGTGCAGCACATGCCGAGAGAGTCATTTGATTTGAGAGTCAGCACAGTGAGTGCAGTGAAGTTGAGATCATTTGTCAATTCCTGCAGAAGCCACTGAAGTCAGAGAATAAAAAGGAGGCAGAAGATTAGAATGAATTTCCAGAAGTTTGAAGCAAAGCAGAGCAATTCAGTGAGAAACTGAGAGAAGCCAGATTGAATCAGTTACCTTAGAGAGGACTTTGAGCCAAACAACTGAGTCGAACAAGCCAGCCAGAGGTCAAAAAGAGCTAAAGAGGGTCAGCAATAAGCCTGGAAGATGACAATTACAACTGATGAATAAAAGTTACCCTTGAAGTTTAGACCAATATATACTGCTACAAGTCACTTTCCAACCTTTTAGAATTTATCTACATTCTTGTTTTCCAACTCAGAGAATGGTCAAATAAAATTTTGGAAACCAACAATAAAATTACTTATAGATAATACTAGTTTGCAGAATTTAATATATACCTTATTTTATTTTACTTTACATTGTCTTTTTTCACACAATGTATCTCAAAGCCAGTTTCCCTTCCCTTCATATTTCTAGTCCCTTGCACCACCTCTCTTTTCTTCCATGTCCATTCTTCTTCCATTTCCTTTCAGAAAGGGGCAAGCCTTCCATCTTTTAAAATGTGAGCCATTGCCAGGCGGTGGTGGCACACACCTTTAATCCCAGAACTTGGGAGGCAGAGGCAGGTGGATTTCTGAGTTTGAGGCCAGCCTGGTCTACAGAGTAAGTTCCAGGTCAGCCAGGACTACACAGAGAAACCCTGTCTCGAAAAACCAAAAAAAAAAAAAAAAAAAAAAAAAGTGAGCCATTATACAAAAAATTAAGAAAATTACAAGGTGATTGTGGTGGTCATGGTGGTAAACATAGCTACAGCCATAATGTGATAATTAGTTTCATTAAAGATTGTTATGCACCAGATCCTCTGACAAATGAACAAGTTGACACTGTTAAATAACAAGTGCTTTATTTCACAGAAGTTACTTTATTATGAAAATCATCCCATGTTTATTAAATGATGATTTCTAAAAAATATGGAAATCTCAGTTTATGAATCTAATGTTAATAAATGCAACATTAGTGTGTTCAATGACTATCATTAATTAATAAAAAAAAGTCTGAAGTTTACCAACATGATGAAGGTTGACTTAATTGAAGCTACAAATGTTGGAATTTTTCAAGACATAGAACTATGATTGAAGGAACCTAAAGGAGTCAGAAAAAAGCCAGGAAGTTTGATTATAAACTGTGTTTTAAAAATAACACTAATGTTAAGTAAGTAAAATGAAGCTCACCTGCAGCTGATGCAAATGAGTCTAGTCTTTGGGTGCTTACAAAGATCTCCTTGACTTTATTCTAAACAACTCATTTTAAGGCACTCCTTTCCATAGCTCCAGTGTTTGTATCTAAAGACAGCAGTCATTTCCATATACACCAAATACTTTCAAAACATCGGTTTTTGTGCTTAAAAAAACTGTTTTGTTTCACATTTGGCCATATTCTAGTCACCTGTGAAAGTGAAATACCATTCTCATAGTGAAGTTTGTTCTGTCCAGACTTAAACAACCTTATTAACAATATTCATTCCGTTACCCTCCTTCCTTGTGAATTCATCGATTCTCTATTAGAGAATGAATCATTGAAACAAAGATTCGGGCAGGCATGTGGTATAGGTTCAAAAAATACTTTAGGAATAAACAAAAGAATAAACTCAATTTAGAAATTTGCAATTTAAAGTATATAAAATCATTTCATGTTTCTATCAGAAGACAGATAGGTTTGAAAATACAACTCTATAAAAAAGTTATGACAAAGTGATTCCTAAATCAAAATAAAAAGAATGAACTATGGAGTGTGCAGAGAAAACAGATTGGTTTAAGGTGAAAAAATGAATCATATGCTTTACGTTTGACAGCAGATGGATTAAAAGTCTAATTGTTTAAAATATTACTATAAGTTCAGTACCACCTGTAGAATATTGTTGTATTTTATGTGGTAAAAGATTGCTAGGATCCACAAACAAACTAACAAGTTCAACATCCCTCATGGAGGACCTGGGTCTAGGAAACCATGACTATATTTATTATTCAGTGTAGTGTATATTTGTGGCTTATGTACAATGTCTTAAAATTTAAACCATTTCTAGACTGATTATATCTACTGTAAGCAGTATAGAATCTTCTAATTTTCTTCCTGTTTATATGATAAAATATTTTGTTAGTTTATACTGCAATTAAGAAAAACACTGCTTTTTCAATGAGAAAGAAAAGAAAAATGACAATGAATGGGTCTATTTTGTATATGTTTACAGGTAGGTTTTCACTGAGGGAAGTCAGTGAAGTGATTCAAAAAGAGATGGAAGCAGATATCCTGAAAGAATGTTACTCAGCGTTTTGTTCCTAGGCTTAAGGTCAGGCCTACTACCTCAGGAACTGTATCACCTCCATTGACTTGGGATATCATACATCAGATATCAATCAAGAAAAGTTTTTATAGACACGCTCACAGACCTTTTTGGTGGATAAAATTATTCAATTGGGATTTTTTTTCCTGTGTAATTATAGTTTGTGTCAACCTGGCCAAAAAAAAAAAAAAAATCACACAATATGCTTTACAAATAGTTGTTATACAGTAGTTCTGAGACAATATGGCTAAATGAAGTCTGCACATATTTAGTACTGTCAGAAATGTCAATATATGTGTAAACAATTATTTTAAAATACTATTTTCCTTTACTTAGATGCATACAAGATGTAGGAATCATAAAGTCAGAGGGCTCATTGTTATACAAAATTAAAGACTCCCTAATAGGACGATATAGAAGTGAATATCAACCAGCGGTAATTCGAAAGGAGATTTGCACATGCCAAAGTATGTGTTTATATTTAGAATAAAATCAAAATCAATAAATTATGAAGATGGAGAAGCCAAGTGGCTAAATCAGCGAGTAAAATGATTGAAAAGACTATGAAGTGTACTGTAAATATTTTTGAGATTTTAAAAATTTACGGTTCAACAATATCATACATGTATATAAAGCATTTAGAATTTATATTAAGTACATCCCTACTTCCTGGTCTCCAACTCCTGCCATACTCCTCCATTCCACCATTTTCTCCCAACATTATTCTTTCTTTCTTTTGTAGAGAGAATCTTTGTATACTCCATGTCAATAAAAAGCTATGGCCAATGAGCTGCAGCAGGAATAGAAGGTGGAACTTCCTGTCATAGGATTCTGGGAAATAGGCAGGCATGGAAAATTTGCTTTGAACTCTGAAAAAGATGGGCACATGAAACCGAAGGAGAGGTCATGTGGCATGACTCAGAGTAATTTAAATGGGCTAATTGAGTTATGAGTTAGTGAAAATGTTCCAAATATGTCCAGGCATTTATTCAAATAGAAGTCACAGACTTGTTATTTAGGAAATCTTGGGCATGGGTGGAAAGCCTGCAATTATATTGTTTAATCTTCTGAGTTCAAATTCTTGCTGTGAATCTGTGCATTCTTGTAATGACCAGGCCATTATACACTTGAACTCACAGTAGCTTTTGAATGCAGGCATAAATCCTATGAGCAGGCAAGAGAAATTATATCAGAAATGAGCATGGGCTTATGTAGCTCTGCTTCTAGATCAGTAGCTATTGACAAATGATAGATTCCAAATTTCTTTTAATCAACAAAAGCTTGTCACAATATTTGTTAGATGTCCACGTTAGATGTCTGGGCAGCTCAGAACCACTCCAAACCACATGGTTCCAAGGAATGGGGGATTTATTCAGAAGATAGGGCAAAGGTAGGGGGAAGAAGATGGAAGAAGAAAATGAGGTCAGGAGGGGGGTCCTGCCTGTTTTATATGGGCGGTGACATAGTATCTTCCAGGTTGAAGTGAAGTAGCCAGGTGGATTCTGGGAGTGTATGGCAGTTGCCTTGGCAACGATGTGGGGGTTGCCTAGATGTGATGTCACTGGGTTCAGAACCTGATACCAACAATATTAATTGTATTTAAAGCTTCTAGAACTATTTTAATAAGATTGACATGTTAAATACTATTAGAGATGTAAAAAACTGTTTTGTTATAGCATGGTGCTATATAAAATGTGTAGGCATTTGATATATTATAAACAGTTAGTGTATGGTCAATTTCTTTTCCCAACCTCTAACTTCTTCCTCATAACAAAATTATATGCCAATGCCATCATCTTGGGATGTGACACTGTGTTTCATGTATTCTTTTCATCTAAGTAATGGAGGCCTTGGTCATATATATCCATCTGACCTAAGTAGTGATAAATTTGAATAATGATTATTTACACTTGGATCGTGAATTTGAACAGTTGGTCTCTAGTTGGTAGTTTTTTCAAAGATGTCTTTAGAAACTTTATGAAGTAGAACCTTGCTAGGATATTGGGGTAATTGTAAGAGGTCCTTGTGATTTTATAATTTTACCAAACCTCCTCTTTGCTCTCTGGTTTGTGTTTCTTGTTGAATCTCTTAGGTTCCTGCTCTAGCCACCTGCTGTCATGGACTCCATGCCATTATGGAAAGTACCTCTGAACCTTAAACCAAAATAAATCCTTTCCTCTATAAGTTCTCTTTTGTCATGGTGCTTTATAATGACAACAATAATTTACTAACACCGAAGTTTTTAGTAAGAAATGTAGAGTTGCTGCTGTGAAGAACTAGGCCATATTGACTTATGGAAGAAAGGACTCACTTTGAAAAATTGGAATAGAAAAGTGACTGGATGTTGTAATGAAAGATAAAGGGCTGTTCTAGTTGGATGCTTAAAAACAGCAATGTCAAGCATAGTGTGAAAGCTAGAGGCTTGTTCAAAATTGTTTAAAGGAAAACAAGGATGTTGACTATAATTCCTGTGATGTTTTGGGGAAAACTTCAGCTTTTTTATATATGTTCTAAGCACTTGCTTAAAGCAGACCTCACTAACTCTAGAACTTTGCTACGCTTTCAGTACTATGACTGATCTTTCTCCTATTAACTAGGTCTAAAGTCAAATTAGACAAAGGTTGTTAACCACAGACATGTGAGTGCCACTTATTGTACCTTTATAGATATCTTAAGCAGGCCATTGTCTTGGTTCATAGATAGGTCTATTACCTGCTTTTCTCCCTTGCCAACTTGCATACAATTTTCTAGTCTATCAGAGTCAGACTTTTCTCTCCTGCTACCTCTCTCAGATCTGTCAAATTAGGTAAAGGTCAAATAGTCTAAATCCTTTGTCCCAATTGTGCAATGTCTTCGCAAGAGGAATTTTTATTCAAACATTGAGAGGCAACAAAAGTCAACATCAATATTCTCTATTTGTGAGTTACTTAAGGTACTCAGACAAACCATTTGAAAGAAATATTTTCTTGTCCCCTGTAATGGGGTTTTGTTAGTATATTGTTCTCAGGATCCTGGTCCATCCAAGAGGTATCAGTTTGTGTAATTATGTATAACTGTATATAAATATAAGGTGATATGGTTTATTGAATTGTTTTCATTACTGAACTTGTAGTTCAATTTAGCCCTAGATATATTTTTGTAAAACTTTTATGACATTTCAGTCTAATTACCATATATTCCAATACAAAATTTTCTTTTTATTTGAAAATAGATTTTTCTCTCATACAATATATCCTGACTCCATTTTTCTCTCCTGCTACCTCTCTCAGCTTCCTTCAATCTCCCCTCTCCCTTAGAAAGAGATTTGTTCTAACTTATTCCCTGTTACTGAGAAAAACGGAAAAAAAGTACCCTAAAGAAATTTGGAGAGAAAAAAGTTGTTTAGCTTTCACTTTTAGGTCACAACCCATGGGAAGCCAGGGAGAGTGTTACAGGAGAAGGAACACTACTTCATAGTTTGTCCTTTAGCTTATGCTCAGCTGATTTTGTTTTATAGCCCAGACCCGCCTGTCTAGAAATGGTGCTGTCTACAGTAGGCTGGGCTTATTATGTATGTCCTCGCAACATATATAATAAGCCAAGGGAATCACTGACAGAAATATTCACAGGCCAATCTCAGACAATTCTTCACTGGATGTTCTTCTCCAGCTTAGTATACTGCATACCATAATGACAATGAAAATTAACTTAAACAAGATTTCTATAATACAAAATTCCTTTTTCTGTATATAAAATAGATGCTTCTCCTCTAAATCTGCTTTTCCTATGCTGTGATTTCTGTAATAATTGATCCTCTCTCATTCTACTTATACTATATTATTTTTTAAGTCTTTAACTATTGTTCAGGGTCTAGAATTTGTATTTCTTAAATGCCTGTGTAAGACCCCCATGAAGGGAGGACCTCCCTCAAGCCTCAGGAATTCGAGGCCACACAATAACTCACATGACACTGTTCTTGATGCAACAGCAAGAGGTATATTTTGGGATCAGTCGACTGAGGCCGAGACTCAACCCAGACAGGGGCAGAGGAGTGTCAACCCCCAGGCAGGGGAGTATAGGATATATAAAGGGAAAAATCCACAAACCAGGGAGGGTGAGGGAGAAACCAAGGAAACATAACATAAAAACAGTGGAAAGTCTCAAGAAGTTCCTACCCAGCCGGGCTGTGGTGGCGCACGCCTTTAATCCCAGCACTTGGGAGGCAGAGGCAGGCGGATCTCTGAGTTCGAGCCCAGCCTGGTCTACAGAGTGAGTTCCAGGACAGCCAGGGCTACACAGAGAAACCCTGTCTCGAAAAACCAAAAAAAAAAAAAAAAAAAAAAAAGAAGTTCCAACCCATAATTTAGTTCAGGTCATGTGGAAAACATCTTATACACTTATTTTTTGTAAGAATGTAAACTTGTCCAACCATTTATCTTGTGGTCAGCCAGTTCCTGGGACCACCCAGATGACTTGCATCTTTCTTTGTGGTCAGGAGTGTGTCTTCCTGCTTTGGGCCTTCCCCACCTGTAGGAGGGTTCTCTTCCCTGAAAACTGAGGAATGTTAATCCGCCCCTCCCTTCCTCTCCTGAATGTTAATCCAGCAAGTGTCCTTTGACTCAGGGATAATGTACCCCTCCCAGAATATAGAATATATCCCGGGGCAGTGAAGGCCTAAAATCTTACATTTAGTTCTGCTTTCTTGGTGGAACTAGTGAACCTGCATTCTCTTGCTCAGGTCTAGGGATGATAAAAACTTTCTATATTTTTCATAAGTTTTCTATACCTTTCATTTCCTACTCCTCTTTTGTAACTAGCTGTAATCATAGAGCTAAACTTCAGTATCATAATTTTCTTGGCTCAGTAAAGTTCAATGTTGTTGGCATAGCATTGAGATCTGAACAGCACTTATTTTTTTTTTTTTCTAACAAAAGTCACTTACTTAACACACAAGGGCCTGTAGTCAAGAGCAAAAGCAGGATTAAAAGAGGTCCAGCAAGGGAAGACAGCAGGGTAGTTATCTACAGGGATCTGTCAAACTAAATTTTAAACCAGTTTTGTTGTGTTTCTCTGTCTTTCTGTCTTTGGTATAATCTCTCTCTGAGTTTGTTCACAGAGTCTCTAATCACCCCTGAATGGTCTACATAAAAACAACATTCTTCTCTAAGAGCAGTGTACAAACTACCTCTTTTAAGAAACAGTAAATAGGTCAATGTCTATAGTGGCTCTTAATTCATGGAAATAATGAAGGGTATGTACTAGTGCCATCGTGCCTGCTCCCACACCTGTAGCCACTCCCAGTCTCAGTATGACAGCCAAGGTCAAGGAGATGGGCTCTCTGTAGAAGTGCCTGGGCTCATCTCGAACTCATTTTCAGGGGTATCAGCGGGGTGATAATAAACCCGTAGGACCAGCTGTACAAGTACATAATAATCTTTGGCCTCATCAAAGACAGAAGTAGATATACAAAGGGTTAATCTTGAACTGCAAGCCCACCATTTATCAATCTCAGGCACTAAGTATCTGTTAGCAGGGGTCCTCGGGCTCTATTCTATTGGCTAGGGGTCTCAAAAAGTTTCTATTTCTTTCAAACACACTTTTAAAGTTGCCCTCTGACTTCCACATACATCCTGTGGCACACAGTTGTCTACATACACATATATTCACATATATAATAAAGTGAAATTGTAAAATGAACAAATTTATGTAACTCTAGATTCACATTTAGTTCTTATTCTTTTGTGGGTGATTTCAATTTTGGAATCACAAGCTGTCATTTAACTTTGGGTGTACGCACCCTAAGCTCCACCCTCTAAGGCTGCATTACCCCTGTTCTTCTAGGGTGGGGATATCTCAGGAGTCAAGGCCTGCTGCTCTTTGGCCTTATAGAGCAGAAGGTGATCTTGAGCTTGAGGAGGTTGCTCAGGTGTCTGGTTGTTCTCCAGTTGGCATCAGGCACAGGTGCTGGTGAAGTCAGGCAGTTACTCCATCTGCTTCAGTGGAGGTTGGATGGTCAACAGCATGAGGAACAGTCTCTTAGTAGCCTGAAAAATCATTTCTCACACAAGAGGGACATTCTGGGTTTGGAACAGGGACAAGGGACAGCCCCCAGCCAGAGCCAATTCCCAAGAGCAATTTAGTTAAGGTTTCTTTTAGGGTTCTGTTTATTCTCTCTATCTGCCCTGAGCTCTGGGGACAGTACAATGGAACTTCTAATTAGCTCCAATATCTCTGAAAATTCCTGATTTACCCTAGAAACAAAAGTAAGACTGTTATCTGATCTAATTACCTCAGACACTTTGAAACTTGAGAAAATCTCTACTCTAGACTGTTTTCTCCTAGGTATTGTCTTATTTACTCTAAGTCTCATAAACCTTTGCTTGCTGGCATATCTTACACTGTCTTATTATTTCCCCCTGCCCAAAACCTGAGGTCCATTATATGCTTTAGATCTCTTGACTGCTTGGATGCACCTATATCTCAAGAGTCCATCTGTGTATTTAGCCTAGTAAGTCTTTTGTTTGTTTTCTGGGGAGTATAGTTCTCCCTTCGTGTGTGCACCATTGCCTTTTTTTCTCTAGATAGTAGTTGGCAGGATAGCTAGCAATATCAGTTCCTTCTTTTCTTCTGTGTAAGTGAGGCCATCTCCTAATCTGTGGGCCTATAATCGAAACAGACTCGTATGGTCATTTCACTTGATCTGTCTGGTTATTGCCTCAGGGCACTGAGTCTCCTCCCTTCTGGGATCCTGGGCAATGAGTACTCTCAGTTTAGGGCTTCTAAAAGATCTGAGCTTCTGATGTGAGCAATCTTCTATCTTGGTATATAGCCCTGCGGACATGGGCTTTGGCAAAGGCATACCTGCTGTCCGTGTAGATGTTGATTTTCTTGTCGGCACCAATTTCCAAGGCTGCTCTCTGCACCAACGAGCCCAGGGGTTGGGAAGTCAGCCCAGATACCACAGTAGCACCAGCTTGTCTCTGACCAGCATGGAGAAAATTGTTCCCATCTGTTGCCTTGGCTCCTGGCTGGGGTCAGTAAAAGAAGCCTTTCCTTTACCTGTGGGTTCTCTTTTTGGGCCAGTTAGTTGTAGCCCATTGGGTAGGAAGTGTATCTGGGCCCCCATTTGGGGAAGTAAGTCTTGACCCAACAGAGGGTAGGGACAGTCTGGGATGACCATAAATTAATGGGATACCCAGCCCATTTCTTGGTCTATTATTTTTCAGGTAGTCCATGAAGACAGTTTGGCCAATCGACTTGGAGGAGGACTGAGTGTTGAGTCCCTGTGCTCACCAAGATTTTGGCGGGTCTATGCCCTGTCTATTTCAATTGCTGTCTTCACACAGAGCTAATACCTTCACCATTTGGGGTGTTTTTCTCAAGACCTGGGATTTCCTGACCCTGGCTTCTATTTGTTAGGGTACTCTTGGGCCCCACAGCTGGCTCCTTTACTTGTAATGTGCACACTGGTCTTTTTCAAGGAGTTTCTTATCTCCCTTTGATTGGAGTCTCTCTTCTCGGCTTTTTCTTAACTACTATAGCCAAGCTTTTCTGTAAATTCCTTTCCTGTCACCTTTCTTTTTTCTTTACCTCTCTTTTATCTTCTTTCCTTCTTTTTCTGCTCCGTTCCTTTCTCCCTGATATGGTCCTCAGCAACTTAAACTAAACCTTTTATCTTCTTTCTTTTTCTTTCTCCGCTCTTTTCCTTTCTCACTGATATGGTAGACTTCTTCAGCAACTTACACTAAACCTTTTAATGACTTATCTTATAGTCCCTCTAGCCTCTGAAGTCCCCCCACCCCGGTATATAATAGCCTTGTCTATACTGACAGAATGTTTTTGTGAGCTAGTTTGGAAAGGCTGTGGGCAACTCATTTGATCCCTGCTTAACCTCATGTGCCTTGATCAAAATTAGTGGGGTCTCATGTAGCTCTCTCAAGATCTGCCAATGGGATCTAACATGGGCTTTCAGGTGTCCGTTACCTTCTGCCACATGAAGGTCTCAGCCACATCTGGTCAGAAGTAACCTGCTGTTGACAGCCTGGTCAATTGATGGTGTCCCATGTTTGAGGGAACATTCCTTTTACCCATATCTTCTCTTGCTCTTTAGTCTTAAAGAGTACTTCTGACAACCAGAACCTACAAGGGTCTTGGGGAAGAAAGGCTTTTATCAAGGGGGGAAGGGTATTCTTCCACTAGATTTATCTAGGTGACAATATTGGGCCCTGGGGATCCTGGCCTATCCATTGCCTATCCATTGCTTTGATCACTGGTACAAAGGTCTTTATGGGTAGCTACCCTAAGCAGAGAGTAATTAACTTACTTTTTACTATAAATTTGTATCTGTCCCAAAACGGAGGCCTATTCTTTTGGCTCTCTGACTCAAGACAGCCTGTAACTTTTTACAGCAGACGACCTTCCCGACCTGCCTGCAAGCAGTTTTGTTGGTTCAGAGTCTCCAAGCTGGAGTTACGTGACTTGTCTCAGCACTACTCACTCACTTTGGTCTATGTGGTAAATGACTCCTTCAGGCCTGCTCAAGGCTGGGGGATGGCACAGTCTAAAGAAAATGCAGGACTAACACTGAAACAGAGACTGAAAGAAAGCTGCTGGCAGCTACATTAGACAAAAACAGGTCTGGGTTAAAAATTTTGAAGATGGGTGGCTGGCCCCATGCCTCAACTGAAGACCATGTCTATCTGGAGATAATCTCCTCTGGTTCCATCTCTCCACTGTTGGACATTTTTGGCTAAAGTCTTCCCCACTGAGTCCTGGCAGCCTCTCACATCCCAGACTTTCC
This sequence comes from Arvicanthis niloticus, assembly GCF_011762505.2. Taxonomy (NCBI): domain Eukaryota; kingdom Metazoa; phylum Chordata; class Mammalia; order Rodentia; family Muridae; genus Arvicanthis; species Arvicanthis niloticus. Next base: position 70,458,093 of record NC_047667.1, on the reverse strand, counting down.
AGAAATTCCTCCTAGCCTCCTAACAACACCTGCTACATATTTAGATTCATTCTCCTAGTCCTCTGCATTTCTTTCTTGTTTTTCCCTATACCTGATTCTGTACTTCCTTTTCTCTTCCCTGCTCCCTTCCCTCACCCAGTTTTCTCCCTCCCTCTACCTCCCTAAATTAGTTTGTTCCCCTTCTAAGTGTGTTTCAGGTATCCACACTTGTGCCTTCCTTCTTGTTAAGTTGCCTATAGTCTGTGAATTATATCATGGATATTCTGAACCTTTTGGCTAATATCCACTTATCAGTGAGTACATACCATGAATATTCTTTTGGGGATGGGTTACCTCAGTTAGGATGATATTTTCTTGTTCCACCCATTTACCTGAAAAATTCATGATGTGCTTGTTTTTAAGATAAATAAAATTCCATTGTGCAAATGAACCATGTCTTCTATCCATTCTTCAGTTGAGGGACATCTGTGTTGATTCCTGTTTATTGATATTGTAAATAAGGTTATTAGGAACATAGTAGAGAACGTGTTCTTGTGGTACGGTAGGGCATCTTCTGGGTATATGCCAGGAGTTGTATAGCTGAGTCTACAGGTTATTTCCAATTTTATGAGGAATAGCCAGATTGATTTCCAGAGTGGTTGTGCTATGTTTTACAAAGGATGTAGTAGTACTTTGGCCACCATATTAACCAATATTTTATTTGATATTACTAAAGAGTATTACATTGTCATTATCCTCGAAATATCTACAAAGGAGTCGGTAGATTTGTCTTAGCAATTTTCACTTATTTCTCTATTTGTGTTTGACTAACATACTCTCCTTGTAACATCCTTTAATTTCTGTGCATGTCTGAAACCTTGTTTTAAAGTTTTAAGCCATATCTTTTGGACAAACATGTAAATTATGTTGGCATTCTGATTGTTCTAATCTTATCTCTTTTATTTGTGGTTTTTAAGCTGGTGAAAACAAGGTCTTTTTCAAAAGCCACAAAGTTTCAAACACATTATTTGCTGCATATATGTCCTAAAAGATAGTAACAGATCATGAATTCTAACACATGAGATCCCAGTAAGGGCAAACTCAGAAATGAAAACCAACACAACTCAACATTTTCTCTAATGGTCTGAAAGTTATAAGTCACCTGTATACCATGATAATTGTTCCAAATTCCTACATTCAATGTATAACTCTATCTATCTATCCTATACTATCTGACTTATGCATATATTATCTGACCTTTTTTCTGTATTTACAATTGGAATGAGAAGCTTCCAGAAAAAATACCATATGTATAACAGCAATTTACTGTTTTGTATTGTTATCTTTACTTATTTTTTCTTCATTCTCTTGGATAATAGTTTATCACATTCTTCTGCCTTCTCCATATGTTTCTTAGTGCTCTGTTTCTTCAGAACAATACCTTAGCATTTGCATTGTAGGACAAACACTGAATCATGGGTGCTGTCATTCTAGGCATCATACCTTCTTCTGAAAGGTCATTTTGACAACTGGATGTGCATTCTCATTTTCAAAATGATGAAAAAATTTTAGATTCTGCTGGCTATTTTGACCTCTACCTACAGAAGCAAAGGGGTATCTCTCAGTCTAAGAATATCCTCTCCTTTTTAAAAAACAATAACCAAGTTGTTAAACCTCAGGGTGGTATCCACAATGTGTCTGTGAACAGACCTATGGTTCTTTTCTCCAGTTCTCCTGGTCTATAACAAGACTGCCTTTAACTCAACAGAGTAGGCATATTCTGTCATGCATCAAACCACTGTAATTTATAAGAAAATGTTGTCGTCGACACCAGTGATTCAGATCACATTATCTTTTACCTCCTCATACAGAACATTACCACCTAATTCTGTAGTCATTCATATCTCATATAAAGTATACACCATGCATTTATTGTTAATTTCATGAGTTTCTGAAAGTCAATGGCTAGAGATGAGATATTCAGTTTCTTCTTGACATATCTGACTACTTAGAAGGTACTACCAAAACAGAAACAAATTTCAGGGGGAAAAGATATAGTTTCCTTCTTCCCTTAAACAAGTCTTACTCATTCTTTACTTCTTATGCTTTCTGCATTTCATTTTGCTACAGCAAAATAACCACAGAAGATCATCCAGACCATATAACGACAAGGATCATTTGAGAGCTAAACAAAAATTTAATAAATCTCACATCATTGCTTTTATATGAGAAAGCACCATCTGCTCTCAACCAAGGAAGTCTTACAATTTCATGAAATACAGACAAAATAGGGGCACTTTTTGGAACCACAAAAGTACAAGTAATTCAGGAAATTCGTATGAGAGACAGTTTTCAGAAAATTTAACTTAGTTTTTTTTTTTTTCTGTTAGTTGAACTTAATGTTAATCTAAACACTTTTTGTAAAATAAATCTTGCAGATTGTGCTGGCTTGGCTTACATCAACATGAGAAAAGACTGAATCATTTTAGAAGACAGAATATCAACTAAGAAAATATCTCTACACACTGTTTTGTGGGAAAGCCTTAATGCAATTTCTTTATTGAAAAATTATATGGAAAGGCTCAGCTTGCTATGGGTTACTCCACCAGTGGGATGGTGGTCCTGGGTACTATGAAAAACCAGGCTTAGCAACCAATTAATTAACATTTCTCCCCAGTTTCTGGATAACTTTATGCCTCTAAGTTATTGCTTTGAATTTCTTTCCTGAATTTCCTAGGTTGGTATACATCAAGCTACATATTAAAATAAACCATTTCCTCCACAAAGTTTGTGAGACAAAAAAATAAATAAATAAATAATAAATAATAAATAATAAAAACAAAAGCAAAAAATAACCCGAAACCCAAAAAACTCACTAGCATATCTCTTATTATAAAGGAGGAAGGCTGTCTTCCTCAAATGGTTGATTTAATTAATTAATTGCTCTAAATTATGAACATGTTACCAATCCATCCAAAAAGAAGTTTTCCTATAAAATTAGAGTTGTTGACTTTAAAAGATATTTTCTGGATTGTCGAGATCTTCATAAAGGTCATTTTTAAATAAGGTCAAACTAGAGTTTTCCCTTGTTCAATGACATGATAGATGATGGAATTAGAAAGATTTGAAGCATATGAAAAGTTCACTATCATCTCTTTCTAGAGCTATGAGTATAGGCAACAGTCTTCAGAAGCAAAGTCATGGTGGCAGCTATGAAAGGATTAATGATCTGAGCCAATAGATGAATGTACTGGATAAGACTTTTTCTGCTAACATCTAGTTAAGAAGCACAATCTTCCCAACACCTTGATTTCAGAGTGGTTAGAGTGTTTGTTGTTTTGTTTGTTTTTTCTTTTTTAATTTTAATTTTTATTCTTTTATTATTTATTTTTTTACACTCCAGAATTTGTTGCCCAACCCCTGTCTACCCTCTGTTCTGTTCTGGACCCCTACCCCAACCCCATCTGACCTCTACACTCCCTGGGGCCTCCAGTCTTTTGGTGGTTAGGTGCATCATCTCTGATTGAACACAGATCTGGCAATTCTCTGCTGTATATGTGTTGGGGGGCCTCATATCAGCTGGTATATGCTGCCTGGTTGGTGGTCCAGTGTTTGTGAGATCTCAGGGTCCAGGTTAATTGAGACTGCTGGTCCTCCTACAGTGTTGCCCTCCTTCTGAGCTTCTGTCAGCCTTTTCATAATTCAACCCCAGGAGTCAGCAGCTTATGTCCTTTGGTTGGGAGCAAATATCTTACATCTGACTCTTTCAGCTGCTTGTTGAGTCTTCTGTAGGGCAGTCATGATAGGTCCCTTTTTGAGAATACTCCATAGCCTCAGTAATAATGTCAGGTCTTGGCCCTTCTTTTCTTCAGGCTCCTCTCCATTTCCATGCCTATATTTCTTTCAAACAGGAACAATTATGGGTCAGCATTTTGACTTAGGGATGGCAACCCCCTCCCTCATTTGATGCCTCTCTTCCTGCTAGAGGTGGGCTCTATAAGTTCCCTCTCCCTAATTTTGGACATTTCATCTAAGGTCCCTCCCTTTGGGTCCTGAGAGTCTCTCACCTCCAATGACTCTGTTACATTCTGGAATGTTTCCCCAACCTCCTAGTTCACTAGGTTGCCTGTTTCCATTTTTCTTGCTCTCCCTCAAGGGCTTCAGTCTTTTTCCCTTACTCAACACCAGATCAGATTCCCCTCTCCCAGCAACACCCCTCTCCCTCTCACACACCATTGTCCAGGTTTTCTTTCAGGTCTCTCCCACCCCACCCCCAAAATTGTGATTGCTTTCTTCTACCTCTCCAGTGGGATTGAGGTGTTCTCACTTGACCCTTCAGCTTGTTGACCTTTTTGAGTTCAGTGTACTGTATCTTGGGTTATCTGTACTTTATTTACATATATATATGGCTAATATCCACTTATACTAATAAGTGTTACATACCTTAAGAGTTACATACATTGCATGTCCTTTTGGGTCTGAGTTACCTCAGGATGTTATTTTCTAGTTCCATCCATTTGCCTGAAAAACTCAGAATGTCTCCTTTTTTAATAGCTGAATAGTATTCCATTTCGGAAATGAACCTCAAACTAACTCCCCATGAGTTCTAGTGCGTAGAAACTGTGAAAATGTTTGGTGTATTATTTTCAGTTAGCATGAATTATTTGCAATGAAAACAGATGGTAAAACTGTTCCAATAGAACAGACACCATGAGCCACAGCTCTGGGTTGATTGTTCATATTAGTGCCAGGAGTGCCAGAAGAAAGTTTGTTTCCTGTTCCTTTGTGATTGGCTAATTGAATATATCACCCTAGAACTGTCCCTATGTTACAGAAACTGAAAGAAGAGACTATGACACCTAGTTAGGCCCATAGGACTGACTTACTTATTATTATGTCTTTATCTCATCTCTCACCATGTTTGCTGCCGTAAGTCTTTTAAAAGTCCCATGATTTCCAATTAAATGACACTGTTTTCTGAGACCCCTTCTGAAATACCAGAACTATAAGTGTTCCTAGATCTTGCTCTATCCCCCCTCTCTCTCTCTTTCTCTCTTTCTCTCTTTCCTCTCTCTCCTTCTTTCCCCTCTCTTCCTCCCTCCCTCTCTGACCCTCTTTTCTTTCTATAACCCCTCTCTTCCAACCATAGCCCTTCATAAATACTAGTGGCTCTTGGATAAAAGCTTCCCTTGCAAGAAAAGTTCTAGGACTGTATTTCTTTATAAAACATTACATTGTTTACAGCACCTTGAAATATCCCCATATCAATTCTGTTACAGCAGAGAAGGAAGAGGAAGAGGAGAAGAACTTGAGGGATGGAGGAAGAAAAATAAGATCACAGGAGAGAAAAAATAACCAGCATCAGTACAAGGTCACCAGGGTGCTTTGTAGCACCTGGTGGGTGGTGTGGATCAGATGTCAGAACTGGGCTGACAACCAGAAGACCTAGATAAAGGACTCAGATTATCAGTATAGTTATTTTCCTTTTTCACATAAATACATTGCTTGGGAATCTCCCATGACATTGCAGCAAATACAAACTAAAAATAAAATAAATTCAAAAGTTTTAGTTTGGGATAGAAGAGTGCCCTGTGTTTTTGATTCATCTATCATATTGCTTACTACACCACCTGGCTCAGCCTGAACCTGAGCTGTGAAGTGTAACTTTAATATTGTCAATTTTCTGTTACCATGAAATGTGTTAGAAGAGATGCTGAAATTTTTTTATTTTTTTTTAATCTTTTATTTTTACAGCCCAGACTTTATCCTCTTGTCAACCCACCCTCTGACTGATGCAAACTGTACTACATCCCACACCTCCTCCCCACTTCACTAAGAGGATGCTCCACTGCCACCCCCATCCCACTAGACCTCTCCACTCCCAGGGTCCCCAAGTCTCTGGAGGGTTAGTTACATCTTCTCTGACTCTGTCCAGACCTGCAGTCCTCTGCTGTATATGGGGGCCTTGTATCAGCTGGTGTATGCTGCCTGGTTGCTGCCAGTTTCTGATAATCTCCATTCCAACTCAGATCTCACCATGGGGCTGCTCTCTTAGCAGGTCTCAATTTCAGATTTTACTTGATTTGATTTTCAACTGAGTAAATCTTTACATTTTGGATGATTGTGTTTCTTGTCAAATATCTGTAAATTATTATTATACATTTGAGGATTTTAGTACTTTTTCTTCTTACTTTTCAAAATTTTTTTATTTACATTTCAAATGCTATTCGCTTTCCCAGTCACCATCCCCCACCCCCTGAAAAACCTTCTATCCCATACCCCACCCTCTGCTGCTATGAGGGTGTTCTCTCACCCACCCACTTCTGCCTCCCTTTAGTACTTTTTCTAAAGATTAAATTGAGTTTTTTTTTTTTTTAAACTATTTCTGAGAAATACATTTCCTGGCTTTCTAATTTTGGCTTTAATAGTTTTCTCTAAGTTTTTCATTTTTTTCTTTGCATGTACCCTTGCTCAATTAAACATACTCATTAAAATGAAAGTCACATGTCCTTGCCATTAAATGATACCGTGTCCTACAAATTTAAAGACCTCCTAGAGGAACATGGGAAAGGTTAATGGCAAATGAACTGGTGCATTTTGGCATTACTCTGGATGTCATTAAAATTTAGTATTCATTATTGGTCTTTTCAAAGATTATGAGGTCCATTGAAATACTTGATTCTGTCCTAGTAGTTTCATCAATAATTCAAAAACATTGTTTTAAATATTCCTTGTCAGCACCTTTTAGCATCTTTTTGATGACCATCACTAGTGAAGTTCAATGGAGACCACTGACTTAGGGTAGATCTGTATATCAGCACAAGTATCTCATTTCAAAAAAACTTCATGATTTCACAAAGTCTATTTTTCCATTCTTGAAGGAAATGAAATTGCCAATATGAAGTAGTAACTGTTACCAATAAAATTTCTATATGGCATGTGTTAATTATATTTTGATGTATTGAAAATTAAACATGGAATTTCAGAAACAAAATTTGCATTTATATTAACAGGTAACAACCTGGCATTCTCTTGTATTATTATCTCAATAACTATATGATATTGAGTATATAGATTTTTTTCTTCTTTTTATTACTATATTTTGTGTGTTTTTCTTCTCATTGAAGTTTCAGGAAAATCAGAAATAGTAAAGATGATTGTAGAGAGGTAACAAATTATTCAACAATTTTCTCTTATTTAATTCTAATAATTGTAGACATGTCATCATTGTAAAATCAACCTAGAAATGACCAAGATCTGTGTGGAAGTAAGGCATGTGTTCTAAGAATGGTGGAAGCCATTCCAAGATATTCTTGTTGGAAGCACAGAATTCCAGGAGCTGGTCTTGAATTCTAGTGAACAGAGTATTTTCACGTTCATTAACCATAAAATGAAGTTCAACAAAACATTATGAGATTTGAAGAAGTTGTAATTTTATCATAGAAACAGATCACATAATTTCATAGTTGATGCGGATTTCTTAATACAACATTTATGGTTGTCCCTAACTTAATGCTCAGTGATTAGAGAATGAGTGTGACTCTAAGAGAAGGAATAATGCTTTCTATTCAATCAACGCCTACATTTTATTGTTTCTATTCTCATCTGGCAAGGCATTCATTATAAAAAAGTATAATAAATATATGGTATCAATCTCACAGTTATTTTAAGCATTTATGTACTACACTATTAGTAGGAAAAGGAACTTTGGTCTCTACTTGGCAACAAACAATAGGGGTCAGCCCAATTTGAGATGATCTTCTTTAAGGTTTTAAAAGGGGTTTTGATTGATACAGCCAGATGAAGGTCCATACACTGATTTCATTTCATTATTTGCAAGTATAATGAAGAAATGTCAAAATTAATAAACTATCAAGGCTATTATGTTTAAAATACTGATATTAAATTTATTGAATTTGAGAGAATAAAATCCAAAGCTGAATAAGAAAAAGAGTGGGAAAGATGTAATATAAGTCAAGAGGTTTCTGTTGTTGTTGCTTTTGTTTCAAATTTCTAGGGTTTTTGTTTTAGGTGTGTGTGTGTGTGTGTGTGTGTGTGTGTGTGTGTGTGTGCGCGCGCGTTTCTGTTTGTATAGGTCAGCGGAGAATATCAGGGCCTTACAGCGAGTGTTGCAGCATTCATAATGGCCTGATATAGAAAATTAAGTACTTTTTACTTCTGAGTCCAATATACATCCCTATATGTCAAGTGTTTTGATACACACCTCTGGTTCTTAGAAGACAGAGGCAAGAGAAATGTGAGTTTAAAGCTAACATGAGCTATCAAATGAACTCCAAGCCCATCTGTGTTTTATAGGTAAACCTTGTTTTAACCACCACTCTCACAAGAGAGAGAGAAAGAGAGAGAGAGAGAGAGAGAGAGAGAGAGAGAGAGAGAGAGAGAGAGAGTATAAGCTTATTTAAGGCTTGATATTTACTAACATTTGCAATTATCAAAACATTGGTTTGAAAAGGGGATTCTGGAAAGAAAACATCACAATGTAGCTACTTTTTGAAGTCTGAGTTTTTATTAGCCGAGTACCCCATCAAAGTTACTTGCACATAAACTATCAAAATATATAGGACTGTGAAAGGCAGCCTGGCTCCTGGTTGAGCTAAGGCTAGAAACCCCAGTGACCTTGAATGGACAGCAGGCGTTCTGTCTGGTTCCTGGACACTAGGCTCCTGACACAAGGCCTCAGCCCTCCATAGATTTGTGGCCATCAGTCACTTAAGGGCAAAGCCCCAAGCTCATCTGCAGTTGGAGGACTTTACCTGTGATCATGTAGACTCAAGACAGATCACCATGTTAATAGCCCTGAAGGACTTAGCCAATTAAGCTTTTCTTCCAAGACACTCCTCCTTGCCAAAGGTATTTAACCTTAGGCTCACCCTGAGAAGGGGGTACCATTTTACGCATCCATTTTCCACCATGACAATAAATGTCTTAAAACCATGCAGTGCCTCTTTTCAGTGGGATACACTGTGGAGAGCAATGGAAAAAGCCTTCACCTAAAAAGCAGGCTGTCTAATCTCTTGTTCCAGGCCTCTCTGCACTTTCAGCAACACTAATGCTGTTAGCCACCCTTCAACAAGCCAAGGACTCCTCCCAGCAGGACCAAAATAGAACTCCCCTGTTTTACCCCTTAGCCCCAGGCTAGATCTAACCCACAAGCCCCCCACTGCATTCTCAGCTCTTCTACAGCTCCCAGCAGCAGCTCCCGGATGCTCAAGAGCACTGGCTGCTAATGTAGTGGATGTGGTTTGATGCCCAAGCTTAGATAATTATAGTTCCAAAGATGTGCTGCTCTTTTCAGATCTTCATGGGTACCAGGGTCATGTATGGTACTTAGACATAAGCACAGGCAAAATATCTATACACATATACCACAAATAATTAATTGTTTTCAGAAATTCCTGTAGTGCATTTTAGTTGATTTGAGACACCCTTTTCCTCTTCTCTCTCCTTTTTATGCTGAAACTTTTTTTTCCCAACAATTCTGCATTCTCTCTCCTACTTTTGTAACTTCTTTTTGGTGTGTGACTCACTGAGTTTAATTAGAGTTTTTTCCCAAATGTGGGTGAAATGTTATTTACTGGAGCAAGAGTAGTATCTCAGTGACTACATCAAGGAAGAAAATGACTTTCAACTATAACAATTATTAATTGTTTATTATCTTTCAGGAAAAGATGTGGCCTCATGATCCATCTCCACCCACACTATGAAGAAATGGGTATGGGTCAAATCCTGTGCAAGTATTGTGCATAAAATCAAAGCTGCACAAACTGTCAGTGACTCACCAATTGCTGTACATCTTCCCGTACTCTAACTATTTCTTTTTCGCTCTTTCTGATGTTCCCTAAGCCTTAGTGAAGCTGTATCATGCATTGCTTACTCTCAACACTTTATCCAGCTATAGTTTTCTGCACTTGTCAGTAGCCACTCCAGTAAGATGCTTCTTTGATAAAAGCTAAGAACATTAATTTATGGGTATAAATATAATTATTTAGAACAGTTTGATAACAAGACCATTTAGCAAAACAATAGTAGTGGGTCTCTCCTGTTAAGGATATCAAAGGACTTTTCTAGCCATGAACTTTTGGCCTGGCTTAAAAGACAGTGATAAATTTTTTTCAGTGGATCCACTGCCCTCAAATCTAATGAGATAACAGTTGTATAAAATGTGACACACACAATTACTAAATGTTTCGACATTTTCACTCCTAAGTATGTACTCAAAAGAAATGAGAACAAATATACACACAAACAATTGTTTATAAATATTTATGCCAAGATGGTACATAGTAATCTAAAGCAGAAGAAAGGTTTATTAACTCATGAATAGATGAGAGAATTATGACATAGTTACACAATGTGGCTTTCTTTTAAAATGAAAAGAATAAAGTATTGACACAAGTTCAAATTTGCTTTAAAAATAAATCTTCATGTTGAGGAAGATGTTGTTCATCAAGACCACACATGGTCAGATTTTATTAATGAGATGTATTTTGGAAATTAAGTAATACAAAAGCCAATAGTTGTTGATTAGGCTGACTGTGGAAATAGAGAGTAATTGCAATTGAATATGAGAGTATTTGGGCAGTATATATACACACCAAATCTAAAACTAGATTGTGGTTTTTCGTTATACACTTACTAAAGGGCATTGAATTAAATATTTAAATTAAGACATTTTTATTGTATGCAATCTATATCACAGTAGAATTGAGAAAAAAAAAATCACCTTGTCAGGAATCCAGTTAAGGAATTGATATTGAAATGTGTACCTTTTTCATGTAATACCATATCTGTTTCAATCCAGGAAAGAGTATGAAATCAACACTTGTAATTTCAAACAAAGGGAATCTAAGAGCTTTTTTTTTGAAGGTAAAGGGACTACATTCTAACTTAGGGCCAGTGATATAATGTGCACCTGGTTCTGAGTGTGATCAAAATTATAGAGCTATGGCAATTTGATCCTTCAGGAAATTTTAATGGGTAAACAGATTTTAAAGTGTATATTAATGTCTGACAAAGGGTAGTTTTCAATTAATTACTCTATAATATAAATGGTGAAATGTTGTATTAGTTACGATTTCTTTCTTGAAGACAAAAATTTGGCAAAAAAATAATGATAGGGAAGAAGGACTTAATTTGCCCCACAATTTATAGACTATAATCAATCCAGGCAAGAAAAGTATACTTACAGGCTTTGCTTTGTTTTTACCATTAACCATGAAGCAGGTAAGGCAATGCCTCTTCTCAGAACATTTTTATAGTTTGCTTCTTACATTCAATCTACTCTGTATCACACAGAATAGCTTCATCCACATTTAAGGTAGGTTGACCTGCCTCAAGCTTCTTTGAAAATACCCTCATAGGCATGAAAGATTTTAAGGACCATCATGGTGAAAATTGACAATAGGTAATGTTCCTTATAAATTTATTGCTGAATTAAACCATTTTAAATCATAGAGTACCATTATTGTTCCTAAAATCTTACGTTGTTCTCAAAGTGTAATGCATATCTCTTCCCTTCAGCTTACTGTGGTAGATATCTCAGTGTCATAGATCTCTAATATTTTAGGGTTCCACTGCAACTCAAGCTTCCCTTTCATAACAAAATGGTAACATTGTAGAGAATCCATCCTTGGCATAAGTTTGAAGGAAGGCTCATTAAAATTTTTAGAAGCTGACAACAACATTGCCACAGCTTTTAGTAGACTATTATATGATTGGTCTCTAACCTAGTTCTTGACAGTGTTTGTTAAACCACCTGAGCACAATCTTCACTGTTTGGATTTATTTCAACACTTTTCCCTTCTAATCTCATATCAGAAAGGCCTGTCAAGCTCTGCCTTTCTTTTCTTCCTTTTCTTTTTCCTTACCTGGCAAATCAGTATTCAGCCATATTCCTCTAGAAAACATCTCAAAAGTCAGCTTTATGTCAACAAATGCCCTACTTTATTTTTCAGTTTTCTGTTTTAGTTTTCAGTATTAGTTATTTTTCTCTTTTATGTAATTGAATTTCTGAAAGAAAAAAAAAAAAAACAGAGTGTAATCTACCATAATAGGCAGAGTATGGTGATAGCAGTAGTTTGAACCATGACATCCAAAAAGAATCAGAGAAAAGGAAACTCTGTATTCTATTACTTCTTTATGTATTTTTACTTATTATTTAGTCAGGACCTGTGTCCAGAGGATAATGCTACTCATATTCAAATTGGGTCTTCTTCAAGTAAACTGCTACAGAAACAGCACATTTATATCCAGGAGTGAGTCTTTTCTGAGATTCTGAATTGTATCAAGCTGACAATGAAGACTAATCATCAAAATTAATAAACAAACGTGGAAAGCCATTTCTAAATTCTATGGATATAAATTATGTAGAAGGAAGATATTGTATTTTTGCTATGAATCTACCATAAATGATTCTAGAAATGTAACAGTTTGTTTCTAGTATTAATTTGTATAGTTTGTGGGCAGGGTGTTCTGGAATTCTGTAAGTGATAGTGAAATTACTAACCTCCTGTAGTGCATCAACTGTGCCTAAGTAACACAGCTCACTTTGTTCTTGAACATTGCACTTACCTTGTGCCATTGGTAGCCAAGGGAAAGGGACTAAATAGCAGACAGTTGTTAGAGAGATATAAAACACACCCTCATTTAATTTATTAAATTGTCAAGTGCCTTGCTGCTATAGATTAATGTGTTTGCTTTTGTAATTTCAGTAATTAGTGTGAGGAGTATGTCATTAGTGGAAAAAGTGATTTATGATGAAATCAAGTATAGTAATTAATATGCATATATCATGTAAATAAATATCTGAGGCATCTTGCTTTCTCACTCAAGCTTAAGGAAACAAGCAATAATAGCCTTTTAATCAGCATTGTCTATAACTATAAATATTACTAAATGATACATTGCAAGTAAAATACAAAATAATTTGCCTTAGAGCCTAGAAAATGTTCAGTCTAAGTGTTGCTAAATAATTTAGGGAGATGGTTTGCTATTTTCCACTTTATCTCATTTCTCGTTATGGCAGAGTTAATTGAGACTAGGTAGCTAGCTATTCCACTAAGTTCTCTCAAAGAATATTATAAGATAAAAGGCAGATGTCTGTGTAATCTCAAACACTAAAATCAGTAACTTCAAACCTTTTATGTGCCATGCTGTTTGCCACATTGTCTGCTTTTGAAAAGGAAAATGTACACATGGACCCCAAGTGATTTCACATTTCGATGTTACATTTAAATAAATTTAAACTGTCTCATGGAGGTAAGAATGGTTACTGTGATGAACTTTCTATATCCTGTGGGGATGAGAGTTTTCGGTCAAGGAAACTGGCTTGGCTGGGTCACTGCTGGCTTGGCTTGCTTGCTTGGGTTGTTGGGGCTCCGTGGCTGAGAACATAGAGAGGTCATCTGCGGGAGATTAGAAGTCTTATAATTGAAAATCTTCTCCACAGTTCCCCACTGTGGGTCTCAAAGAACAGAAATAGGCTATAGTCTTAATACATTTATTGTCATGGCTGAAAATGGATGAAACTATACCTCGGTATTTTCAGGGAGGGCCTGAGGTTAAATATCTTTTGTAAAAAGAAGGGTCTGGGAAGGAATATCAAATTGGCTATACTCCTTTGGCATTTAGGCATCTCATTAATATAAAGATCTGTCTTGAGGCATTGATTCTTGTGTTTGTAGTATGGCTTTCATTATTTCATATTTGATTTATGAAATCTAAACATGTAGTTTAAAGGTAGCCACATTTTAAACATGTATCTCCACTGCTTGAGTACAATATGATATTCATTTATGTGAATGTGATGTACCTTATTCATTAGTTTGTGGGCATTTAAAATTTCCCCTTATTTGAACTATTTTAAAATAGTGCCTAAAAGAATATAAATGTAAATGATCTTAGTGAGCATACACATGTACTTCTTTGGAAATTCATTTATTCCAAGGAAGTTTATAGATAACAAGGAATGCATATTTTAACTTTATAGATCATTCCAGTTTTCCAATGCATGTAACTCAAGTTGCATTTCTAACTAACAGTGTGTGGGAGATCTGGATGTTTCCATATGCTGGGTAAGTTGTCTGTATCTTTATCTTGTGGTTATATTGCATTATATTTTCATTATACCTATATCCATGAAATTAAACACTTTTAATGTATGATGTAATCATAGGATATTTTATCTCAGAAAAAGCTATGTAATATGATTGCTAATTATTTTATGGTTTTACTTAATTTTTTCTTCTCACTTTTGAGAGCTTTATATCTTCACTTAAGTCACTGAATATGTTTTAAATTGCAACTTTCATGCGTTGACTTACAATTTAGCTCGGTGCTTAGTTTATGAATAGATTTATTCACTTCAATAATTCAAAGCATATCTTCACATAACACTTAGTATACTTAGTTCTTTTTACATTTTTCTAAGATCAGTATCTTGTATGAAGGACATAAAGATATTATTTAACATTTTCTTCTAAAATATTTATTATTTGTTCCACGCCCCTTCCGAGTCCCCTCACCTGCAAGAGAGACATGGGAGGCAGTGTTAGGGTAGTTACTACAGCGAGGCTTTATTCTTGTATCAGCAGAAGTGGAAGACCCCAAGCCCGGGAAAGGCACTGCTATATGTACCCTAGAGTGGTGTGTTCACTTCTGATTGGCTGTTCATTCATCACCCCATATTACGCCCTGGGATGGGCAGTGGCTTGGAGTGCTTTTGCCTTTTGCACCTGCGCAGTTAGTTGTTTACTTGTGGGAGCACAGGATGCCCGCGCCATCTTGTAATGGTGAATGTTGTCACACTCGCCGCGGCCCCTAACAATTATTAATCACTATAAGCATATTAGTTAACATTAAATACACAATTAATTTACATATATCTTTAAATTTGATTAAATGTTATTTTTTCTCCTTTTATAACTGTGTAAGAGTTTGCTTCCATAATCTTTTCATTTAATTATTACTGAGTTGATCAACACTTAACTTATAACTCTGTATTGATTTTGGTGCATTCAGCCTCAAAATGTAACAGTGTAAGGAACTCAGGATTATTCTTTAAGATACCACGGCTGTTTTAAAACCTCTTTATCTCCATCCTTACTTCATACCTCTGATAGCTAGTCTTGGTTGTCAACTTGACTACATTTGGAATTAACTAAATCATAAAATGCATGAGCATACCTGTGAGGAAAAAATTAATTAAATGATTTAAATTGAGAACATACTCCTATAATTCTCATCTTTTGAGTTGGAAAGATCCTTCCTTAATCTATGTCACCCAGTCTGAGAGGCAGCCTATATAAAAGACATTTAAAAAATGTCTTTTATATAGGCTGCCTCTCAGCTCTCTTTTTGCCTGTTTGTTCTTGTTTTCCCTAGCACATCAATTCTTTCACTGGCATTAAAGACTATTTTTTCTGTACTTTGATATATAATAAAGACCGCCTGAGTTATCTAGTCTCATAGACTGAGCAAGTACTAGATTCTTTGTTAACTTCTCTTGCTATGCAGCCATTGTTGAACTAGTTGGATCTCAGCCTCCAAGCCACTCTGATATATCTCCTATGTATGAATGTATGTATGTATGTATGTATGTATGTATGTATGTATCTCTATCTATCTATCTATCTATCTATCTATCTATCTATCTATCTATCATCTATTTCTGTCTACATATATTCTTTCATTTGATATGTCATGTTCTTCTTGAGAACACTGACTAAAACTATCTTCTGTTCATTATTTTCCATATAGAAAAAGACACATTGATTCAACATTTATTTGGAGTGTTTCTATCCTTAGGTCAATTAAGAAAAAGTAATTTTAGGTCAAAAGTAATTCTTAGGTCAATTAAGAAAAAATATATATATGTGTGTGTGTGTGTGTGTGTGTGTGTGTGTATGTGTGTATATATATACATATATATATGCGCACACATATAGAAAAGTGTATATACACTTTTATTCAAATGTAATACTTAAGAAAGTTTTTTACAATTTTTGTCTATGATCATTTGCCTACATATAAGAACATGCACCATGTGCATGCCTGCTTCCTGTGCATGCCTGCTTCCTGTGCCTGCCAAATGAGGGTAAGAGAAAGCCTTGAAGTAACATTAGAGATAGTAGTATGTCATCATGTCAGTGGCCCAAACAAAATTCAGATTTTCTGCAAGAACAAGAAGTCTTCTTAGCCACTGAAACATCTCTCTACCCCCACAATGTATTATTTAAATGCTGAATTTTGCAAATTTTGCATAGTTATTTTGATTCTCTCCCAGATGGCATGGTATTTAAAATTTGATGTTTTGCTTCTTTGTTTTCATGCACAAGTAGTAGATTTTTTATGTTGAATTTTGCATCTAAGTTTTTAGTTTTACTTAATAATTTAAAAGATTTGTCTGATATTTCTTTCATCTTTAAGAAATATTTTATAAAATCTGCATATATTTGTCAAATACAATGTGGTATGTTGGTAAATTAACACAGTATGATACAATTCCCTTGAAGCTAATGCATATATCTACCTTTTAGAATACATAGATTTTTAGCAGAAATACTTAATATGACTTTAATTTTTATTTACATGTACAGTGTTCTTCATTTGTGAAAAATACTACTCTATACTACATTACAAATTCTGGATCAAAATAAGGCTTTGGCATCATTACAATGATTTCCACATCATTGATTTTGGTATTTTACAAGTCTGCAGTTTAAATAATCATAAATTCTGGACTAGATAATGATCAGAAAAATATATACATAGGAAAGACTTATTAGACATATAAATTCGTATTCAAACTTTTTCTCTCCATACAAGTTGTTACTAACAATAGAGCATTCCAAGAGAAAATAAATATTTAACTTGTTTCTATGTTGAACTTTTGTAGGCATGTTAAGAAATGCAGTGTTCCATGTAAACTGTATATCTGTTAAGTAATGTTGATAAATATTGGCAGTTTCCTGAACATTATAATCAATTGAATTAATTGTCATTTTTATTTTTATTATTTATTTATTTTTATTTATTTTATAATTATCCTTAATTATTTTTTACACTCCTGTCTTTATCCCTGTGCCAGTTATTCCTCCACCCCATTCCTCCTTCCCTCTCTTCAGGAGGATGTTCCCACCTAACAACTCTAACCAACCACCCATCCCAGATTACCAGGCCTCCCCACTCCTTGAGGCCTTGAGGGTTATGGGCTTCTTCTCTCACTGAGGTAAGACCATGTAGTCTGTGTCAGGGGGCTCAGTGAAGCTAGTGTATGTTGCCTTGTTGGTGGCTCAGTGTATGAGAGATCTCAGGGTTCCAAGTTACTTGAGACTGCTGGTCTTCCTATGGTGTTATCCTCCTCCACAACTTCTTACAGCTCTTCCCTAATTCAACCATAGGGGTCCCCAACTTCAGACCATTGTTTGGGTATAAATATCTGCTTTTGACTCAGTCAGTTGTTTTTTGGGCCTCTCAGGGGACAAGCATGCTAGGCTCCTGTCTGTAAGGATACCATAGCATCAGTAATTGTGTCTGGCCTTGGAGACACCCCTTCAGATGGATGCTAATTTAGGCCAGTCACTTGAACTCCTTTCTCTGATTCTCTTCTCCATTTTTGTTCTTGCAGTTATTTTAGACAGTTACAGAGTTTTTGACTGAAGGATGGCAGCTGCATCCCTCCACTTAATTCCCTGTGTTTCTACTGGAGATGGACTCTACATGTTCCCTCTCCCCACTGTTGGGAATTTTATCTAAGGTCCCTCTCTTTGAGTCCTGAGAGTCTCTCACCTCCCAGGTCTCTGGTATATTATAGCGGTTCCCCTCCCACCCACCCCCCACCCCCCATCCTCCTGATGTTGCCTATTTTCATTCATTCTCCTGGCCCTCAGAACTTCACTCCTGTCCCGTGCCAGACTATCTAATCTGTTCCTCTTTTTGTCTCCCCCTCTCTTTTCCCACCCAGGTCTCTCCCTCACTCTGCCCCCTGTGATTTCTTTTTCTCCCTCCCAAGTGGGACTGAAGCATCCTTACTTGAGCCCATTAACTTGTTAACCTTCTTGAGTCCTGTGGATTGTCTCCTGGGTATTTTGTACTTCTTTTGGCTAATATCCACTTATTAGTGAGTACATTCTATGAATGCCCTTATGGGCCTGATCCACAATCACTCAAGATAATATTTTAATTTCCATCCATATGCCTGCAAAATTCATGATATACTCATTATTAATAGTGAATATTATTCCATTGTGTAAATGAACTACATTACCTGAATCCATTCTTTTGTTATGGAATACATGTTTTGTTTCGTTTTTTTCCAGCTTCTGGCTATCACAAATAAGGACACTATCCATTTGCCTGTGATTTTCATTAAGTCATTCTTTTTAATAACTGAGTAGTACTCGTTTGCATAAATGTACCACATTTTTTTTTTCTTATCCATTCCTCTGTTGAAGGACATCTGGGTTGTTTCCTGCTTCTGGATATTATAAATAAGGTTGTTATGAACATAGTAAAGCATGTGTCCTTGTTATATGTTGAAACATCTTTTTAATATATGCCAAAAAATGGTATAGCTGGGTTCTCAAGCAGTACTATGTCCAATTTTCTGGGGAACTACCAAACTGATTTCCAGAGGGGTCATACCAGCTTGCAATCCCAACAATGGAGGAGTGTTCACATCCTCACCAGCATCTTCTGTCACCTGAGTTTTTGATCTTAGCCATTCTGACTGGTATAAGGTGGAATCTCAGAGTTGTTTTGATTGTCATTTCCCTGATGACGAATGATGAACATTTCTTTGGGTGTATCTGAGAGTTCTTTGTTTAGCTCTATACCCCATTTTTTAATAGGGTTATTTGGTTCTCTGGATTCTATGTTTCTGAGTTCTTTGTATATATTAGATATTAGCCTTCTATAAAATGTAGAATTGGTAAAAATTTTTGCAAGTCTGTTAGTTGCCATTTTGTCCTATTGACAGTGTCCCATGCCTTACAGAAGCTTAGCAATTTTATGAGGTCACATTTTTGATTGTTGATCTTACAGCATAATCCATTTCTGTTCAGTTCAGGAAAATTTTCCCTGTGCCCATGTGTTCAAGGCTTTTTCTCACTTTTTCTTCTATTAGATTAAGTGTATCTGGTTTTATATGGAAGTCCTTGATCCACATGGACTTGAGCTTTGAACAAGGAGATAAGAATGGTTAGATTTCACTTCTTCTACATGCTGACCGCCAGTTAAATGAGCACACTGTGTTAAAAATGCTGTCTTTTTTTCACTGGATGTTTTTAGTTTTTTGTTTTTTTGTTTTTTTTTTTTTTTGTTGTTGTTGTTGTTTTTCAAAGATCAAGTAACCATACAGTGTGTGAGTTCATTTCTGAGTCTTCAATTCTATTCTTCCTGTCACTTTACCAATACCAATCAGTTTTTTTCACTAATGCCCTATAATACAGCTTCAAGTCATAGATGGTGTTTTTCAGAGAAGTTCTTTTAGTGTTGATAATGGTTGTCACTATAATGGGTTTCTGTTTATTTCAAATAAATTTGCAAATTGCTCTTTCTAACTTTATAAAGAATTGAGTTGGAATTTTGAAGGGGATTTCATTGAACCTGTAGCTTGCTTTACATAAGATGGCCATTTTTATTATATTAATCCTGCCAACTTATGAGCATGGGAGATCTTTTCATCTTCTGAAATAAATCTTCTTCAGTTTCTTCCTTCAGAGACTTAAAGTTCTTGTAGTACAAATCTTTTACTTGCATGGTTGTAGTCACACCAAAATATTTTATAGTATTTGTGACTATGGTAAAGAGTGTCCCTAATTTGTCTCTTAGCCTGTTTACCCTTTAAGCACAAGAATATTATTGATTTTTTTGAGCTAATTATATATCCAGCCACCTTGTTTTTCAGGTGTAAGGGTTCTCTGGTGGAATTATTGTGGTCACTTGAGTATACTATCATATCACCTGCAAATAGTGATATTTTAACTTCTTTTTTTTTATTAGATATTTTATTTACACTTCAGATGGCATCCCCTATCCCCATTCCCCCCACCCCCCTTAGGAAACCCCTATCCTATGTCCCCTTTTCCTTTTTGCATTTATACATTTTTTTTAAAAGAATGTTAATCATAGGCTTTATAAGTTTGGAATTGTTCAATCATAGGTGTAACCCACTGACCAACCTAGATATAACAACTATCTTTGACTGGTGGAGATACATGAATATCTGCCTCCCTGTCTCCCCCCTCTTTCTCTCTTTCATCACCTAGCTTCTCCTGTCCTTCTTCTTCTCCTCTTCTTACTCCTTTTCTTCCTCTCAGTACTCCTCCTACCTTAGCTCCTCCTACACATCACCCTTCCTGTTAAAATGAAACTTTTCTCTCAAAATACAATTAGAGCATAATTATGCCAATTTGTACCAGTGAGGTACAGGATAGTCCTAATACCCAGTCCATCATTTTGTTGACTAACCAGCTCCTCTGTCATCTAGTCTAACGAAAACATTTAGTTCTGAACCTGGCTTTAGGATGAATGTCAGCTGACGACCATCCACTCAAATCTTTTCTCTTAAGGTCAATCGCTATATGTTTTCAACCCCATCAGAAGTCCAGAATGACTGAGTTAACTATAACTGTGGGAAGCACAAATCGTAGTTTCTAAAACTTAGCCAATTTATAGAGACCTCTGACCACCTGGACACTCGCTCTACTTCAAAACGTTGGAGCATCTGTTGTTCTGCCTTCTGGTCCAGGATCTTCTGACAGACCTTAGTGCTGCAGAATTATTAAGGGCTGATTACTCTGTCTAGGCAGATATAATCAGTCGACTATTCTGCAAGTGTGTCCTTTTCTGGACAGTAATTAGTCTGTAGAAGGAAAGTGGCAATTCTTGCCTAGTGGCTGTCTCACCACAACTGGAGTATCTCCAAGGATGCTCAATTTCTTCTTAGAATTCAATATAGGAAGCTGTCCAGAGCAGACAGGTCTCTAATGAAAATGAACATTAATACTGAAATGTTTGTTATGTCAATTCTAAGGATTTCTGATGTTTTGAAAACCAGCTATCCATGTAAGGTAATCTGGACTGTTGCCTGTTAACTCAACTCAGCTATTTCTACATAAAACATAGAGAACACCCTTATAATAAACTCCAAGTCATGAATTTGCTATAGTCCCTTAACTCACAGGCTGACCATCTCAAATCAGTTAAAAAAAAGTTAAAGGACTGGGTCTAAGCTTTGTATTCCTAAATGTGTTATACTGGTACAATGCCTATGAGAGTAACAATATTCGTCTCACTCTTATATCACTAAGAAGCTCATGCCAATGAAAACCTTAAAATTTGTAAACAAAGTAAATTGGTGCCATTTAAGAATTTATATCTTCATCTTGATATTAATTATACAGATTTCTACTAATAGGTTATGGCTATGCAATAAACCCTAGCTAATCCTCTCTATTCTGACAAAACCACTACTTTTCCCTAGAGAGACAGCCCAACATTTACCACCTTAGTCCCCTAGCCCAGGGAATAGGGGCGCTGACTCTTCATTAGCTTCTTCAAGCTGATTATGGGCGTTGAGATATTAGAAGAGGAGTGGGGGGGGAGAGGAAATTGACAATCCTCTGATGCTGTGTCTTCACTGCCTCCAGATGGAATTCCTGGACCTCAGAGGTTTGAGCAGGTCTGCCCAGCTTGCTTGTTGAGTAGATATACTAAGGCTGATCATTCTGCAATATACAATTCTCAAAACAAATTTTAGTATCAAGATAGTTTTTTTTTTAAGAGGGCTGACATTTTATTAAAATTGTTGGTTCTACTCGCTTTTCTATTTTTTCCCCTCTTTTATTGGATATAATATTTACATTTCAAATTTTATCCCCTTACCATATTTCCTCCTCCACCCAGGAACCCCTTATCCCATCCCCCCTCCTCCTGCTTCTATGAAGGTGTTTATCCACCTACTCCCAGCCCCCATCCCCACCCTCAGATCCCCCCCCCCCTCAGTGCTCAGCCTTCAGGGTACCATTGACCTTGTCTCCAACCTATGCCCAACAAGGCCATTCTCCCCTACATATACTGCTGAAGTCATGTGTCTCTCTATATGTGCTCCTAGGCTGGTGGTTTAGACCCTGGGGAGCTCTGGCTGGTTGGTAGTGTTGCTCTCCTCATGGGGCCACCAGCCCTTAAGGTTCCTTCAATTTACTCTCTAACTCCTCCATTGGGAACCTTTGATCGGATTAATGGATAGCTGTGGGTATCTGTCTCTGGGTATGTCCGACTCTGGGAGACCTCTAAGGAGACATCTTTCAAATTTGTATCACTCTGGGTTTGTTTTGTTGTCTAATTGCTCAGGCTAAGACTTTGAGTACTATATTGAGTAAATAGAGCATGGGCAGCCTTGTCTTGTCTAGGGTTTTAGTAGAAATGCTTCAAGTTTCTCTCCATTTAGTTTTTTATTGGGTACTGGATTTTTTAATTTCCTTAGTTTCTATTAAGTTTTTCTTTTCATTTCTGATTTTGTTAATTTGGATATTGTTCCTGTGCCCTCTGTTTAATCTGGCTAAGGGTTTATCTATATGATTGATTTTCTCAAAGAACATGTTTTTTTTTTTTTTTTTTATTCTTTGTATAGTTCTTTTTCCACTTGGTTGATTTCAGCCCTGAGTTTGATTATTTCCTGCTGTCTATTCCACTTGGGTGTATTTGTTTCTTTTTATTCTAGTGCTTTCAGGTGTGCCGTCAAGCTGCTAATGCATGCTTTCTCCAGTTTCTTTTTGGAGGCACTCAGAGGTGAGTGTTCCTCTTAGCACTGCTTTTATTGTGGGTATGTTTTCTAAAATTCTAAAAAGTCTTTAATTTCTTTCTTCATTTTTTCCCTGACAAAGTTATTGTTGAGTGGATCATTGTTCAGCTTCCACATGTATGTGGACTTTCTGTTGTTTTTGTTGTTATTGAAGACCAGCCTTACACCAAGGTGATCTGACAGGATGCATGGGATTATTTAAATATTCTTGTATCTGTTGAGGCTTCTTTTGTGACTGATTATATGCTGAAGTTTGGAGAAGGTACCACAAGGAGCTAAGAAGAAGGTATATTCTTTTGTCTTAGGATGAAATATTCTCTAGATATCTGTTTAATCCATTGGGTTCATAACTTTTGTTAGTTTCACAATGTCTCTGTTTAGTTTCTGTTTTCATGATCTGTCCATTGATGGGAGTAGGGTGTTGAAGTCTCACACTATTATTATGTGAGGTGCAATGTGTGATTTGAGCTTAATAAAGTTTCTTTTATGAATGTGGGTTTCCTTGCATTTGTAGCATAGATGTTCAGAATTGAGAGTTCATGTCGGTAATTTCTTAAATGAGTATAAAGTGTCCTTTCTTTTTTTATAGTTTGGTTGAAATTTTATTTTATTAGATATTAGAATGGTATTCCAAGTTGTTTCTTGGGATTATTTTCTTTAAAAACTTTTCCAGTCTTTTACTCTGAGGTAATGTCAGTCTTTATTAATGAGGTGTGTTTCCTGTATGCAGCAAAATGCTGTGTTCTGTTTACATATCCAGTCTGTTAGTCTATGTCTTTTTATTGGAGAATTGAGTCTATTTATATTAAGAGTTATTAAGGACTAGTGATTTTTGCTTCTTGTTATTTTTGTTGTTAGAGGTGGAATTATGTTTGTGTGGCTATCTTCTTTTTGGTTTGTTGAAAGATTATTTTCTTGCTTTTTCTAGGGTGTAGTTTCCCTACTTGTATTGGAGTTTTCCACCTATTATCCTTTTTAGGGCTGGACTTCTGGCAAGATATTGCTTAAGTTTGGTTTTATCATGGTTGACAAATATCTTGGTTCCTCCATCCACGACAATTCAGAGTTTTGGTGGGTATAGTAGCTTGGGCTGGCATTTTTGTTCTCTTAGGGTCAGTGTGACATCTAACTAGTATCTTCTGGCTTTTAGAGACTCTGTTGAGATGTCTGGTATCTATACAACTGTGGTATCTATACAATCGGGGGTGCAGATGCAAACCAGAAGGCCTTTGTCATTATTTTCATTGCATTCCAGGAAATCTTTAATTTTTTTCTTTATTTCTTTCCTGACTAAGTTATCATTGAATAGAGAATTGTTCAGTTTCTAAGGGTATGTGGGCTTTCTGTTGTTTTGTTGTTACTGAAATCTATTCTTAATCTGTTGTAATCTGATTGGATGCATGGGTTTTTGGTTTTGGGTGAAATGTTCTGTAGATATTTGTTAAAACAACTTGATTCGTCACTTCTATTAGTTTCACTGTGTCTTGGTGAAGTTCATGTTTCAATGACCTTTCTATTGCTGAGAGTGGGGTGTAGAAGTCTCCCACTATTGTTGTATGTGTTTCAATATATGTTTTGAGCTTTAGTAATTTTTTAAAAAATGAATATGTATGTCCTCGAATTTGTTTTGTGGCAAAGATGCTCAGAGTTGGGACTTTCTCTTAGTGGATTTTTTCTTTGAATATTGTGTCATTCCCCATCTTACACAATAACTTTTCATGGAAAGTCTATATTATTGGAAATTAGGATGGCAATTCCTGCATGTTTCTTGGGACCCTTTGCTTGGAAGACTTTTTTCTAGACTTTTCTTCTGAGGAAGTTTGTGCCTTTGTTACTTTGGTGTGTTTTTTGTATGCTGGAAAATGCTTGATCCTTTTTGGGTATCCAGTCTGTTAGCTTATGTCTTTTATTTGGGGAATTTATTCTTGTGATATTAAGAGATAATAAAGACAGATGCTTGTTAATTCCTGCTACATTTGTTGTTTTAGGTGACATTGTATGCATATCATTCTCTCCTTTTGGTTTTGTTGTGAGATGATTAATAACTTGATTTTCTTTGTTATTGTTTTTGTTTTTGGTGTTGGTACTCTCCTTGTTTTGAAGCTTTCCTTCTATAATCCTCTGTAGAAATTGATTGGTGGATATATATCATTTGAAATTGGTTTTGCCCTGAAATATTTTGGTTTCTCCATATATGATGATTGAAATTTTTGCTGAGTATAATAAGTATTCATGGCTGGTATATGTGATTTCTTAGTGTCTGAATGACTTCTGTCCAGGCTCTTTGGGCTTTTAGTATCTCTGTTGAGAAGTCTGCTGTAATTCTAATATGTGTGCCTTTATATGTTACTTGACCTTTTTTTCTTGCAGCTTTTAATATTCCTTTTTTTTGCTCTTTGCATTTATAGGTGTATTCTAGGAGGCCTGTGGCCCTGGCTGTAGCAGATATCATGGGAGTCTTCAGACTGTGGGGTCTTCAGAGGAACAGACAAGCTGATGATTTGCTCACTGGTAAGCACAAGCAGGAAAGGGGGTGGAGTTCAAGTGCTGCCATGAAGCTCTTATTACTCTGTTTCCTTCAGAATCTTTGTTTTTATATGTGCAGTTGAATCCTCCTCATACTTGTGCTGCTGTAGTTGTTCTGCCATTGTGTACTTTGTATTTCATTACTCCTGAGAACCAAGATACTAATTTGACAAAATCTTATATTTGTACTACTTATCCAGAAGACTTAAATATTATTGTCATTTTGTACTAGCCACTGGATCAGAATTTAGAATTTCTCATTGCCTTGATCTTCTTAATGTCCAAACTTTTTGCTATTGTGATTATTTGTATATGCATGGCTTGGGAGTGGCACTATTTCGAGTTGTGGCCTTGTTGGAGTAGGTGTGGCCTTGTTTGCATAGTTGTGTCACTGTTGGAGTGGGCTTTAATACCCTAGTTCTAGCTGCCCGGAAGCCAGTATCATGGTAGAAGCTTTCAGACGAAGATCTAGAACTCTCAGCTCCTCCTTGTATGCTGTCACATTCAGGCCTTGATGATAATGGACTAAGCCTCTGAACCTGTGAGCTAGCCGCAATTAAATGTTGTGCTTATAAGAGTTGCCTTGGTCATCTTGTTTGTTCACAGCAGTAAAATCCTATCTAAGACAACTTTATCATGAGTGAATATTGCTGGTTTGCTATATGAAGTCCCTTGCTCAATATCCTTGACTATGATGTTCACACATCACCATCAGCTAGATATGCAACTCTGACAAACCAGATATGTTTGTTGCTTAGTAAATTTTCTAAGATTATGTGAGTAGATTTCTAACATTAGCATTTTGGTGGTCAACCAAATCCTGTTGCCACTTGGTTTTAAACACGGTTCTCCCTTTCTGAATGTATTGAGTAATGGAGGCAATGGATGAAAGACAAAATAGAATAAAAGAGACAAAATACCTCATTTATTAAATGGAAATTATTTATTCTGGGTTTTAGCTGCTCTGCCATATCTTCATCATTCATGGAAAGATAGCAGCTATCTTTTGCAGTGTAACATAGATTCTGATGTCAGACCTCTGATATTTTACTAAAAATTGTATATATGTATGTTTACATAGACTGGGGATTAATAAGATAGCATACTAAGTGAAGTTATATGTATGTTGTAAGCTTTGTTATCCTGAATTCAAGCCCTGCTAACCATAAGGAAGAAGAGGAGTGGAAGGAGAGGAGTGACTCCTACAAATTATTCTTTGGCAATCACACACATTGTAGAATGAATCCCTGATTAATTAATACACAAAAATTTAAAGTGAAATACCACTTCTAACCTCCAGTCTTTCATTTTAAATGCCAATTTATTATTGTCCCTCTATAGGTTATCTGCATGTCCTTCTTGCTAAAATTACAGTTTTCTCTTAGCTTTTTTTCTCTTAGTCTTTGAGCTGATTTTTGTTAATCATATTTCTCTTCTATAAGATTCAAATGTTAAAAAATTATGTATTTTCAGAGCATACTACACTTAGGTATGGAGTATAGATCAAGACAATAGGAAAAGGTACATGACCTGTGGTATTGTAGGCTCAAGACAAAAATCTCCGTCTAATGAGGTACTTAGAAGCCAAGAGAGCATTGCCAATAAGATTTCCTTCTAAGACATTTCTTTCTGTAAAATGTATTTACTCTCATGCCCATCCTGAGAAGTAGACTATGGTTCCAAACTATTTATTATCATGGAAACAATCTAGAATAATCAAATCTTTAAAACTGATGCTAATACCCTCACAAACTATACAACACATGGAACAATTAATTGGTTCAATAATCTCTTGTTTTCCCAAGTCCCAACTCTCTGGCCTATGTTGTGCTTCAACATGTGTTTGGTTTTATTTTACTTCCACCCCATCAAATAGGTTCACTATAAATGACATAGTTACTCTAGTGATGTCTCTGTTTTAAAGAAAGAAAAGTGAGAGTTGTGGGGCAGTGGACTGTGAAGGAAGCTTGTCTTCAATTGAGATAAAAGCTTTAAGCCCCAGAGACCATGAAGGAACAATAGGAGATTGCACCTACTCCCAGTATCAGGTCCCTCTCATATCACCACTGCAGTCCACCATAAATTTATGGCCATAAGTCATGTAAGGGCAATGCTCCAAGCCCTTCCACATGTAGCTGAGGCATCCCTAACATCTCAGACAAAGACAATAGGAAAAAAAAAGGCATGACCTGTGGTCAAGTAAGCTCAAGACAGAGATCTCCATGATAATGAGTTGCCTAGAGGGCTGGAGGGCATTGTCAATAAGATCTCCTTCCCACCCTGCAAAAGTTTTTAGTCTCAGGCTCATCTTTAGAAGTAGGGTATGGTTTTAACCATCCACTTCCCACCATAACAGTAAATGCTTTGGAACCAAAGACTGTCTCTTTTCATTGGAATCTACTGTGGGGAGACATGGAGAAGGCCTTTGATTACAAAGCCTGGTCTCCCATAAAAGGCATTTCTGCACTCCCAGCCACAACTGACATCAAGCCTGCTGCTCATTAAGATAAGGGCAATCACTATAGGACTAGCTGGAGCTCCCCTCCTCTCACCCCCACACCCATACCCTGGGGAAGGTCCAGCCCTAGGTTCCAGCTCTGTTCTCAGATCCCAGTGGTGCCTGGATATCTAAGAGCCTAAGAAATCCATGGCCCTAACCTCATTGTAGGCCCTAGGACCCCTGAACCAGCTCTGCCTTTACTATGCCTCAGACAACACTTTCCCACCCTTGGAGTGGTGCCTGAGGGCTTTCCTACAGCCCCAAACCCGCCCTTGCAGTGGCATGGGAAAAGCACAGTCAAACTTCTCTTGTTCCCCCATCCCAAAGGGCTGTGCCTTATAACAGAGAAGACATGGGGCCCACAATTGAATACTTGGAGTTTGGGGATTTTTGTTTGTTAGTTTTCTTTTTAACATCACTTTGCATATAATTTAAATGCAAATTAAATTTAAATTTAATTCTAACCTGTTTACTATTATTTTAATATCCTTCACTGATGTCTTTAGTAAAGATTGTATTACTAAGTTTGGGTAATTAAAAATGTATTGCTCTGATCTTTATTATGTTATTTATTTATCTAATAGTACAAGTATTTTACTAATACTATCAATCTTCAGGTACTTTCCATGTCAATTACTAGATATGTTGGTAGGATGTTTCTATTTGACTTACTGTGGCCTATTGAGTATAAGAGAATATCTTGTGTGTTCTATGGACATATTACGTATTACTGTCTGGTTGACTTAACTGAACAGTGAAGAAATGCAAGGGGTTTGGTATGATCATCTGATTTTAGTATGTACTAGCTCATAGATACTCACCTCTAAAATTATGAGCTTATTTCAGTTATGCTTTTCATAAATGTCTTCATTTGTTTCTCATCATTCTACAGCATACCTGCAAACTCTGTTTCTTATAGATTTCTTCAGTTTTGCCTCACTGCAGTGTTAATTTCAGAATTTAGAAATTATATAAGAAGGACAACATATGCTAACTTTGAAACATATCAAGTGTCTGCTACTATCACTACCCCTTTATCTTCAGATTCTCAGTCATGAATGCTTTCCTGATTTCCTTAGGGCATCACAGCCACTTACTTTAATGTCAAAAATCAAAGTTTCTTTCCCTATGTCTAATATTATTATCTAGATACCAAAAGCTTCCTCCAGAATTTATTTCACCCTTTGTCCTTGTAGAGATATTTTAACATTTGTCTTCTTTGTTTCAATATCTATAATTTAAATAGATCATTTGCATAGTACTTTGATGTTGGAGGGTTCCATATTGTCCTTGGCCATAATTCAATTAGATGTAATCCATTCTTGGAACTGAAGTCTTCCTTTGGTGTCCAGAGGTGTCCAGCTATAACTCAGTCTTAACTGTTATTTTGAGATTCCATTATGACCACCTTCATATATGAATCCATTTAATGAAGCTTCTCCTAGATTAGGTTTCATATAATTCTTCAAATGTCCCTTAGTTTTAGTTGTCTCTTCTTATATTACTTCCCTTACCCCCTACTCCTCAAGTCCCCATTTGATCTTTCCCTTTCCATCTCAGTGCAACCATCTTTATATGTCTATTCTATTTCCTCTTCCTAGGTTAATCCAATCCTGCTAACAATCCATTAATCTATTCTTAACCTGCGTGGTAATATAAATTGCAGTAGGCATATCAAATACATAGCAGGTATAAGGTATTATGTTATCTCTATATAAACCTGATCCATGCTATTTTTGTTTTTTAGGCCTAAGTTACTTCACTTAGGATGATATTTTCTAGTTCCATGCATTTTACCTGCAAATTTCATGACTTATTTTTTTAAGAACTAGGTAAAACTTCACTGTACAAATATACTACATTTTAATTTTTATCCATTCTTCGGATAGACATTTAATCTGTTTACATTTTCAGGCTATTATGAATAGTTCAGTAAGAAATATGTTTGAGCGATTGTCCCTATAGGAGAATATAAAACCCTTTAGATATGTGCTCATGAATGATATAGATGGATCTTGAGTGAGACCAATTTTAAGATTCCTTGAGTAACTGCCACACTGATTTCCATACTGGCTGTACAAGTTTGTATTCCTCCTAACAATGGATGAGAAATCCTTTTATTTCCCACCCTCACCAGCAATAACTAGTTGTTTATTTTCTCCAATATCCATGTAAAAGTTATAGTCTGAGATTTTCTTAATAATAGGATAAATAAAATATATGAAAATGAAATGAAAACTGTCAAATTTGAATTGACAAATCAAACAGAAGAAAAAGAACTCAAGGGAAGGTACAAGAAACAAAGTTTTGTGGACACTCAGGAATTTGATAAAACACTGAACTGGAGACCATAGAAAGTACATAGAGAATCTGGTGCAGACCCAAGTAGGTGTTGTACATGGGGTTTCAGTCTCTGTGTATTCATGATCATATAGATTTAGAGGGCCTTTTTTTTTTCTCCATATTCTCTATCACCCCTGGCTGTTTCACTCTTTCTTCCTAATCTTCTTCAAGTTTTTCTGTGTCCTATGAAGAGGAACTTGATGGACCTATCCCATTAGGATTGGGGGTTCCAAAGTCTTTCATCATCTTCATAAAGTCTGCATATGAGAATTTATCCCAATCTACTACAGGAGGAAGCTTCTGTGATGAAGGGTGAGTAAGGTACTAATGTATGAATATTGCAGAATGTGATTAGGAGTTATTTTATTTCTACATTTTTTTAGAAGAGTAGCACTTGTTTTTCCATAGGTCTCTGGGCTATTTGGTGATTCATAGTCACTAAGCAGGGTCTGGTATGGGTTCCATCTCCTGGAGTGTGCCTTAGGTGAAATAAGATATTTGTTGTTTACTCCCTGAAGCTTTGTGCTACTCTTGACCTATCATAACTTGCAGAAGGACAACATATTTTATGAAAGCGTTTGTGGCTGGATTGATGTTTCTGGTTCTTTTCTGGTAGCAGAAAGAGTACCTTTCTGTACCATAGAGGCTAGGAGGTAGTGGGAAAAGCTTTATGTGTTTGTCAGATGGAGTTTTCTCTATTCAGTGAGTTGTGTAGATTTTGATTCATCAGTGAGCTTTATTGTCAGTTTATAGAGAACAACTTATAATAGCCTGGGTTATTTGGGGATTGCCACTGGACCACTTTGGCAATCTAGAAATATTTTAATCCCAATACTAGAAGCTTCCTCAGGTACCAAAGATATCCACTTTTGGCCATGTATCACCCATTATTTGTTAATTTCGTTTAGATCATTGCTAGTCTGTGTACTGGGCTTTACCAACTGGAATCTGCTAGGCTCTGGCCCTGCAAGCAAAGTTAAAGTTTTGCATCTCTCCAAGGGGAGATCAGAGCAAGGTTGACTTACTGGCCTCTTCTGGTGCTACCTCTGCCCTGGAGTCTGGCAGATGGCAAAACACAGCAGGTGGCTAGGAGCAAAAGTTGCTGGCACCAAGCAGAAAGTGGTTGTAATAGGCTCAAGCAGCTTTGTGTTCATAAATTAATTTGTGCACTTTATTCTTTGTGGATAGGATCTTATAAGCATTTTGGGGTGAGTTGAGGTCTAAAGGCAGATATTTTCTATTATCTTGGTCTAGGATGTTAGGGATGCCTCATCTGCATGTAGAAGGGCTTTAGATGTTACTCCTTTGTGATGATTGCCATAGTCTGCTCCATGGGATGTTGTGGTCACATATTCCAGGACAGGAACTCAGGTCAAGAGTAGATTTAAATGCCTACAATTCTAAACTATGATAATTTCTGGGGTTCCTGAATCCACTCGACCTTATCAGGTTTTCTGTCTGGTGGCATGTTTCACTGCCCCACAGATAATCTGCATGTATGTATTTATTATATGGAATATATTATTATATGGAAGCTCCTACTGTATTATCTTCCCACACTTCTATTAAATGTCCCCTAATTTTAGCTGTTTCTGTACTATTCTCACTTTATCTGCTTTATCACCTTCTATTTCAACTTGATTCTCTACCTGTTCATAACTACTTTTTCTATTCAACCTCACCCATTCATAACTAATTTTTCTATTTCTCTTTCCTAATGAAGCTACAGCATCACAGTCCTTTGTCTTAATATCTAATCTTCTTAGTTCCATGAATTATAGATTGGTTATTATTGACATAACAACTAATATCCATATATAAGTCAATACATACTATATCTGTCTTTGTAGATCTGGGCTTCTTTGCTCAGCATGTTATTTTTCTGGTTCCCTCAATTTGCCTCACAATTTCACGATTTCCAACATTTCCATGACTTAGTAATATTTCATTATGCAAAAGTAACACATTTTTATTCATTATTCTCTTGAAAGATATAAAGGTTTTTATTTGTTGGTTCATCTGTTTGTTTGTTTGCTATTAAGAATGCAGCAACACAGCACATGGTTGAGTGAGTGTCATTGTAAGTCTTTTGGTTGTACATATTTTGTGTATATGTGGATTTTGAGGTGGATCAATTTTTGTCTAAGTGGAAAACCACCACAATAATTTCCACAGTGTGTATAAAAATTTCCACTAACAACAGAAATGAATAAGGGATACCCTTACTTCACTACCTCTCTTGCATGAGCTGTTATTTCTTTTGTAGATATTAGACAGTCTGGATAGTGTAAGAGGGTACCTCTGTATAGTGTTCATTTATATTTCCTGGATAGATAAAAGTTTTAAATGTTTTCTTAGGTATTTGAGTTACTTCTTATAAGAATTTATTGTTTAGATTGTACAATTTTAAAGGGGTATTTGTTTTCTTGATATTAATTTTTCAGTATTTTAACATATATTTTGTGTAATAGGCTTTCTTATAGATGAATAGTTTCTCTAAAAATGTCATGTTCATGACCCTGAGATTCTACCTAATACCAGTCAGAATGGCTAAGATCAAAACCTCAGGTAACAACACATGTTGGCATGGATGTGGAGAAAGAGGAACACTCCTCCATTGCTGGTGGGATAGCAAACTGGAATAACTACTCTGGAAATCGATTTGTAGGTTTCTTAGAAAACTGGAAATAGTTCTACCTGAAAACCCAGTAGTACAACTCTTGGGAATATACCCAAAAGATTCCCCACCATGTCACAAGGCCTCAAGGGCATATGTTCCACTATGTTCATAGGAACCTTGTTTGTGATAGACAAATGCTAGAAAACACCCAGATGTCCCAGAACAGAAGAATGGATATACAAAATGTGATTTGTTTACACAATGGAATACTACTCAGCTATTAAAAAAAGGATATTCTGCATTTTGCAGCTAAATGGAAAGAACTAGAAAATATTATCCTGAGTGAGGTAACTCAGACCCAAAAGGACATGCGTGGGATGTAACTCACAAATAAGTGGATATTGGCCCCAAAAAATAAATGGACAGACTACCCAAGATACAGTCCACAGAACTCAAAAAGTTCAACAAGCTGAAGGACCCAAGTGAAGATGCCTCAGCCCCACTGGAGAGAGGAGAAGAAAGCAATCACAAGTGGGGAGGGAGGGAGGGACCTGGGAGGGAAAGTGGATTAGAGTTGGGGGGGGGGAGGGAACATGATCTAGTATTGGGTGATGGAAAAGGACTGAAGCCCTGAAGGCCAGCAGAAAGAATGGAAACAGGAAATCTAGTGAGGTAGTAGGGGTTGTGGGGACCCAGAATGCACCAGAGACCTGGGAGGTGAGAGAATCTCAGGACTCAAAGGGAGGAACCTTAGATGAAATGGCTGACAGTGAGGAAATTAGGGAGAGGGAACTTATAGATCCCACCTCCAGCAGGAAGACAGGGCATCAAATGACAAAGGGGTTTGCCATCCCACACTCAAAACTCTGAACCATAATTATTCTTGTTTGAAAGAAATACAGGCATGGAAATGGAGAGAAGCCTAAGGAAAAGAAGGTCCAGTGACAGGTCCAAAGTGGGATCCAGCTCAAGGGGAGCTCCTAAGTCCTGACACTATTACTAAGGCTATGGAGTGCTCTCCAAATGGGACCTATAAGAACTGCCCTCCAGAAAAACCAGCAAGAAGCTGAAAGTGTCAGATGTAAGATATTTGCACCAAACCAATGGACAGAAGCTGCTGACCACTCTGGTCAATTTAGGAAAAGGCTGAAAGAAGCTGAGGAGGTGTGCAACCATGTAGGAGGACCAGCAGTCTCAATTACCTAGACCTCCCAAGATCTTTCAAATACTGGACCATATACCAGCTGATATGAGGCCCCCAACACATATACAGCAGAGGACTGTTGGGTCTGTGCTCAATTAGAGATAATGCACCTAACCATCAAAAGACTGGAGGCCTCAGGGAGTTTAGGGGTCAGGTGGGGTGGGGGATGGGGCATGGGGCATGGCAGGTGGGGACAGCCTCTTGGAGACAGGGTTGGAAGTATGGGATTTCGAATAGTCAGAGGGTGGACAGGAGGATTAATAAAATCTGGAGTATAAAAAATTAATAAATAAATATATAAAAAGTAGTGTTCATTCTTAAATTTGCCACTATGTCTGGATGATGGTGTCCTTCATTATGCAGAAATTTCTCAGTTTCATGTGGTGCTGGTTTTTAATTATTGACTTTAATTTTTTTCTGATAATAAAGTTCTGTTCTGTAAGTCCTTTGTGGTACCAATGAGTTCAAAGATATTTCCCACTTACTATACTGTGAAATTTAGTGAATTTTGTTTTATGGTTTTATATTGAGGTCTTTAATTCTTTTGCATTGAGTTGTGTGGAGTGAGAAATATGGATATATTTGCATTCTTCTACATGCATTCATAGAGTTTTTTCAGAAGTAATTGTTGAATTTGCTGTGTTTTCTCCAGAGTGTATATCTGCTTTCTGTATCAAAAAGGAGGTGTCAATTGATGTTTATATTTATGTCTAGGTCTTTAATTTGATGCCATTAAACACTGTATGTGATTTTTACCAGTGTTATGCTGTCTTCATTACTATATAGTTCTGTAGCATATTTTGAAATGGGAGATGGTGATACCTCTAGATGTTCTCTTATTATTCAGGATTGTTTTTAGCCACTCTGGTTTTTGGAGATGGAGCTTAAAATTCTTCTTTTGTTTCTACAAATATTATAATAAAATTTGGATAGGAGATGCATTAAATATGTAAA
This sequence comes from Arvicanthis niloticus, assembly GCF_011762505.2. NCBI lineage: Eukaryota > Metazoa > Chordata > Mammalia > Rodentia > Muridae > Arvicanthis > Arvicanthis niloticus. Next base: position 70,423,142 of record NC_047667.1, on the reverse strand, counting down.
TTTATTTGGTAAGATGGCAAGTTTTACCATATTAATCCTACTGCTGCATGATCATAGATGGGATGAATATTTCATCTTAGAATATAATCTTCAATTTCTTAATATGTTAAAAATGTTAGAAAAGAATTTACATTCCTTCACTAGAATTGTGGTTATGATATTTTATGGTTTTACAGTCTAATGAGAAAAGCATTATTTTCATGAATTCTCTCCCATTTTGTTTATCATTTGGGCATTTTAAAGCTACTGATTTTTCCATATTAACTTTGTATTTTGCTACTTTGTTGACAATTTTTATCAGCTGTAGGCGTTTTCTGGTGGAATTTGTTGGGTCACTTGCATATATTGTCATATCATCTGAAAATAACGTTTTTTGATGTCTTCCCCTCCTATTTATATTTCTTTGATCTCCTTAGGTTGTTTTATTGCTGTATCTAATACTTTAAATACTATATTTAATATGCATGAAGAAAGTGAACAACCATGTTTGTCCCAAATATTGGTGGAAATACTGAAAGTTTCTCCCCATTTAGGTCAGTGTGGCTGTGGTCTTTCTGTAAATTGCCTCAATTCTTTTTATATGTATGTCCTTTGTATCTCTAATCTAATATCTCCTAGACTTTTATCATGAAGGTATATTTGATTTGTCAAAGGCCTTTCTGCATTGAGTAATAGCATCATGTGGTTTTGTTTTATTCATGTTTTTACTATGTGGTTGATACTTATTGATGTATATATGCTGAGCCATCCCTGTATCTCTGGAGCAAAATCTACTGCATTATGGTGGATATTATTTTTGATGTGTTCTTGAATTTGGTTTTCAAATATTTTATCAAGAATCTCTGTGTATATGTTCATGATGAAAATTGGTCTATAATATTCTTTCTTTTCTTGAGTCACTATATAGCTTAAATATCAGAACAACTGTGGCATCGTACAAAGAATTAGGCTATAAATCTTTTATTTCTATTTTATGGGTTGACTTAAAGAGTATTGACATTTATTCTTCATCTGGTCTTATATAGTCCTTAGTTGGTACACCTGTTTGTATTTCACTAGGTTTATAGTCTATTTAAGTTGTTTGTTTAATTTAATTTTTATAGATGATACATATCAAAAAATAATATTTTTTAATTTTTCTATTTAGTAGACTATAGGTATATATAGGTATATCTTTATGAATGTCTGAATTTACTTGGTGTCTATTTTTATGTCTCTCTTTCAGCTCTATTTTTTTTTTTTTGACATTAAGCTGCAACAATTCTCTGTTTAGGTTTTGACTTGGTGAACTTTGTTATTGACTCTACATACTATGACTGCGTGAGAATCAACATGCAACTTTAGCTGTAGTAATGTTTCTTTGATGAACTTGTATGCCCTTGTGTGTAGATGATTATACTTTCAATATTCTCTTTGTGGATTTTTCCACTAATAATATGCATTTTCCCTCTTTTTCTCTTCAGAGTAGTTTTGATTTAGAATCTATTTTGTTCACTATTAAAGATTCCACATAGGATTTTTTTCTTAGGTCCATTTTTTTTGAATAAAATTTTCTATCAATTATTCTGAGATATTATATGTCATTGATGTTAACATATGTTTCTTTAATGCAGCAAAAGGGTGAATGTTGTTGTCATATCCAATCTTTTGTCTGTGAATGCATTATTAGGAAATTGAGGTCAATGGTGTGGAGAATTACCCGTAAGTGATTTTTAATAATTTCCATTATTTTGTTGTTTTGTTTTAGGACCTGATCTCCTCTTTGGATATGGTGATTTGTAATTATTTATTTGTTGTTTCCTTCTGGCCGTGATCATCATCCTTAATTTGTAATTTATGTATCATCTGTTGGGAAGATTTGTAGATTAATACTGCTTAAATTTAATTTTTACCAGGATTTTGTGTTTCTTTCTATATCTGTAGTAATTGAATATTTTTCTGTCCATTGACGTCAGGAATGGCAATATGATTTTTTACAATCTGCAGAAGAATATTTTTATTTCTTTCTAGCTATTAGTCTCCAGTAATATGCAAGGTATTATTCTAATAGATCTATCTTTATATGCTTCTTGGTCTATTCTCTTGCATCTTTTAATATTTTTCTTTGTTCTTTATATTTAATGTTTTGATTACCATGTACTGTAACAAATTTGTTTCATTTTAGATTCTATCTGGTATTCTGGCTGTACTTTGATAGGCACTTTCTCCATTAGATTAAGATTTTTCCCCTGTTATTTAGTTAAAAATATTTTCTATGTTCTTGGTTTTCTTGGTTTCCTTTTCCTCTATTCTGATTATTTGTAGATTCAGTCTTGCCATAATGCCCCAGACTTTCTGGATATTTTGTGTCTGGATATTTGTAGAGTTAAAATTTTGCTTTACCAAAGTATCTATTTCTTCTATTCTGTCTTCAATACCCAAGAGTCTACTTTCTTTACTATTATTCTGATGATAAGTCTTGCTTCTGAAATTTCTAAGCCACTACCTATTATTTTTTCTATTTTTTTCAGTTTTTTGTTTTATTGATGCTTTTTTCTTTCATGTTTTGAATTATTTATTCATCCTATTTCATTGCATGCACTTTTAGAGATGCATTCATATCTTCTTTAATGTCCTTGATCATATTTATAATAGCTATTTTGTCATCTTTGCCTTGTGCCTCAGCTATATTAGGTTTCATAAACCCTATTTTCATAGGGTTGCTGGTTTTTAATGTTATTGACTATGACTTTATGTTGAAATTTGATTTTGTGTTGATTGTCAATCTAGATTTTGTCATTTAGACTTGTCTTGGTAGCATGGGTTTTCATTTCTTGGTTCAGTTGACCTTTCTGGATCTTAGTAACATGTGATTAGTATAGTTTGTTTGGTAAGGAATGTTCATGAGTACCTAGCAGTTATAGCCACTGGAGGTTCTGTATCAAGATTATTTCTGGATATTTGTAGCTGACAAGAAAGGATGAAGTTGGTGAAGGGGGTTGCATGGAGGATCCATAGAAGTGAGGAAAATGGGTCTGCCAAGAGGATCCTATTTCCTGGGCAGAATACCCCATGGGTTTCCAGGGAGAGCATATGTCTTAGTTTGGGCTTTATTACTGTGAAGAGACAACATGACCATGGCAAGTCTTGTAAAGGAAAATACTTAATTTGTACTGGCTTATAGCTTCAGAGATTTGGTTCATCATCTTCTTGGCAGAAAACAAGGCAGCTTGCAGGCAGAAGTGATGTTGTAGGAGCCAAGTGTTCTGCAGTCTAGCCTTATACAACCTCAAAGATCTCCTCCACAGTAACACATTTCATCCAGCAAGGCCATAACTACTCTAACAAGGATAACTCCTATTCTATTCCCTATGGCCAAGTATTCAAACACGACTCTACAGGTTCCAATTCGAACCTTCACAGCCTGACTTTGGTATTGTCAGGTGAAACAAAGGGTTGATGTAAGGAACAAAGTTTGTAGAAAAAGCTCTGTTTAGTTCAGTGTTTCTCAAATTTTGGATTACAATACCTTTGGGGGTTGAATGGACATTTTATATAGGTTGCCAAGACCATCAGAAAATATAAATATTTACATTGTAATTCATAACACTAACAAAATTGTGGTGAAGATGTTACAAAAAAATTTATAGTTTGGGATCACGTCAACATAAAAAACTGTTCTAAAGAGTCATAGCATTAGGAAGGTTGAGAACCACTGGTTTAGTCCTTTTGAAATTGGATGACTTCAGAAGGAGTGGGAATGTCAACTGGTCTTATACCATGCTGAGAATATGTCTGGGGAAATGGTGAATGGGGCAGGGAATAAAAATCACCTACTTGATTCTCTGGGAAGCTAGCTAGTAAACTTCCAAGAGATACTGCCTTTGGTGTTAGCAAAGTGCAGGGTGGTGTTAGTGATATGAGACAAAGGAATGGGTTGAGAAGGAAAGGTTGTAGGACAGGAGATGCCTACATTTAATCTTTCCAGATTACAGTAATAGTCTGTCAAAGGTTTGTAATGCTGATCTCTCTCTCCCTCTTCCTCTTCCTCTCTCTTTCCCTCTGCCTCTCCCTCTCTCTCTCTTTGTCTCTCTCTTTCTCATTCTCACTGTGTGTGTGTGTGTGTGTGTGTGTGTGTGTGTGTGATACAGTTAAGTAGCATAATAGTAAAATAATTTCTCAAGATTCAGATTTGAGTATAGTGAGCCATTCACTGTATGGTAGACTTAGTTCATATTTGCTAACAAGAAAATAGTGAAATAAAACATAAATCCATTTATGAAACTATAAAGATAATTGTAAATGCATGCTCAAATTATTATGGAAAGAACATTAAAAATTTATAGGTGTGGAGACAGAGCAAGGAATTCTTACAGATAGCTATTATCACTAACAAATTGCAGATTATCAATCAAATGGCTCTTTTGTTTTATTAATTTCAGAGGGTATTATCCTGTAGACAAGATTACAGTGCTACTATTGCTGACTCACTGGTTTTGCCTTGAGCATTTTAATCTCAATGTTGCCAGACAAATTTGTACATGTAACTCTATTTGCTGAAGATGTACTTATATTAACATGTATCATTATTGAAGATAAGTAGTTCAAGTTGGGATAATAGGTCACACAGTCTCTCCTACTTTTTATTAATAGAGTGGAACAAATGAAGCAGTATCTTTTGCATCAATTAGAATTAATGTTGTAACCAAGTTTTCTGACATTTGGCTTAGTGTCTTTATTTTGTATAGTCAGGATTCTCTGTATAGACTGCTCTCATATAAATCACCATTCTCTGTATATGCCTATTTCCCCTTTTTACTTTATATAAAACACAGGATTGCTTAACATAACACTTTCTGTCTCCTTTGGCTTGTGACTTATTCATTGGCTCATATTTTCTGTGTGTTTTCAATATGATCTGTGTAAATGTTCTTAAAGATTAAGTAACTATTGTGATTTATAAAGAAATTATCTCAAGAAGAAAACTTTGAGATCTTTCTGCAGACTTTCTGTGGGACTGTGGAGCAACATTGCCATGTGAAGGAATAATAATCTAATTATAATTCTATTTATAAATCCTGTTTTATGCAACAGAGTAATGTATAGGTGATGTTGAAAACTGCTTGTCTAGCTAGCATTACCTTTAACATGGGCAAAACACATTTGCAGCAATTTTTTTTTGTTGAGATTTTCAGTGGATAATGTGTATTAAATGTGCCACTGTATAATGAGAAAATAAAATAAATCTGAATATAAGACTGCTCTGAAAGTAGTAAAAGAGTACATTTGCCAAAAATACCTTTTTTCTTGCACTGAAAATTTGCTGCAGTAGCACACTATAGATCTTCATGGAAAACTACCCTAGGAGTTAGGATGAAGTACATTTGTGATATAAATCACACTTCATTTTCTTGGACTTGCTTTACTGGATTATTATAGTACTTATAATAAGAATAATTACATGGAAATGAAAAATGAAATCAGATAAAGACAATACAGCCTAAATCAATAGTCAGCATCTCTTAAGCAAGCTAGGGTGGACTGAAAGGTAATAAAGCTGAAAAATATTGGTCATTTTGGTAAATTTGAACTTTACAGATAAGAGATTTTTCTACCCAAAATTCTTGAAGCAAATGACTCCTAAAACTTCAGAAGTGAACTTAGCATTGAAAAATTTCCAGATTTTATTGATAAACTGATAAAACAGAGATTATATAACAGAAATGATTTTACTCATAGATATCAAGTCATTTCTTTGTCGAGGGTTACAATAATGATAGTTTATTACTATTGCTCCTGTTGAGTTACAACCAGGTTCACACTCTAACATCTATAATCATTGTACCAACACTTTTATTTTTTCTGTTTATGCCCTTTGTTTTTTTCTTAATTCTAAAATATCATTAGTTATCTATTATTTTATATAGGTAACATGCTTGCAGCCCACTCAATATTTGAGATATTTGTACTTGATTGCCATCCCTTGATATTATTTTTACTAATACTGCATTCCTCTGAATTACTAAACCCTACATGTATATTCCATTCAAAAAATGAGGTTTGCAATGGCATTTTTCTGAAAAGATGACATTGTTACAAAAGACACAGTGTAGTTTTATTATGAAAATATATCCTTCATATCTACCAATATCTTTTTAATTTTTTAATTGAAAATAAATTCTGTTTCACACAATATATTCTAATCACAAATTTTCTTCCCCAGCGCCACTGAGATTCTTCCAGTATTCCCATTTGTCCATCTTCTGGGTCTTATTTCTCTCTTTTTTTGGGAAAACAAATAATTGAAATAAATAAACAGACCAGGATAAAAAGAAAGAAAGAGCATTAGAAACAACAACAACATACACACATAAACACATACACACACATCTAAATATTAAAAAAAAACAAAACAAAAATAGGAAGTTATAATAGATAAGCAAAAGACTACTAAGGTTTTTTTAAGTAATGCTCTATTTAAGCAATATATAAAAATATCTTAATATTAATCTTGACTTGGTTTGTTTTGACCATCTGCTAGCAGGTATAGTTTATATACACACTGAGCTTCTATTGGAGAAAAGTTATTTTCTCTCTGCAAGAAGATATCAATTCTAAATGGCTTCTTTCAGATAGCTTCCTAATTAAAGATGGAAGGTACTACTCATGTCTTTCTCACAGTGTTGTTAAGATGGACTTGTGAAGGCCTTGTTTATGCTGTCATAGTCTCTGTGAGTTCATATGTGCACAGATCCTGTTTTATCTGGAAGACACCAACTCCTTGGCATATATCATCCTCTATGGTTATTACTATCATTTTCCCACTTCTTTTGCATAGCTCATTAAATTATGCTGTAATTTTAAACATCATACAATAATAAGATTGCTAAAATGTGTTATTGCTCTGTAAACGTCAAGCTCAGAATCTTTGATTCTGGTTTATATTTTGATACACTAAAACAGTATAAAAACTTAGAAGTTGACTCGGTAGTTAACCATCCTCCTTTCACTCTTGTAGAGGACATATATGCAGTTCCTGTTACCCAAAATTTGGGATTCACATCTATCTATAACTTCAGCTTCAGGTGACTTTGTGCCATTTTCTGATGGTACCACGCATGCATGTGGCACAAAGACATATATAGAGAACATATGTGTGTGTGTGTATGTATATATATATATATATATATATATATATATATATATATATACAAAAACAATCTAAAAAGTAATCATAGAATGACAGAAGCTTATATACAAAGACAGTACACATACAGAGAGAGAGAGAGAGGGAGGGAGGGAGAGAGAAAGAAAGAGAGAGACCTAAAAATAGTCTACTAAATTCGCATTCAACTTGACTATTAATAATCCTTTTAACTGCCACTATTATGAAACATTGTTTATGACTGTTTGTACACAATATATTTATAGCTTTCCTCAGCTAACATCGTCTTTGGCACCTACACAAGTGTTCCCATTTACTATGTATATGTGAATCATTTAATATTTTTGACAGAAGCCCACTAAATGTCTCATGAATAAAAAGCCATGATATCAAATAAAAAGTCATGATATAATCAAACTGTAATCCAATATTTCTACAGTGTGTTTAGTTGAGTTTGGGAGCCGCTGGGATTCCTGAACACTTCCTTACAGTTATGCACATTCTGAATCCTTTAATAGAGTTTATATTTTCAACAATCTTTTCATCAAGTGGATACTATTATTTCTATTTAATGATAAGCATCCTGAAATAGACACTCAAAACTATTAAGTTTACCAATATCAAAAAGTGATTGGAATATTTTGCAAACTCTCTTTTGACTTAAGAGTACATTTTTTTCTAAGATGATGTGAACTAAGATTCAAAGACAATGCTATAAATTTCAACAATAAAAGAAATTTTAAGAAAAATTGGGACAAAGTGTGGAGCAGAGACCAAAGGAAAGGCCATCCAGAGATTGCCCCACCTGGAGATTCGTCCCATATACAGACATCAAACCCAGACACTATTGCAGATGCCAAGTAATGCATGCTGACAGGAGCCTGATATAGCTGTCTCCTGAGAGGCTCTGCAAGATCCTGACCAATACAGTGGTGAATGCAAGCAGTCAACCATTAGACTGAGCACAAAGACACCAATGGAGGATTTAGGGAAAGTACTGAAGGAGCTGAAGGGGTTTGCAACACCATAGGAAGAACAACATTATCAATCAACCAGACCCACCAGAGCTCTGAGGGTCTAAACCACCAGCCACAGAGTACACATGGAGGGACCCATGGTTCCAGCTGCATATGTAGCAAAGGATAGACATATCTGGCATCAGTGGGAGAAGAAGCCCTTGGTCCTGTGAACGCTTGATGCCCCAGTGTAGGGGAATGCCATGGCACTGAGGTGGAAGTCGGTGGGTATGTGTGGGGAGAATCCTTACAGAAGCAAGGGGGGAGGTATAGGATGGGGGTTTGCAGAGGGGAAACTGGAAAAGGGGATAACATTTGAAGTGTGAATAAGTAAAATATCCAATAAAAACAGTCATTGTAGGAGATGTACAATTTTATTTTCATTCAATCAGGAAAGAAAATTATTTGGTCTAAAGTTATAACTGTTTATGAACTACCATGTGGGTTATCAGAACACAATCCAAGTATCTACAAGAACAAAATGTTTTTGTAATGGCTGAGTCATGTCTCTATACACATGTATTTGTATTTTAGACACTAATAATTTTTGTAGAATTCTTTCATCTACAAAATGACTTTCTATTAGATATTTGAGTTTTACCTAGTGATATGTGTTTACAAAGATCAAGAAAATGTTCTGGATTCTTTGCAAACATTGTTTATAACAAAAATATATTCATAAAACATTATCATAGGTAGGTGTATCTTTTCATATTTGTATATTTTTGTTTTCTCTTTTCTTTCCCTACGATTTGAGCCTCAAATTACATACATGTATTTAAAAAAATTAAGAAAATAAAAGTTCTTAATTTTCTATACAATCTGAGAGGCCTGTCTGTATAAAAAAATAATGTGTGACAAAATTCCCTTTAACACATATTTATTTGACTAAATATTTTTCTCAAAATTTAAATATCAACAGATATTATTATTGACAAATTTCTTTTACTTAGGATATGCTCTAAAAGTTTCTTAATTAAAATCTATTAATTAATAAATTTTTAATTTTATAAAGGTCATGTATTCTGTCTGTGTGGTTGGCTGGTTTTGGTGTGACATGGATCTGAATGTAGGAAACTCACTAAAATAGTAATTGAACAACTATCTTAACTGAATACCCTTGAGATGCTACATATAGTGTGGGGAAATCGCCTATTCTGTATTTCATGAAATGTGTTTTTGTGTGTGACTATGTTTGTGTGGCAATGAGTGCACATGTACACATGTGATTGTATTTGTGTGTGTGTGTGTGTGTGTGTGTTTATGTGTGTATTATATGTGGAGAGTGTACATGTGCCAAGTGCACAGGTAGATGGTAGAGGATAATTCTGTAGAACCAGTTTTCTTCTTATATTTTCCCATGGAACCTAGGTGTCTAATTCATATAACCAGACTTGTACGGCAAGAGTGTTTACCCACTGAACCGTCTTACCATCTTACATAAACGTTTACCAAGTTAGTAAACACATGGAGTATCCAGCAAGATGCACCATAAACTACTTTTCTCATTCCTTTGAAATGGATTGACTCAAAACTTTCTGAATTCATTATGGGTATAAAATATTGAATGATCAAGTTGAATAGGAGAATTAGAAGATGTTGGTGCTTATTTTTAATCACCTTAATTGTTCATATTTTCAAGGTAGGAATTAGTATTTGATTTTCAAGTCTTTTTTTGCAGATAAATTATTCAAGAATTTATTGGCATCTGCCGAAGAGCAGATGTTTGAGGATAGGGTGATTCCAATAGGAGTTTGGCAAATTCTTAGTATTACTAGGATGTGCAATGCTTGATTTGAGCTCTATACTGCAGGAAGAAAGATTTGAAGATTTCCAAAGAATTTTAATATTAATAAAAACTGATTAGAAGTGTCACTGTTGCAAGAAACAACACACAACAAAATAGAGCATAAGTAAAATATACAAATTTTCCTTAAATTGAAGAATATGATACAGTGAAAACTAAAGACACATTTAACACTATTTTTATTTATTTTCACTATTTTATATACACTTTTCACTATTTTATACACACATTCAGTCATACATACTCCCAATATCCTACATGGCCTGCAGATTTGATGTTTCCTTATTTGGTTCCAGTCTTGCTTGGTCAGGTATCTTCTCATTGTTCCTCCTTTCCCCTTTTTGGAATGGCAATATATATTCTATGTCTATGTGTGTTGCTCTTGAAAGATTGTTTTTAATTTCAGAAGAGACTTCTAACAATATTGAGACTGTGAAAGCCTATTGACATAAGCATCTTTGCATTACTCTATGACTATGAGCCTAAGGAAGACAGGAAGTGAAATGTGTTTTGAATAAGAAGTGTTTTCTAGAGTATAAGGTTTGTGAATACTTACTCCTCACTTGATGCTAGTGTTTAGAAAAGCTAAGATACTACAACCTTGTCAGAGCAAGTATGTCACTGAAGGTGAGCATTGAGTCACAGCCTCTCACCACTTCCAGTTCTATCTATAATTCTGCTTGATATTTTGGGTCCAGTGTTTTAACTGACAGGCTCTTGCTTTTGTCTCCATGCCTTGCTGCTGCTATGCCTCCTTGAGATGGGCACTGATGCACCTGGAACTATAAATAGTCTGTTTTTTTCTGTAAGTTGCCTTTGTCATATTTTATAACAACAACAGAAAGATATTTAACACATCTGATTGTGTCCAGAAATATTTGCCATTATGGCAAAGAACATATATTATAAAGGAATAAGTGTTTATGGAGTACATCTCAGATTAGCATGCTTATTTAGGATCAAATGTACAGAAGGGATTAGACAAGAAAAAAAATTAATCTTTCAACTCTCTGAGAATTTGATTACATTGCATTTATTTTTTAAAAAGTTTTTGGCCTTCCCCAACATTAGGTAGTTGCAATTAAAGGTGGTCATTTAGACATTAAAATATCTCATTGTAAGGAGTTAAGGTACATATGAAGAAATCCTTGACTTAGGTCAGACACATATTTTTGGAGGAACATTTTTCATATTTATTACAAGTAGTATTTTGTCTTTATTATTCTTAGTATTATAAAAGTTTCAGTACCAGATAACAACTTTAAAAAATTACCACTAAAACCAGATTTTTCAGAGTTAATCTATACCCCTGAGTCTTAGGTAGAATTTAATTTCACACTTTTAAGCATTTGTTTCTGTAACAATTCCTATAATAGATCAATCTATAGCTCAGCTAAGATGGTTTATGTCAGTAGAACCAGAAATGTCACACACTAAGGGGAAGTGATTTACCGTACCCATGGATGCTTTTCTAGTTTGCTGTGTGCAGGTTGACTTTTATCGGGTAATTATGTTGAATCTTCTTCTAACCCTTTTGTTCCCTAGGCAACACCATCTTTTGCGTAAACCATCATCAGTATGCCTTTCTCATGTATCATGCCTGTGACAGTTTCAATGGTGTACTGAAGCTACAGCTCATCAGAGCAGCAGTATGTGGCGATGATTTATCACAGTAACATATCATAAGAGGAAGGCAGCAGAATAATATATGACCAGAGGCATTTGGGATTGCTATGCAAGATGTGTGCAAGTGACTCAGGGAAACCTGAAAACTTCAGTTTATCAAGCCTGTGTCCTTATCTATAAATGGTACTCTCTTAGTAAAAACTGTTCTTTTACCTGAGGATCTTCACCATTACAATCCAGATTTTTTTTCTTGGTGGGAAAAGTTGTGGTTATTAAAGGTGACATACCAAGACAGATACTTTCTTATATCAGGAAAACTCTGAAAATTATCTTCATCCCATTTTGTTTTCTAGCAGGAGGTACATCTTTTAAAATGAATTACTACTTTTGCCACAGCATTTCTTATGTGAAATCGATTGCTCTTGAATAACCAATTAATGAGTGGTATACTGTTTGCTTTGTGATTAAATGAAAAGGAAAACAACTTGTAATTTAAAAATAAAACTGCATGTTAAAAAAGTTCAAATGTCAAGAACAAACTTGGATGAAAATAAGAGAAACAGCAATTTGTAAATCTGAAATTTGTATAAGAGAATTTGAAAAAACCCTTAGATCATAATGAAAAGCTGATACTCATGAAGTTATTGTACAATTTTTCATACTTTCAACCAACTGAACCATTTATTTCCATGGAAGAATTAGTTCTGAAAATTACAATAATGATTAAAATAATTGTTGGAAATGTTCATCTTACTCGTTTTTTTTTTTTTTTTGATAATTCAATTTGCTTCAAGTTTCCAATCAAACTTCAGTATCCCTGCTGTCAGGCTTGATAACATCAGTAATGACTAGGGAAACTTTAACTTGAGGAAGTACAGCACTGTTTCTTCTGAGGAGGTCTACTTTTGGGAGAACAGCATGTGTATTGCCCTCATTTTGAGGTGTATATATATCCTACATCTTGAAGGTGCTGTTTACTGAGAAACACCTCCTGGCAAACCTCCCAACAACACACTTGACCAGATCTTACTAATCCTCAGCACCACTTGAATGAGAAATATTTCCTGAGTCAATGGCTTCTTTTCAATTCAACAGAAAGCTGTTACAGCCAACTTTATTGGACAACAAAAAAGAGGCTTTAAGGAGACTAACTCATATAGTTTACTTTCAGATTGTATTTTTAAGTATCTTCAATATACAGTACCTTACTTTGTGATTTTTAAATACATGTTCTCAATTCCTTCCTACTCAGACAATGCTCCTCTCCATTATTTGTATGCAAGATCAGTAGCACTTATCTGCTTGCAATATATTATACAACATGTATCTTTACTAGCACATCTTTCCCTACAACTATGTCTTGAGATTATTGAAGATAGAAATTATGCTTTATCCATCTGTGAGTTCTCATGTATACAGTATGACATAGGCCAAATAAGCATTTATCTACAATAACCATTTTCTTTCTAAAAACAAATCTATTAGTAGTGATGACCTAGGCTAATAACTATTTTAAATATTAGTAAGTTGGATAAGAGTGATGAAAAACTAGCTTATTTTCACTTAGGAAAATTCATGTATAATAAAAAGTATTGTTGAATTAAATCCTCATGTTCTGGAGTAGGTCCCACTACTGATTGATTTTTTTAAATAAGAAATGAGGCCAATTCACAAAGAATTTGTCACCTCATCAAAGATACGCAATTAGTATCTAGTCCAACAAAAATAGATCCAAGATGTGTGCACGTTGGAGCTTATGCTTTTGACTCTTTTTCCAAGAGGAAGCCATTATGAACTGTTTCTTGGTTGGATGAAATGAATCAAACTTTCTATAAACACTGAGAAAAGAGTTCATTTTCCCACAACAAATAGCAGAACAGAAGAGCCAATAGAGGCAAGTTAGGCTTCGGCTGCCACATATGCATACTGGTGAGAATATATGTGGCAGACATGTACACACACACACACACACACACTATATGAATGTATATATATACATACATACACATATATACATACATGTAGTTTGTGTGTGATACATTTCTCAGCTCTGTAATTTCTTCCTTCCAAGACATATATAATTAATATACATACATAATAAAACACATAATCAAGTATAGTGAGGATTTTCCACAGATAATGACAGGGGATTTCTGAATAAGCATAACTAAACTGTGTCTTAACCAATCTCTGCTATACAGATAATAAGTTTTAGGTAGTAGAGAGGACAAACTATCCTCTGTGTTAAGAATAGTGATAATACATGAAAAGGTTGGTTCTCAGATTGATTTGCATCAGAAACCTGGAAAATTGGGATATCAGATGGTAGGTCTCACCTCTGAGATTCTTCATGGAGGAAGTAGGGTTCACAACTGTCATTTTCATTATTATTGATTGACAATATATTTGCTGATATTTTAAAATTTTTATATAAGTGTATTATAGTTGCATTATTTTTCCATCTACATTTTCCCCTCCAACTCTTCTTACACCCATCCCCAACTGTCTTCCAAATTCATGGTCTCTTATTCTTTAAATATTCGTGTTACATATATGCATATACATTTATAAATAGAACTTTCTGATTTTATTTAATGTTGTTCATACATATACATGTTTAGGGCTAACTGGTTCATATAGCATCATCCCTAGGGGTAGTTGTCTCTGGAGAAGATTGAGTCTTCATTTCTCAGAAGTCATTAATTTCCTGTACTTCTTTAACTAGGAAGGAAGTACAATGGGCTCTCCCCAGTAAATTAACATAGCAACTGTTATCACTGTAGAAATCATTTTTAAGAGAACATATCCATGAGATTTCATATATGTGGCTTCTCAGTCTTATATAGAAGTTAAAATCTGTCAGCACACATCCTGTCCTTTTTGCTGTTACAATCTTTCTATACCTCCTCCAGGGTTCTCTTGTTAATGTATCAATTAAGACTCATCAACTGATGGTCTGTTATTAGCTATCATTGTTCCAACTATGGCTTTCTACAAATTACATACACACACACACACACACACACACACACATATATATATATATATATATATATATATATATGCTAAAAAATACAATTTTGATAGCTTTGGTATTGCTAAATATTACTCAAGAAGAAAATGCATTTTGGTCAACAGTAAGTCATAAACAGAAACTTTCATTTTATCAAGCATTACAATGAATCATACTAGAATATAAATACACTGTGAAAGAAAAGTCTGTGTGTGTGTGTGTGTGTGTGTGTGTGTGTGTGTGTGTGTCTGTGATGGAGTTCTAGAGACTAACAGAAAACATTTGTATGAACTAAACCCACATGATCACGTTCACTTTTTCCCCTCCTATCTTTCCTACAACCCAGGTGCCTCCCTCTCTGCCTCCAGTGATTGTGTTCTCCCTCCCAATTGGGATTGAAGCATCCTCACTTGGACCCATTGAAGCATCCTCACTTGGACCCATTGACTTGTTAACCTCCTTGAGTTCTGTGGATTGTACCATGGGTATTCTGAACAACTTTGGCTAATATCCACTTATTAGTGAATATATACCATGCATATCCTTTTGTATCTGAATTTCCTTCCTCAAAATAAAATTTTTTAGTGTCATCCATTTGCCTGCAAAACTCATGATATCTTCTTTCTTAATAGCTGAATAGTATACCATTCTGTAAATTGACCATATTATCTGTATTCATTCATCTCTTGTGGGACATCTGGTGAGTTTCCACCTTCTAGCTATCAGATTTAAAGACACTCTGAACATATTGGAGCACCTGCTGCTATGGTATAGTGGAGCATTTTGGGGGTATATGCCCAAGAGTGCTATAGCTGATTCTTCAGATAAATTTATTTCCAATTTTCTAAGGAACATCTAGATTGATTTCCAGAGAGTTTGCACCAGTTTGTAATCTCATAAGTATTGTACAAGTATTCTTCTTTGTCTACATCCTTAGCAACATGTGCTGTCACCTGAATTTTTGATCATAGACATTCTGATTGGTGTAAGGTGGAATCTCAAAGTTGTTTTGATTTGCATTTCACTGATCACTAAGGACTTTGAACATTTCTTTAAGTACTTATCTGCCATTTGAAATTTCTCTGTTGTAAATTGTTTCTTTAGCACTATATACCCATTTTTTATTGCATTGTTTGGATTTTTTGGATGTTAACTTCTTATTTATATAGTTTAGATATATATTATTAATATATATATGTATCTTATTATATTAGCCCTCTATAGGCTATGGGGTTAGTGGAAGATTTTTTTCCCATTCTGTAGGTAGCTGATTTGTACTAAGATAAGTTGCAAAAGAGTAGCCTTTTAGTTTCATGAGGTTGCACTAATTAACTCTTGATCTTAGAGCTTGAGCCATTGGAGTTCTGTTTAGGAAATTACCCCTGTGGCAATGAGGTGGATGCTCTTTTCAAATTTCTCTTCCATTAGATTCAATGTATCTGCTTTTATATTGAGATCCTAAATCCACTTGGACTTGAGCTTGAGCAAGGTGAGAAATACAGATTTTTTTTCAACATACAGAAAGTCAGTTATATCAGCTTCATTTATTGAAGATGCTTTCTTTTTTTCCATTGTATATTTTTGGCTTCTTTGTCAAACATCCAGTGTCCATTAGTATGTGGTTTTATTTCTGGGTCTTCAATTCTATTCATTTGATCAATGTGTCTGTCTCTGTACCAATACCATGTTGTTTTTGTAACTATTTCTCTGTAGCACAACTTGAGGTTAGGACTATTGATCCCCCAGAAATTCTTTTATTGTCAAGAATTGTTACTATCCTGTATTTTTTTTAATTATTAATTATTCCATTTGTTTATATCTCAAATGATAACCTACTTCCCAGTTACACCCTATCCCATGATATCTCACTTACTGGTTACCGCTCCACCACACCCCATCCAACATCTGTCCTCCCCCATTCCTTTTGCCTGTATGAGAGTGCTCTCCCATCCACCCACACTCTCCTGCCCCACTGTTCCAGCATCCCCCATTCTGGGGCATCAAACCTCTCTAGGACCAAGGGCCTTCCCTCTCCTTACTGTGGGCAAGGTGATCCTCTGCTACATATGTATATGGAACTAAAGATCTCTTTCTGTCCACTTCTTGGTTGGTGGTCTAGTCTCTAGGATAACTGGGTGGCCAAGGCAGCCTATGTTGTTCTTCCAGTGAGATTGTAATCACCCTCCCCTTCTCCAGTCCTTCTACCAGCTTCCACAACAGGTTTCCTAGATTTATCCTGATGGATGGCTCCAAGTATCTGCCTCTGCATTGGCCAGTTGCTAGCGGGACCTCACCAGGAACTGCCACACTTGGTTCCTGTCAACAAGCACCTCTTGACCATAGAAACAGTGTTGGGTTTGGTGTCTGCAGACATGATGGATCCTCAGATGGGGCCATTCCCCAGTTGGCCCTTCTTTCAGTCTCTGTTACATTTTTTCTTCCTGTTCTTCCTTTAGATAGAAACATTTCTGGGTTAAAAAGAACCATGATGGGTGGATAGTTCCATCCCTAGACCAGGGTTTGTGTCTGTCTACTGTAGGTGGTCTGCACAGGCTCTATCTCCCCCTTCTCTGTGCATTACAGCTAAAGTCAATCCCAATTGGTCCTGGAAACTTCATGTTTCTCTGGTATTTGGTATCCACCAGAGGCCTAATCTGTTTTTGATGTTTTTGTTGTTTTGTTGTTATTTATGTTTTATCATATGAAATTGAAATTTGTTCTTTTCATGTTTTTGAAGAATTGCATTAAAATTTTGAGGGGTATTGCATTGAATCTGTAGATCACTTTTGGTAGAATGGCCATTTTTACTATGTTAATCCTACCAATCCATTGAGAGATCAATTTAGGAACAGAGAGGCTAATTAACATTCCTGGGCAGCTCAGAATGGCTCCAGTAGAGAAAGAAGCTAATCAACATTCCTAAGACAACAGGGGAAAAACCCTGACCTGTTGTTCAGGGCACTTTCCACAAGACAGCTGTTGGCCACCAAGGGGCAAGGGAAGCCCCTGCCACTTCACTCCTTAAAGACCAAACAGCTTGAAAGTTACACTGTCCTGCCAATCATATTGTGCAGAGTCGCTGTTTCTCTAGTCTACCCCTGAAATGGTATAAGGGTGTAAAGTAAATGGGTGGTTCATGGTTGCCACTCCACCTTCGGTGTAGGATGCCCCCAATGTGTTGGATCTTCAAAAATTTCTCTTGCTTTTTGCAGTGATTCTCCTCTCTGAGTGGTTTACTCAGGAGGCCTCCAGTAAACTAAGGCTTTGCTTGCTAGAGTCTTATACCATGAGCAAGGGAGTTCTCTCCATTTTCTGAGGTCTTCTTCTATTTCTTTCTTGAAAAATATGAAGTTCTTGTCATACAGGTTTTTCACTTGTTTGGTTAGTGTTACCCCAAGATATTTCATATTATTTGTGACTATTGTGATGGGTGTAGTTTCGCTATTTTCTTTCTCAGCCCTTTTATCATGTGTATAAAGGAAGTCTACTGATTTGTTCCAGTGAATTTTATATCGAGCCAATTTCCTGAAGTTGTGTATAAGCTGTAGAAGTTCTCTGGTAGAAGTTTTGGGATCAGATAAATATACTATCATATCATCTGCCAATAGTCATATCTTAACTTCTTCTATGCCAACTTGTATTCCCTTGATCTCCTTTTACTGTCTTATTCCTCCAGCAAGAACTTTGAGTACTGTATTGGATAGCAAATGGGAGAGTAGACTTCATTGTCTTATCTCCGAGTTTAGTGGAATTGCTTCAATTATCTCTCCACTTAATTTGATATTGGCTGTTGGGTTGCAAAAAAAATTGCTTTTACTATGTTTAGGTATGAGCCTTGAATTCCTGATCTTTCTCATACTTTTTAACATGAAGGGGTGTTATATTTTGTCAAATGCTTTCTCAGCATCTAATGAGATGACCATGTATATTTTTCTTTTTTTGAGTTTGTTTTTTGAGTTTGTTTTTTTGAGTAGATTGCATTAATGGATTTTGTATATTGAACCAACCTTCCATCACTGTGATGAAACCTACTTGACAATGGTGGATGATGGTATTAAAAAAGACATTGTAAATTTGTGCCTGCCAGTGTGTGTGTAGTCATAGGACTAATAATTCTCTCTTCCAAGAAATTATTTTATTCCCAAATTGAGGACTGGCCAGAAATAATTTTGTCTAAGATAGGTCAAATGAAATTTGTATTTGTTCTGATTAACAATCTATATGCAGTACCTTTTATAGAATCTGATGTAATTCTGATAGGAACTAAATAAAACATTTTTTTCTATGATTGAGTGAAATAATGCAATATAAAATAAATTAAAAACATAACATACCATTACTCTCAGGGATTTTGTTCCAATATCTTCTACATACTAGTAAAATTCTGCCAACATATATTAAGTTCACAAATTATTTCTTATTTGAGAAAATTATATTTATTTATCTCTCTCTTGTCTGTCTGTGTGTGTTTGTGTGTGTGTGTGTCTGTGTGTGTGTGTGTGTGTGTGTGTGTGTGTGTGTGATTTCTTCATTCTGGTTACCTGAGGGAGATTAGAAGAGGGTATTATTTGATATGCTGGAAGTAACAAAGTACGTGACATGGGAGCAGGGACCTTAAATCTGCACCTCTACAAGAATAAGTACCACTCTTAAATGTTGAATCATTGCTGTTCTGCCTGGTCCTTTCTGCGGGGGCAGACTGCCAGCTGGTCTGCTCCCATGAAGACACCATATCCTAGCCAATCCTAGAGGATTCTCTGCATTTAGAGGAGTTAGTAAGAACCCACCCCCCCATCCAAAGTCCCAGAGCTGCTGCTGTGAGCCAGGTGGGCTCAGAACCCATAGCCCACCAAAATGCTGCCTTTGCAAATACCACTCCCCTTCTCCTCCTTCTGCCTGGTCATTTCTGCTGGGACAGATTCCTAGCTGGTCTGCTCTTGTGAAGACACCATATTCTGACCCATCCTAGAGGATCCACTGGACTCAGAGCAGTTGAAGATACACTGTACTCAAAGCAGTTGAGGATCAGCTGCATTCAGAGCAGTAGACACCACCATGCAGAGCGAGTGACCTGACAGAATGAAAACCTCCCTGGAGTATTGTTGCATGCAGAAAAACAGAAACCACAGCCTGAACCACCCCTCTCCCGCCACCCTGGAGAACATTTCTACAAAGGACAAAAGCTAGACTGCTCCACTGAAGACCCAACAGTCTGAAGGCCTCCCAAGGTATCTACTACAACTAGGGCAACAGATCAGCAGCTTCTCTGCCCCTCTGAAGAGCCCCCTGTTAGAAGGCCCCACGGGTGGTCTGCTAAAGCCAAGGCTGCAGGCCTACCAGGAGACCTGAAACAACCCAGGAGCAAAAAAGGCAGATTCCAGACAGAGTCAGCCAGAACAAGAAACATCAGAGATATTGCGATGAATGGATGCAAGCTCAAGACAATGAGCAATGGAAGTCAATATACATGGGCTTCATCAGAACCCAGTTCTCCCATCACAGCATGCCCTGAATACACCATGCCCGACAATCTGGAATCTGTCCTAAAAATCTTATCTCATAAAGATAACAGAGTCCTTTAAGGAGGATATCCATAACTCACTGAAAGAAATACAGGAAAACACAGGTAAACAGGTGACAGAATTAAATAAAGTGATCCTAGACATAAAAGGTGAAGCAGAAACAGTAATAAAAACCCAAATTGCAGCAACCATGGAAATAGAAAACCTAGGAAAGAGGCCATGAATTACAGATGTAAATATCACCAACAAAACACAAGAGAAAGAAGAGGGAATCTCGGATATAGATGATATTGTAGAAGAGACTGACATAACTATCAAAGAAAATTCAAAACATAAAAATCTCCTAATGCAAAGCATCCAGGAAATACAGGCCACAATGAAAAGACCAAATCTAAGAATAATTAGAATAGAAGAGAGTGAAGATTCCCACCTCAAAGGACCTAAAAATGTCTTCAACAAAATCATAGAAGAAAACATAACAAACCTAAAGAAAGAGATAGTCATAAAGGTACAAGAAGCCTATAGAACACCAAATAAATAGAACCAGAAAAGAAAATCCTCTTATCACATAATAACCAAAACACTAAATGCAGAGAACAAAGAAAGAATATTAAAAGCTGCAAGAGAAAAGGGCCAAGTAACATATAAAGGTAGACCTATCAGAATTACACAAGACTTCTCAAAAGAAGCTATGAAAGCTAGAAGAGACTGGTCAGAGGTCATGCAGACTCTAAGAGAACATAAATGCCAGCCCAAGCAACTATATCCAGCAAAATTCTCAATCAAAATAGATGGAGAAAACAAAATACTCTGGGACAAAACCAAATTCAAACAGTTCCCATCTGCCAGTCCAGCCCTACAGAGGATCCTAGAAGGAAAACACCAACACAAGAAAGGTATCTGCACCAAGGAAAGGAAAAAACATTAAGCATCTCACAACAACACAAAAAGGAGAGAACTACAAACACAAAAATCATCTATACACAAAAAAATCACAACCAACAGTCATCTCTGTTTAATATCTGTCAATATTAATGGACTCAACTCACCTATAAAAAGATATAAGCTAAAAGACTGGATACAGAAACAAGATCCAGTATTTTGCTACATACAAGAAACACACCTCAATAACAAAGACAGCTACTATCTCAGAGTAAAAGGATAGAAAAAAAAGGTCTTCCAAGCAAATAGTCCCAGGAAACAAGATGGAGTTGCCATCCTAATACTCAGTAAAATAAAATTTCAATCAAAAGTTATTAAGTGTGATCAAGAAAGACACTTAATATTCATCAAGGGGGAAAATCTACCAGGAGAAACTCTCAAATCCGAAAATCTATGCCCCAAATGCAAGGGCACTCACATTCATAACTTTATTAAAGCTCAAAACACACATTGAGCCACACACAATAATAGTGTGAGACTTAAACACCCCACTCCACCAATGGACAGGACATTGAAACAGAAAGTAAACAGAGACACAGTGAAACGAATAGAATTTACGAATCTAATGGATTTAACAGATATCTATAGAATATTTTTCTCTAAGACCAAAGAATACACCTTCTTCTCAGCACCTCATTGTACCTTCTCCAAAATGAACCATATAATTGGTCACAAAGCAAGCCTCAATTGATACAAGAAGATTGAAATAATCCCATGCATCCTATAAGATCACCATGGCCTAAGGCTGGTCTTCCAAAACAGCAAAAACTGCAGAAAGCCCACATACTTGAGGAAACGAAACAACTCTCTACTCAATGATATCTTGGTCAAGGAAGAAATAAAGAAAGAAATTAAAGACTCTAGAATTTAATGAAAATTTTGAAACATCATACTCAAACTCATGGGACATAATGAAAGCAGTGTTAAGGAGAAAATTCATAGCACTAAGTTTCCTGGTAAAGAAACTGGAGAGATCTTACACTAACAACTTAACAGCACAACTGAATGCTCTAGAAAAAAAAAAAAAAGAAGCAAACTTATTCAAGAGAATTAGAAGGGAGGATATAGTCAAACTCAGGGCTGAAATCAACCAAATAATAACTAAGGGCCCAGAGGCCATACTGAAATTAACAAAATCAGAAATGAAAAGAGAGACTTATCTACAGAAAAGGAGGAAATCCAAAAAAAAAAAAAAATCATCAGATACTACTATAAAAGCCAATACTCATCAAAACTAGAAAATCTAGGTAAAATGGATGGCTTTCTAGAAAGATACCACATACCAAAGTTAAGTCAAGACCAGGTAAATCATGTAAATAGAACCATATCACACAAGGAAATAGAAGAAGTTATTAAAAACCTCCCAACCAACAAAAAGTCCAGGGCTAGATGGTTTTACTGCAGAATTCTATCTGACCTTGAAAGAAGACTTGATAACAATATTTCTTAAACTATTCTATGAAATAGAAACAGAAGGAACACTACCTAACTCATTTTATGAAGCCACAATTACTCTGATAATTAAACCTCACAAGGACCCAAACAAAAAAGAGAACTTCAGACCAAACATGCTTGTGAATATTAGATGCAAAATACTCAATAAAATTCTTGCAAATTCAATTCAAGAACATATCAAAACCATCATTCTCCACTGTCAAGTTGGCTTCATCCCAGGGATGCAAGGGTAGTTCAATATACAAAAATCCATTAATGTAATTATATAGTTTATAAAGAAATTCAAAATTAAAAATCAAATGATCATCTCTTGAGATGCAGAAAAAGCATTTGACAAAATGCAACACCCCTTTATGTTAAAAGTATTGGAGACATCAGGAATTTAAGGCCCACACCAAAACATAATAGAAACAATTTGCGGCAAACCAACAGCCAATATCAAATCAAATGGAGACATACTTAAAGCAATCCCCTAAAACTGGTGACAAGACAAGGATGCCCACTCTCCCCATATCTTTTCAATTTAGTACTCGAAGTGCTAGCTAGAACAATAAGACAACAAAGACATCAAGGGGATACATATTGGCAAAGAAGAAATAAAGGTATCAATATTTGCAGATGATATTGCTGTATCCATAAGCAACCCCAAAAATTCTACTGGAGAACATATCCAGCTGATGAACAACTTCAGCAAAGTGGACTGATATAAAATTAACTCAAATAAATCAATAGCCTTCCTTTATACAAATGATAAACAGGCTGAGAATGAAATGACACCCTTCACAATAGCCACAAATAATATAAAATATGTTGGGGTAACTCTAACCAAACCAGTGAAGGACATGGATGACAATAACTTCAAGTCTTTCAAGAAAGAAATCAAAAAAAGATCTTGGAAAGTGAAGAGATCTTCCATGCTCCTGGATTAGCAGAATTAATATACTATAAATGACCATCCTACCGAAGGCAATCTACTGATTCAATGCAATCCCCATCAAAATTCCAACACAAATTTTCAAAGACATGGAAAGAGCAATTTTCAAATTTATCTGGAATGGAAAAAAAACCCGAATAGCAAAAACAATTCTTAACAGTTAAAAAAAAAATCTGGGGGAATCGTAATCCCTGACCTCAAGCTTTACTACAGAGCAATGCAATATCTCCATGGTACTGGTGCAGAGACCAACATGTTGACCAATAGAATAGAATTGAAGACCTAGAAAACACACACACACACACACACACACACACACACACACACACACTCACACTTATGGACACTTGATCTTTGACAAATATGCTAAGAATATACAATGGAAAAAAAAGAATCTTCAATAAATGGTGCTGGTCTAACTGGCTGTCTGTATGTAGAGAAATGAAAATAGAGCCATATTTGTCACCTTGCACAAAGCTCCAGTCCAAGTGGATCAAGGACATCAACATAACACCAGATACACTGAATCTAATAGAAAAGTAGGAAACAGCCTTGAACTCATTGGCACAGAACTAAACAGAACTCCAATGGCTTATGCTCTAAGACCAAGAATTGGCAAATGGGATATTGTGAAACTGGAAAGCTTCTGTACGGCAAAAGGCGTAGTTAATAAGACAAATCGGCAACCTACAGACTGGAAAAATATCTTCAGATATTTTTAACCCCAGAGCTTATAGTGAACTAATATCCAAAATATACAAAGAACTCAAGAAGCTAACCACCAAAAAATCCAAACAACCCAATCAAAATTGGAGTATAGCACTAAATGAAGAATTCACAACAGAGGAATATAAAATGACTGATAAACACCTAAAGGAATGATCAGAAGACGAAGGTTTTTTGATACTCAGGGCAATAAAACAAAAGCAGGTTGATAGACTTCTGTTACTGATATGCCAGGTTTCAACACACTAACACAATTAGAAAGTGTACAACCAATGCAACTTACATTAAATATTGTAGAAGAAACAAAAGTAATTTTAACTTGACAATTAAAAGTGCCATAACACGTGTACTAACACTTGTTCTAAATCTAGATCAAGTGGGCTTCAGGCAGGAATCTGACATTAGGCTAGAACAAAGAAGTAATTTCAGGCAGAAATCTAAATCTTAGGCTAGAACAAGGAAGTAGGCTTCAGACATGAAAATGACTTTGGGCTAAGACAGGGAAGTTAGCTGAGATAGTTTGGTCATCCTGATAAGCCCTTAGAAACCTTGAACATGGGATTGTTTACAGAATTTTGTTTATTGCTTTGCTTGTTCTTTGACAATTTGTGTTTATTTTCCTGCTTGTTCCTTGACTGTTTGCATCTATTGTATTGCTAGTTCCTCAACCTAGAACTGACCTTAATACTTGTATGTAATTAAGATGGTATAAAAGTAAAAAAGAGAAGGGGAGATGAGATAGGGGATATCTAGGGAGGGGAAATGGGGAAAGGAGATGACATCTGAAATGTAAATAAAAAATATCCAATAAAAACTAAGGAAAGAAACTCAACTTAGAAAAAAAAAGAAATGTTCAAAGTCCTTAGTGATCCTAGAAATGCAAATCAAAATGACCCTGAGATTCTACCTTACACCAATCTGAATGGCTAATACACCTTAGGTGATAACACATGTTTGGGAGTATGTGGAGAAATAGGAACACACCATTGCTGGTGGGACTACAAACTGGTACAACCACTCTGGAAATCAATCTGGAGGTTCCTCAGAAAATTGGAAATAGATCTACCTGAAGAACCAACAATACAACTCTTGGGAATATACCCAAAAGTTGCTCCACCATGCTTCAGGGCCATGTGTTCCACTATGTTCATAGTGGTCTTATTTTTGATAGCCAAAATCTGGAAACAACACAGATGCCCCATGACAGAAGAATGGATTCAGAAAATGTAGTTCATTTACACAATGGAATACTACTCAGCTGTAAAGAGTGAGCACATCCTGAGTTTTACATCAAATGAATGGAACTAGAAAATATCATCCTAAGTGTGGTAGCTCATACCCAAAAGGACATGCATGGTATATAACTCACTAATAAGTGGATATTGGTAAAAAAAAAAAAAAAGAAAAAAAAGACAGAACACCCAAGATATATTCCACAGAACTCAAAAAGGTTAACAAGAAGAAGGGTCTGAGTGAGGACACCTCAGTCTCACTGGGGAGGGAAAAGAAAGCAATCACAAGTGGGGAGGGAGGTACCTGGGAGAAAAAGTGGACTAGAGTGGGAGGAGGAGAGGCGAACCTGATCTGTTATTGAGTGAGGGAAAATAAGTGAAGCCCTGAGGGCCAGCAGAAAGAATGGAAACAGACAACCTAGGGAACTAGGAGGCTGGGGGGAATCTCTAGAATGGAACAGAGACATGGGAAGTATGAGACCCTCAGTACTTAAAGGAAGGGACCTTGGATGAAATGGCTGATAGTGGGGAGGGGGACCTTATAGAGCCCACTTCCAGCAGAAAGACAAGGCATCAAGTGAGGCAGGGGGGTCACCAATCTACAGTCAAAACTCTGACTCATAATTGTTTCTTTCTGAAAGAACTGAAAGGATGGAAATGAAGAGGACACTGAGGAAAAGAAGGTCCAATGACAGGCCAAAAGTGGGATCCAGTTCAAGGGGAGCTCCCAAGGCCTGACATTATTACTGAAGCTATGGAGTTCTCACAAAAAAGAACCTATCTTGACTGCCCTCCAGAAAACCCAGCAAGCAGCTGAAAGAGTCAGATGCAGATACTTGCTCCCAACCAATGGACAGAAGCTGCTGACCACTGTGTTTGAAATAGGGAAAGGCTGAAAGAAGCTGAGGAGGAAGGCGACCCTGTAGGAGGACCAGCTGTCTCAATTAATCTGGACCCCCAAGATCTCTTAAATACTGGACCATCAAAATGGCAGGATATACCAGCTGATATGAGACACTACAAAACTTATACAACAGAAGATTGCTGGGTCTGTGTTCTGTCAGAGATGATGTACCTAACCCTCAAGAGACTGGAGGCCTTAGGGAGTTTAGAGGTCAGGTGGGGTGGTGGTGGGGGGTGGGGACAGCTTTATGGAGACAGTTGGGTAAGTTGGGAGGTATGGGATGTGGAACAATTGGAGGGTAAAATGGAGGGAATAAAATCTGTACTGTAGAAAAGTAAATTAATTAATTAATTTAAGAAATATTGTGTCACTTATTTGTCCCAGTATGTTTCATTATGAACTAAATTCAGTTATCAAACCACCCTTTCAAATCTTTCATGAATATCAAATAAGGAAGAATAAATGTAGTAGATAGAAAGCAATTCATTTGAGTTTTGAAAATGGCATATTACTCCTAAGAGTACGTGACACAATAATCCGAGCCTTGGTATAGAGTGAGACACTGTTGTTTCATTTGTTTAATTGTGCATGTGTTTGTGTTTTGCTGCTGTTGTTTTAGGTTTTTTTTTGATCTATTTTGTTTTGTTTTTTGTTTTTTGTTTGTTTGTTTGTTTGCTAGGGTTTAGTTTGGTTTTATTTAGTTTAGGTTTTGGTAGGTTTTTTTATTTGTTTTTTGTTTGTTTGTTTTATTTTGCTTTGTTTCCTGGGAACAGATGAAACACAGAGTGAGTAATTGGAATAAGACAATTTGATTCCAGTAGTTGCTTGATGTTACTGGCTGTTGAATTTAAAGAATATCAGAATGACTGACATTATTAATATTTGAGGGCAAAGAGTGATCCTAGTTCAAACATCCCTTAATTAATGAGCATAGTTAGTTATATTGCCATGTGTGATTCATAACATTCTTACGCAAATCTTCCTAGTTATTTTTGGGACATAGACCTGAGGGAGGTAAAATTTTCTATGCCCTATATATAGAAAATATAGCTAATATAAAGCATAGAATTGTCTTGAGGTTTATGCAGATTGTGACTAAAAAAGAAGAAATAATACTATACTTTTTAATGTGATAATGTAACCTTATCTTTAGCCAATCAATAGAAGAAATCATAAATAAGACAGATATGTGGTTCTAGATAGTTGAACATGAGAGTGGACCATTGAAATGAACTCACTGTGTAAGGAGAAATTTAGTGGTGCTATTTAGTTCCAAATGTTATCTTTGTGTGACGTGGAACCATTTGAGAAGGGGAGAAAAGAGTCTTAACTAAAAGTTTCTAGGATCAGAGAGGTATAAGGGCATGATTTTGGGTGATTATCTAGACTTGTGATCTGTGGCAGAATCATTCCCTGGACAAGTTATCCTGGTTTGTGTAAAAAACTTAGTTAAACATGAGGCTGAGCTTGATGGCAAAGAGCAATTCTTCATAGTTTTTGTTTTCAATTTTGTGTTCCTGTGCTGATTTTCTTCCTTCAACATATATACATACACACACACACACATATATGTTGGTAAACATATATAATATTACATTTATAAATCATATACTATGATTTACAAATCTAGGCTAATTAGGTACTTTCCTTCCTAAGGTGGTTTTGGGCACAGTGTTTTAACCTAACAGAAAAACTAGAACACTAAGTTTCCAGTCCGTTTAACACTGGATTGAATGAATGAGTAACCTCAGTTCAACATTTGGTTTCCATGCTTTATATATTTTAAAATAAACTACAACGACTGTAAAAATATTAATTAATCAATAATTAAATACAGTTCATGGACATTTAGGTGAATGTCTGAACAAGAAATGTGTATTAGTTCTCTAATTTTTTAAAAATCTCATGTTGTTATAGAAATCTAAAACCAAGAATGGGCAAAACAGATTTTCTTCTCTGTAATCATAACACTAGGAGAGAGATACCATGGGCTGATATGACCTCTGTTGGGAAATCATCTCTTTGAAACTCTCTTGGACTAAATCCTCTGTGTTTTTTGCATAGAAATAATTATGAATAGGGTTTGAAATTATTAGATAAAAATAGAAAATACAATTACTAAATACTAAAACACATATTAATAAGTATCTGTGAGCTAATGGAAAATCTACTACTGACACAGAAAATATGCGTAGTTTTATATTATGCTACCGATTATATTTTAGATAAATTTTTTATGTTTTATTTTTCCGATTTATACCCTAGAAAATACATCTGATTTCTATTATTATTCACAACTTCTCGGTTAGAGAAAAGTATTTATTACAAGTTATTATAAAACATTATGGCAGATGAGGAGTGTTTAAAATTCTGTCATTTTAAACATTATTTCCCTTAGGTTATTTAATTTTTTTTTTATTCAAGAATTTCTTTAGAGATTGTACTTCAAAACTACTGTCTCTTAATTCCTCTCTAAGATGTCTTCAGATAATTTTAAAGAGCATCTCTAGTTAGGTGAGAGTATAACAGTGTGGATTTCTGAATTTTGCCTCATTCCTTTGCTTATGACTTCCATTTCTTTATTTTTCTGTGGTTAATTTTATGAATGACAGTTAAGAGAAAAACCTTAAAATCCTCAAATGGTACCCAAGATTATTAAAGCATTTAAAATTCACTTTTAGACCTGGTGATGTTTTGTGCCCATGGCCATCTTGGATAATGAGAACATTTACATTCGTGAAATAAAAAGATGGTCTGCAGAAAGCCATGAGATACATTTTTATATATTTAAATAAATTAGAGGTGCTAGCTGAATATTTGAATTAAGGCCAGGAGGCTTAATTATTTGAAGATAATATTGAAAATAGCTAAGTCCAAGATACAAAGGACAATTAAAAATGTAAGGGTATATTTTAAGAATACCATTTATAATAGGTGCTAATAATTATTTTCATTAAAAAAACAGATGTGCCTTTCTTCACTGAAGTGGTTCATTAAAGTTTAGTTCCATAAATTTCACTCAAGATAATGCTCTACTAGAGTTACACAGTGTTCAAAATATTTCCTGTTCTGATTCTCTATAGCAAACTGTATTGCAGAATATTTGATTTCACTGTGAACCCCAAGATTGTATTATATACTGAAAAAAATTCTAATTGTGTGTGTGGCTCAGCCCTTATTATGCACTGTTTATCTCTCTGGCTGGAATATAGACATGCTCTTATATACACATAACCCAAAACAATGAGGATATTGTTAGTTTGTATAAGGGGGCATCCATGTCTTAAACTGATATCTCACTGAGTAGCAAAGTGACAAATAAAGATTTTACAGAATAGGATTTTTCCAACTCTTTCTAAAAAGAGAGAAACAGAAAGTCATTTTATGGAACAATGAGACAGATAAAGGAGGTATATTTACTAGGACATTTATAGAGAGAACAAGCAATACACAGGTTAAAAGAGATTGAGCCATGGAATGAGGAGGAGCTAGAAAATTACATATTTTCAATTACAAATTTGAAAAATAAAAAATTACAACTCCCTATCTTCCAAATAATCTTTCCTTAAATATATATACATATATAATATATATATGCTGTTATGACAATGAATATAATATCATTTGAAATAAACATGACATTATAATACAAATGGAATTAATTGAGTAGTTTTTAATTCTCTTCAATTTAAACCTGGTTGATAATCTTGTCCTCTAATCCACATCATATATATATGTTATACACTATGTATATATACATATACATACATACTATGTATGTTTTTTTTTTTTTTGGCTTCATGTATGTCTTTGTAGCAGTTGAATGCCTGGTGCTCATGGAAGTCAAAGAGATAACTGTATCCTCTGAGGCTGGAGGTATCCATGGTTGTTACCTTCTGGAGTCCTCCAGGAATTAAATCTGGGTCCTCTAAAAGATCAGCCATTCCTTTTAACTACATAAGCATCTCTCCAGCTTCACTTGTCATAAATTTTTAAGTAAATACATTTTACTTTCTAAAAGTAGGCTTTAGTACCACAAAACAATATTTAGGAAACAGAACATCACCTGCCCCACAAGTGAATAATGTCCAGAATTTTCAACATCTCTAGTGAAAATTTCACAATCTCAACACATTAAGAAGCTATAGGAATTTATATTCTCACACTCATCATTAGAGCATTGCAGTTGTTTGACATCCTTGCAATCATTCAGTTCTGTCATGGCTCTTGAGTTTACCTATCTGTAAGTTCCACTCTGGTATCTGAATTTTATCATTGGTATCTCATCTTAGGTAACTAAATATTTTTTCATATCTTCCCAGAAAAAGTCACATAACAATTATAAAATGACATTGTATAAGTATATAAATGTTTAACAAAACATGGTGTTAGAAGTTTATCAACCTAATGTTCGATAATTTAATTTATTTATTATTTATAACCTAAAACATGTAATTTTAAATGAGAACATTTAAAATTTCTTTTAATAATCTTGGAATATTTAATATTCTATTGGTAATTATGTTCACCACACTTGTAAATAAAACATTAAATATTCTTTCTGCCTGAGAACTTTGCTTTAATCCCATCATTTTATCTTTTAATCTAAACTCTTGCATGCGTGCTATATATTCACCATGTGAGAATATGACATAGCCGGGCAGTAGTGGCACATGCCTTTAATCCTAGCACTTGGGAGGCAAAGGCAGGAGGATTTCTGAATTCGAGGCCAGCCTGGTCTACAGAGTGAGTTCCAAGAAAGCCAGGGCTACACAGAGAAACCCTGTCTTGAAAAAACCAAACCAAACCAAACCAAACCAAACCAAACCAAACCAAACCAAACCAAACCAAATGAGAGAGAGAGAGAGAGAGAGAGAGAGAGAGAGAGAGAGAGAGAGAGAGAGAGAGAGAGAGAATATGACATAGATATCTTTCTCTGCCTGTCTTACTTGACTCTGCATAACCTTCCAGAATTCCACAGTCACTTTCTTATCTTTAGAAGTAAGATATACGCCATTATGAATATGTACTAAATTATGCCAACAATTCTTGGGGGATGCTGGGGTTGATAAAGAGCACAGCTGTGTGGAAATTTTTCCACATGTGAATTTTTAAGTCATTTCAATAAATGTCTAGAAATGGGAATGCTGCTTCATTTATTTTCATATTTTTGCAGAGTTCCCACACAAACTATACTAATTAACATTTCTATCAATGGAGTACAAAGTTTTATACTTGTTTTGTTTTCCACATCCTTACCCATGGTAAATGTCTTTTATTTTCTTAATTACAGTCACTCTGTAATGTATGAGATCATACCTCCACGTGCTTCAATTTGCATTTCTCTAATGATTAGCAATGCTCACCATTTTTTCCTGGATCACTTGGATTTCTGTATGTTTAATTTTGGGAAATATATAAGTAACTCCTTTTTAATTATTTTTCATGTCGCACAGTTCTCTGAGGCCCTTATTCACTTTGTAGTAGTAGCCTTGAATGCATTGAAAACTTTATATCCAAATGAAGGTTAAAAAGATTCTTAATACTTGGTATACAGCACCTGCTCAAAAAATACTATTATTTTTTATGTTTTACTGATCCAGTGAGTAAAATTAGTTAACTCATACTTATTGGCTAAGCTACTTTTCCTGTCCTTCTCCCTCACTTTCCTCCTCCTCTTTATTTTTATATTTTTAAAAATGTTTTTAATTAGCTAAATTCAAGATTTTTTTATGTATTTACTTTACATCCCATTCATTGCTCTCTTCCTGTTCACCCACCTTCATAATTTCACCCATTCACATTCCCCTTTTCCTCTGAGAGGGCAGGGGCCCTCCACCCTGGCACATCAAGTGTCTGTGATGCTAGGCACATCATATTCCACTAAAGCCACTTAATGCAACCAGATAGAACATATCCTACATACAGGCAAAAGCTTTGGGGATAGTCTTTTGTAGTTGTTTGCAACCCACATGAAGAGCAAGCTACACATCTGATACATATTGTAGAGAGGCCTAGTTCCAGCCTGTGTATGTTCTTTGATTAGTAGTTTACTCTCTGAGGGCCTCAAGAGTCTAGGATATTGACTTTGTCAGTCTTCCTATGGAGTTCCTATCCACTTAGTGGTCACAGTTCTTTTTCTCTATTCTTTCATAACAGTCCCAAGCTCCATCTAGTGCTTGGTTGTGGGTATCTGCTTCTGACTGACTCTGCTGATGGTCGAGAATAACAGAAGATAGCCATGCTAAACTTCTAACTGTAAGCTAACAGAGTATCATTACTAATGTCAGGGATTGGTACTTGCCCATACAGTGGGTTTCAAGTTAGGCTGGTTATTGGTTGTCCATTCCCTCAGTCTCTGCTCCATTCCCAGTCTCTGCACTTCTTGTAGATAAGGTAAATTTTGGATTGAGGGATTTGTGGGTGGATTGGTGTCCCCATGGCTCCGCCTGTGTTCCTGTCTGGATAGAGGAGGTAGCCACTCTAGGTTCTATATCTGCAAATCTGAGAGTCACAGTGAAGGATATCCCCTTTGATTCTTGTGTTCTTCCCTTATCTCAGGTCTCTATCACTTCCTCGACATGCCTCCCTAACTTCTTTTACAGATATCTATTCATTCTCTTTGCCATCTGGCCATCTTTCCTGTCACTCTGCACACCAGATTCTGAAGATTCCCATCCCCATCCCCATCCCCATCCCCATCCCCATCCCCATCCCCAACCCCATCCCCTCTCCCATCCAGTTCCTTCCCTCCATCTGCCTCTTAGGCTTATTTTTATACCCCCATTCAAAGTGAGAATCAAGCATCCTAGGTTGGGCCTTCATTCTTGTTTAGCTTCTTTGGGTCTGTGGAGTCTTTCATGGGTATCCTGTATTTTATTACTAATATAAACTTATAATAGAGTACATAACATGTATGACATTTTTGGACTGTGTCACCTCATTCACAATAATGACTGTCAAGATCTATATATGTGCCTAGAAAATACATGATGTCTTGTTTTTAATAACTAGTTAGTATTCTATTGTATAGACAAATCACATTTTCTTTATCCATTCTTCACTTTAGGGACATCTAGGTTATTTCCATTTTCTGGCTATTACAGATAAAGCCATTATGACCATATTTGAGCAAGTA
The DNA here is from genome assembly GCF_011762505.2 of Arvicanthis niloticus. NCBI lineage: Eukaryota > Metazoa > Chordata > Mammalia > Rodentia > Muridae > Arvicanthis > Arvicanthis niloticus. The sequence continues at coordinate 70,389,683 of NC_047667.1, read as the reverse complement.
ACTTTGTGGGATTATAGAACATCTTTTGGGTATTTGCCCATGAGTACTATAGCTGGGTCTGGAGTAGAACTATTCTGTTTTTTGAGATATGGTAAAATGAATTCAAAATGATTGAACATGTTTGCACTCCCACTAGCAATGGATGAGTATTCCCTTGCTCCACATCCTTGCCAGCACATGCTATAAACCGAGTTTTTAATATTACCTATTCTGATTGGTGTCAGAGTTGTCTTGGTTTGCTTTTCCATGATTACTGAGGATTTTGAACATTTCTTTAAGTGTTTTTTGGCCATTTGAGATTCCTCTGTTAAGAATTCTGTGTTTAGCTCTGTGCACTATTTTTAAATTGGGTTATTTGGGTTGGTAGTGCAACCCAAATAATCCTCCTCACCTCTATAAGACAATATTTTTCTATGTATCCTGGGCTATTCTGTCATTCACTCAGTAGAGCAGGCTCTTCTGTCACTCACTTAGCAGGTCAGGGTAACTCAGAATTCAGAGGTCCAACTGTTTCTCTTAGGTGCTGAAATTGTTAAGCTTCTTAAATAGAACTATATTATGGAAAGCCACAAAATCAAGACTATTTTATCAGCCCAAATTATTACTGATGTTTGTGGGTTTTGGTTTTGTTTTTGTTTTTAAAGCAAAAAATTTAAGTGGCTAGGGAAAATGGTAGATATGGAAAGAGGAAAGTTTGGTGAAAATAATTAAAACACAAGAAAATTGCAAAGAACAAAAATATATTAAATAAAAGAAAGGAACTATAGATTGATATCAACATTTCTATACTATGATTATGTCATAAAATGTCTCTATTATCCTGAATTTTAAGGGTTTTCATTAAAGTTTCTGCTCCCCTTTAGCATATGTTAACAGTTCATATTATGCTTTCCTTCTACTATAAGTGTTCAATCATTTTATAACAAAAAAGGAAGGATTATTTATTATTTTCCTTTCATTAAACTGTCATGTGTTGAATTTTTTGTTAAGATAGTGTAATAATTTGTGCTTTTTGAAAACCTTGAATGATTCTAGTTTCATTTTCATTTAGATTACTCTAATTCATATTAATGCCAAGAATGGTACAAACATGCTTTTAAAAATGATTCATAAACTCATTCATGCAAAGCAGATTACTAATTGAATGTTCATTCATACATTTTATGTTAGAGTTGAGGCCAATTTATATTTCATTTTCAGCTTAATGGAGTCAATATGGAGCAGAAATGAAGGCTAAATGAGTCACTTAAAAGTGCCAGTTTCACAAAAGAAGTCCTGTTGACAGAGACTTCATTTAGTGAATCTTGTAAATGAATTTTCTATTTACTTATCTGCAATATCAAGTCAAAGATCAATATCAACCTGGGATGCTTTAAGCAAGAATAATGGTGAGCAGACATGCCCTTGAAAATCTAGTTCTTGTTACATGCACATATCTTGGCCTTTTTGCAGTCAACTAATTCTGTGTAAAATGTTTATGGCATCACCAAGGAAAGTCTCTTTCTGTATTCTAACTTGATAGGATTGGTAAAGAGCTGAAAAAGATTTGTTGTTTGATGTTCAGATACTATAGCTATGGAATTTGGTATGTTACTGACAGTCAGGCCTGCCTTATTTCTGCTATTAGTTGGCAGGCAGTGGAAATAGCATTTATATAAGAAGTTGTCCTGTTTGTCTATAGTAGAAGGGTCTGTAGGTAAATCATTCTAATTTGGCTTTTTGCCTTTCCATATCTGTGATGCTTGTTTATGTTTAATTGTAGAAATGCCTTTGAGTGAAGCTGTATGTTCATAATTCTGTGTGCAAAGCTAGTTCATTGCTGAAATATCTACGTTTGACATTTCTTCACATGTTAATATCACTAATAGAAATACAACCATGTTCTAGCAAAGTCACAGCACAATGAGAAGTTCAACTCAAGAGTATAGAATGTCGCTATTAGAAACCATCAATCAGAGGCTGGAGAGATGGCTCAGCGGTTAAGAGCACTGACTGCTCTGCCAGAGGTCCTGAGTTCAATTCCCAGCAACCACATGGTGGCTCACAACCATCTGTAAAGGGATCCGATGTCCTCTTTGGGTGTGTGTCTGAAGACAGCTGTAGTGTAGTCATATAAATAAAAAATAAATCTTAAAAAAAACATCAATTATAATTCTACATTTTACAATGTGTGAGTCTGGGCTAGAATTTGTTTCAAGTTACTATATCAGATTGATCAATCTTGCCCACAATTAGTGACTAAAATATCATGTATTATATTAATAGAATACAAAGCATGAATATTTAAAGGTACTTCAGTTATCTGTTAATCAAGTCATTAAGAATATAAATATCAGCCTGCCTGGCAACTCTCAGCCTGGGCTCCTCCTCTTTGTCTTGTCCTTTTAGTTGAGACTGGAGCAGCCCTGGTGCATGTCTTGTAGCTCTTTAGGAGTGGCAGAGGAGTGAACACTCTGGTGGGCTGGTGGCAGGAGGATATATTTTGTAATACAGTCTAAGGGTGTAAAAAGGGGATGTAGAAAAGGCAACTGAAATATTCATGCCACCAATGAAAAGTACACAATTTGAACATAAGCTAAGGTTGATTTCCCAACACTATAGGAAAAAGGAAGGAACATGGCTTGTGACATCTCTACTTAAACACAAAAAAGATATCATCCTATAAGAATTTTTATGAATAATGAGTGTCATGTGATGGCAAAAATCATCCCTCAGTGCAAGAGGAGCTGGATGCTGTATAGAGTATCCTATTTTCTACCAAGTGTGCCCTCAAGTCTGTCTTATTGTACTGACCAGCAAACAGAACAGTAGCAGGAGGCTTAATTAAAAGAAAAAAATAAGGATATGATTAGAATAAAGTGAGTAAAGAAGGGCTGAGAACAGAAACTTTAATTTATGACTCCTGAGGGAAGTGATGTGGATTGGCCTGGTTGCTAGCAGTCATCTCCTCAAGGATGACTTGGACCTCCAGTTCTGGTCTGTGTTAGAAGCACACAGCCACTCATTCAAATAAGATGGTTGACATTCTGACTATCCAGCTTACTATTATAACTGGAGAAAATTACAAAATATCCCAGTTTGTGGATGATGTTGTAATTGTAATAAAAGTGATAAAAGATCCCTTGTCCTTGACCATTCTCTATTGTCATGTGCTGTTGAGCATACTGTGCTGTCAAAAAAAGAAATCTAGAAAGGATTATCAAGAGAAACAATGTAAGCCAAAGACTCCTCAGGTATTCTATGCAGGAAGAAATGGCTAGCTGCCTTGGGGTCCCTCCCATATGCCAAGTGTTTTCACACCACTGAAAATGGGCAGAAGTCCTGTATCATTGCTATCCATTTTCTAATGGACTCGGGTACTTACATAGCCACCTGTTGTTCCATCAGAGGATGACTGCTGTGAAAGAATTCTAAATGCACAGCCAAAGGATCAGTTCAATGCAAGCTAGTCTATGAGGAATGTTCTAGAATGTCTGGTGGCAGGAGCTATGTTAGAAGATGATTTGGGCATTTATTACTCGTTTAAAAGAAGGTATTGGTGCTATTGGACAGTAGACAGACCACAATGGAAATATATCATACAGAGTATACAGCATGCTTTGAGAATCACTGACATTCAGCTCCATAAAGCCTGAGATGAAGCCACTGATATCCAAAATGTGCAAGAAACCAAAAAATGAGAACTTAGTCAACTCTACCATATATAACCACCACCTCCACCATTATTACCATCATACCATGAAACACCCCTAGTAGAGGATTGAGAGAAGTTTCCCAAAAAGAAACAGAAAGGCGGGAAGCAAGGAGGAAGAGGGGAGAGGAGGAAGAGGAAAAGAAAGATCCAAAACAAAGATAAGGACATCCTTCCCAGGCTATGGACACCTGAAAAAATTGAAGTAGCAGAAGGCACACTATAGTACAGGTTTATTACCCAGACAGGTCCCCAACTTTACTATGTCTGTGGATGTAGATAAAAGTAGCATTGATACCTTATAATTGTCTAAATAGACTATCAAGCTGCATGTGACTGTAAAGGTGTTACAAGGACACAATTTTGCCAAAAGACATTGAGGCATAGCCTGAAAAAGATAGAAAAACTCCCCTGAAAATCACATGAGAATCTAGCAGGAGTGGTTTCACCATCTTTGGCAAAAGTTGTCTCAACCTCCGGTTCTGCCTTACCTACAGATACCACTACTGAGCAAGAGATGACAACATAAGACATTGTCAATGGGGTTAGGAATCTGAGGCTAAATAGGTCATGAGTCCCATAGGAAAATTACTATTGTTATTCCACTAAAATCATAACAATAGAATTCTTCCTAATAACATATTGCTGTATGTACATGCTAACATATTGCTAAAATATCATTAGAGGACATTCTTCTTAGTAGGTGAAAATTAAAAAACAGAGTCACAACCACAAAATATAAAGAAAATAAGAGACTAGACCAGTCCTTTTTAAATGAAATGTCTATATCACATACTCTATTTCAAGGAGCAAAGATCTAGCCAACAGAGAAAGTGAAAAAACTCTAAGAACCTGAGGTGGTAGATGATTACAAGGAAATTTTTCTATACACAAGGGAGATGCACATGTCAACTCACAAAGACAATGGCAACATCCAGAAAACCTACATGACTTTTGTCAGACAAAATTCCAGCACAGAAGAAAGGAATGGTACTGAATTCCTTTACTAGCCAAGGAAATGTTGGTATTTGATTGCTCTTAGGTGAAAGTCAATTTTTATGTCAATGAAGTGGTACTTGCTGTATTAATCACACTGTACAGCACACATGACACATAACTTATTTAGCTGAAAATACTTTATGTAGTTTATTTATTTACTTATTTATTGATGCTTAATAGAGCAATATAGAAAGAAGACCTGAAGCTGGGTTGATTGGGTGGGTGGATGGGGGTGAGGATTGAGGAGTAGTTGAAGAAGAGTATAGAAATGATCAAAATATAGTATATGAAAATAACAAAAAAATTAAATAAAACCATTGTTCTTAAATAATAAGTTCTATACATATATCTCTTTAGGACATATATTACATTAAATAAGATTAATCTTTACTAAACATCATGAAGTATAATGTGACAAGGAGGGGGAGAGTAGATCAGGTAACCTGTTCAACATGTATCTGGTAGGATAGAGTAGTAAATATCCATTAATTGCCTTTAATAATTTTTAAACTTCAACATTATTTATTTATTTCAATTTATTTCTGACAACTTATTTCTTCAATAAACTTCATTTCTCTCATATTTCACCTTTGCATTTTTAAAGTGCCTCAGTACTGTTTATTTTTCACTTCTCATCTCTTTTTCTCTTTCATATGTTCCATTGGTTTCAAAAATGTAGAATCATTGTTACAGTAAAACAAAACACACAGGAAATTTGCTCTTCGATTTCAAGTTAATTTAAAAGTGAATTGTATTATTAAGTAATTTCAGGTATTAGGCATCAGGTTGCTGTGGTTCCAGGGGAACAATGAGGTAAAAGTATCAGGTAATAAATGAGGCTTTTTTGGGAGCTGGAAAGATAGATCAGCATATAGGGAATCCTAAGCGTCAATGTAATGATTAGACTTAGGCTGGATTCCCAGTATTCATATTAATGTTGATGGGCATTATGCCTTTGATACTAGCACTGGAGAAGCAGAGACAGGATCCTAAAAGAAACCTGAATAGATAGCCTAGACAAATTGATGGACTATGGATTTAGTAAGAAACCCAAGATCAATATATAAGTTAGAGAGAGAGCCAAGATGTAATTTAGCTTCAGCCTTGTATATATGTATATCCATACATGAATGCTTTCATACAGGACAAAGTAAATATATGTGCAAACAAAACAAAACAAAAAAACTAAACACATAAAAGATATAGTGAAACTAAGATTTAGCTTATTAGTTACCAAAAATCAGAATTTATTAACAAAAACAAAAAATCACAATCAGCATATTAACAGTTGAAATTATAATTAAATGTTTGGAGGAAGCAGAATATTTTATATAAAAATAACTATAGTACTCATTAATGTTGATGAAACTTTTCTCTCTAGAATTTATTTAGGCTATATTTTCAACTCTGCTGTTAGATCTTACTCACCGAAGAGAAACTTGGAGTATTGAAAATAATTGTCAGTTTGAAAGGCAAAAATGTAAAATGGGTATCTAGAGACATTACAGCTGTTAAAAATGTTGATAAAGCATCTGGCATTAATGGTGAACAGTGCTTTGCATTTTCAATTCAGATGTGTGGAAAGAAAATCAAAATGGAATGACTTTTTCATACGTCTTATGAAAGCATAGATACTTTGTCGTCTCTGACAGTGAAAATCATTTTAAAGTCAGTAGAAGTATTAACTGGATGTAGTGCCAAGTTGTCAACAACTTCTTTCAAAAAATAAATTACCTCTAATACCTGGTATATTTTTCACACTTTCTATTCCCCTGTAACCAATTAGTTAATACTTACTATGACAGAGAGATGATTCTCAATAATCTAAGACATCAGGTGGAGTGTGAATAGCTTGAATAATGTCCATACAGGAGAAAAACTCTCAAAAAGCCTCACTACATCAAATACTAATTCAGTGAAATGTAGCTACGAGCTACAAAGTGCTCTCAAGTTAATGTGTAAATGTGTATTAGATTCCCATTTCTTAACAGTTTCATGCTTCACTTATGTATCTCTCCTCTAACCAAGGATACATTTCCTAAAGTAATTTATATTGTTTTTATTGACCACCATAGAAAATTAAAGTTCTCTTTAGTAAGGATAAAATACACCAGGTTTGCTTTACTAAAAATTTGTGCTATTGTTACTTATGAGAAATAGTAATCCAGAAATGAACTCAAATACCAATGCATCTGAGTATTTCTAAAAAGAAATTAGGGAAGTAGATAAGGGAATATTAGAAATTATGTATTGGTAAAATCAATAAGTTTAGTAGCTTTCAAACAACATAAGAGTATAGCTATGTCTCAGGCAGCAGATGAACAAGATAAAAATAATAAGGTAATCATGTCTCCGACAGTAGGTGAACACAATGAGAACAATATTGTTCAAATGTACCAGGATTCTTGTACAATAATTAAAACCAATAGAAATAAAGTTATTGATAGACTTAATGTTGGGAAACTTGAAGAGTGTTGCCTTCTTTCATTCAAACTACAAACCTCCCTCTTATGTGGCCCTTCATTTTACATGCAGACCTTTTATGTTAGCTTCATTTTTGTCTGATGCACTTTGAATCCCAAGGAAACCCAATGTGAGAGGGCTGTGCCAGTATTATACTCTAATTTTTTCCCTCTTCATTTTATTACACTAAAATTCTATTAATCTTCAGGTAAACAATTTCACCTTCTATTATAGCAATAATGGCTTCTGAAGAACAAAACTATCATTATTCTGATCAGCAAGAATATATAGATAAGTTGTATCTTACCAATAACCTAAGTCTTTTGCTTTGCAATCATATACAACTGCCTGAAAAAGTTTATTAGCATGACTAAATGTGTCATTTTCTTTCTCAAAACCTTCTTTTGAATTCCTACCCTGCTCATTTAACATCACTATCTTTGCAATGTCAAAGAACTTATGAAATTCTACATGATCTGCTGTATAGATCCTTTTCTAGATCCACTGCACTTTTAGATTGCAAAGATTTCTTCACCTCAACCTCAACAGTGCCCACTTACTAAGACTGATTGTTAGGGTGTGGAAGACTTCTACAGAAGACTTTTGTATACACCCTCCTTTCTTTGGAAAAGATTACTTTAGTTTTTATGTTTATTTCATTCCCCAACCTTTGTAAATTTTGTAATCACAATTAAGTTAATAAAAATTTAATTTAAGGATGTGTTATTTAAAAATCACTGTTTAGTAAGTTTCTATTATTTACTTTTAAAGATAAAAAGATTTACTTTCTAATGTAATGCATATATTATTCATTTTTCCCATTTCCCTAACTTCTCATGATAATCCAAGTTCTATGAAAGACCTTTGTCTTTTGGGAAATATCATCTCATGTGCCTTTCAAGTGCCTACTGTCATTCTCTTTCTGGTTTTCATCATAAGCCAATATAGCAGTTTTTAATCATTAGAACTTTAGTAGAATTTTAATAAAATTTTCCTCTCAGTACTTTCTTATAATGATAATTCCATGCAACTACTGGAACTTTAGTTAATTTACCAAATTTATAAAAGTAAGTTTATATATTTGAATGTTTGCTCCTTTGTTGATAGAATTATATTAGGAAGAATTACTAGGTGTGATCTTATTGAAAAAAGTGTTTCACTGACTTTGAGTTTCCAAATTATACTCTAAGACCAGTGCCTCTATGGTTCCTGCTTATAAATCAAATATACGTTTTGAAGTAGAGCGAGTGTCTAGGTGGTCAGAGGTCTCTATAAATTGGCTAAGTTTTAGAAACTACGATTAGTGCTTCCCCCAATTATAGTTAACTCAGTCATTCTGGATTTCTGATGGGGTTGAAAACATATAGCTATTGACCTTAAGAGAAAAGATTTGAGTGGATGGTCGTCAGCTGACATTCATCCTAAAGCCAGGTTCAGAACTAAATGTTTTAGTTAGAATAGATGACAGAGGAGCTGGTTAGTCAACAAAAGGATGGACTGGGTATTAGGACTATCCTGTACCTCACTGGTACAAATTGGCATAATTATGCTCTAATTGTATTCTGAGAGAAAAGTTTCATTTTAACAGGAAAGGTGATGTGTAGGAGGAGCTAAGGTAGGAGGAGTACTGAGAGGAAGAAAAGGAGTAAGAAGAGGAGAAGAAGAAGGACAGGAGAAGCTAGGTGATGAACGAGAGAAAGAGGGGGGGAGACAGGGAGGCAGATATTCATGTATCTCCACCAGTCAAAGATAGTTGTTATATCTAGGTCGGTCAGTGGGTTACACCTCGGATTGAACAATTCCAAACTTATAAAGCCTATGATTAACATTTTTTTAAAAAAATGTATAAATGCAAAAAGGAAAAGGGGGCATGGGATAGGGGTTTCCTAAGGGGGGTGGGGGGGAATGGGGATAGGGGATGCCATCTGAAGTGTAAATAAAATATCTAATAAAAATTAAAATAAAATACAACTAAAAATTAAAATAGATATGCATCTTTAAAAAAATAAATCAAATATAAGCTCTATGGTTCTGCTCCAGACCCATGACTGTCTGCTACTGTCATGCTCCAGCCATGAAAGCAGTGATCTAACCCTCTCAAAAAGCAAGAAAGCTCTAAATTAATTTCTTTTTTTATATATTACCTCGATTAAAGTGTCTTTTCCCAGCAATAGAAAAATAAGTAAGACAGTTAATATTCTTCAAATCTCACAAGTATGAATGTGGGAAGTATCAGATGATTCTGTTACATCTTTTAAAATAAGTTTTTTATCACTGCCATACAAAAGGTCTCTCTAAAGGATGAAAGTATAATGGTCATGGTCTTTGATTCTGTTCTTGTAAGAAAAGAAGGAAAGAAAGAAAGAAAGAAAGAAAGAAAGAAAGAAAGGAGGAAAGAAAGAAAGAGAGAGAGACCACAACAGAATATATAGAAATTCAATGATTTTCTCAGATATATCAATAACATGATGCCACAGGGTATCCCTTGAACATTCAAAGAAAATTAGATGTAGAGAGTCACATCAAAGTTAAGTTTACCTGGCTCAGAAACCACTGTAATAGAACTAACAACACTCTAAAAGGTAATTTTGAGAGGTGGCTGTGGGTAGCCAAAAGTTTGAGAAATTTCTAGAAGATATAGTGTTATAACTAATGAAAAATCTCATAACTTTTGCATTCATCGTAGTGTAAGGATTGGGTAACAGAAAACAATAAGAATAAAGAATAAGAAACTGTAGGCTGACTTTTAACAGAGATTTCTAATATTAAGTATAACCAAACTTAAACCCCAGCTAATGACCTCATGAACTATTTGCTTTCTGTTATACAATATCTGCCTTTTAATAAGACATGTTGACAAGCAAGAAAAAAAATATAGTTGTAACAGATAAAGGCAGCATCAAAACCTAACTAAGCTATGAGATGGAGTTTGGCATTACCTGACATTAAAATAATGACTATAATTGATTATATTGAGGTCCTGAAAGAAAAGTTATTTAAGTACCTGAACAGATATATAATATAAATACCAGGTGAAAGAATGAATGGGATATTTAGAACCTGAACCACTCAACCAGAAAGAATAATTTCATTTGTCTGTTCAGAATGTGTTTCATAGACATGAAATGCCAAGTGAGTTTAAAAAAAAATGACCAGAGAAACCAACCACACTGAAAAATAAACTGAAAACACAATAATAAATGATGTAAAAAAAATTCTTAGGACTACAAAGCAATTTAAAATGGTGTAAAAGAACTTAATCATAAGATCAAATGTGAAAGAAGAAAGATAAGTAATACAAAGTAGTTGAAAGCAGTGGCTGAATATATCACATATTTGCATCAAGCCAAAGTTGCAGAATGCTTTGTGAATGAAGATGAAAAAATATCAGCAAAATGACACCTCCTCATATTAGATCAAGATGCAGAACACCAAATACAACATCTTAAAAGTTGCCTGGAAGGTACTGAGACACCTTATCTTCACAGAGAGAAAATAGTGATTGTAGTTGGATGGTCATCAGCCATGCAAGCAGGAAGAAAGTTAAGATATTTAAAGCTTTTCATTTTCCTTTGAAAACCTCGTGCATAAAAATTTTCCTGCCTTTGACCTGTTTTCCTCTCTGTTAGCTCATAACTGTGTCTCCATTTTCTGACTTTCACCTCGCCTTCTGAAGTACTGAAATCTGACTCCTGACACATATATTTTAATGGAAGAGTTCTTTAGACACCTCAGAAGAAATATCACAATCCCTGAAAAATGCATCAATAGTTTTCTCATTCTTGAACTTATTTTACTCTCTTCCCTCTTTTAATCTATTTTTTAATTTCTTTCCCCTTTCCTATTTTTATCTTATTTTGCTTTATATTTAATTTTCCATACAATAAAAATCATAAAGCCTTGTAGCTACCAGTGGCCACAGGAGAACTGGGTTCACCTGAAAGGAGGACTGGAAATGAAAAAGAGGCAGAGTGTTGAAAGAAGCATGGAGCCAAGACAGTTTCTGATCAAGGCTCAAAGTTTAATATTCAGCACTTGTGTATAGGGGAAGCCCATTGAACTCTTCCTCTGTGTCAGCTGGAATATGTTGCAAGGCAAGCTCAGCAGGCAGTCTATTCTTCTAAACTCCTGTAGGAAGTTGTACGTGCAGCCAAAGTGGATGATTCCACCTGAGTCCTTAAGGTCCTGTGGCAAACAAGGTTTTTCCAGCCTGCTCAAGGCTGGGGGAGGGAACAAAACATAGAAAATGTAGGTGAATCATGGTGAAATATATATATATATATAGGTATAGGTATAGGTATAAATATAGATATAGAAAAGGATACAGATACATATAGATAGAAGTAAAGGAAGATGTAGACATAGAGATACCTATTTACTTTTTGGTATAAGAAATCTGCCTTTTAACAAATGACGTTGACAAGCTTTAATAGTGTAGTGTTAAGAGGTAAAGGTAGCCTCTTGCTCTTTCTTGTTCTTCTTCTTGTCTTCCTGCTCCCACTTTCTCATTCCCTTCCCCATCTCTCTCCACATGCTCATAGCCAGCCTCTACTTCTCTTCTCTTCTCTTCTCTTCTCTTCTCTTCTCTTCTCTTCTCTTCTCTTCTCTTCTCTTCTCTTCTCTTCTCTCTCCCTCCCTCCCTCCCTCTCTCTCTCTCTCTCTCTCTCTCTCTCTCTGCCTCAACGACCCTCTTGACTCTCTTCCCCATGCCCTAAATAAGCTTTCTTCTATACTTAAAAAAAAGATGTGAAGGTTGCAGCAAAAACTAAGAGTTTTCTTTAATCACCTTCAATTATATAAGAAAGTGTTTGGTTATCAATCTTCAATTTTATCATAAATTGTTCTACTATCACCTTCAAATTTAAGAAATTTTTTCCATGACAATTTTTTCATATCAGCATTAAAATAGTTATTATAATTATCTCTATATTATGGTATATATAATAACATATATTAGATTCTTTTATTATAAAATATATCCCAACCATAATTTCTCCTCTGTTCACTTATTCTAAATTCCTCCTTATGACTTTTCTCCAGATCCACTTCCCATATTTTTCCATTCAAAGCAAGAGCAGGCTTCCATTAGAGGAGAGCCAAACAAGACAAAACACGATACATTAAGACTAGGTAAAAACATTTATATTGTGACTGGAATATGAATCTCAGTAGGAGGAAAAGAGTCTCCAGATCCAGCAAATAAGTCATGATAGACTTGTTCCCACTGTTAATAGTCCTACAAACACCACTCCTATAGTCATAACTTATAAGCAAGGACCTAGTGCAGGTCCATGCAGGCCCTATGGTTTCCATTTTAGTCTCTATGAGCTCATTTGAGTTCTGCTTAGTTGAGCAGGTGGGCCATCTTTTCATGGTGTCCTCTATATCTGCTTCCTCATTGTGGTCTCTGTGTTTACTCCCAGTTGGTGCCAGAGGAAACCTCTCTGATGATCATTGGACAAGGCACCAATATCAGAGTATAATAGACTATGGTTAGGAAACATTTTATTTAGTTTTTAATTTTAAGTTTTGTTTATATTTTGGTTTTAGTTTTTTCTTTAAGAACAGTTGTGTATTTTAATTTTACATTAAATTTTAACCATTTCAATTTTATAGACTCAATACATAATAAAAGTTGTATTATACCTTGGCATCTAGGATAAGCATTGTTTCCTCGGTAAGCATGGTGACACATATATGTAATCATGGCACTAAGGAGATGGAGGCAGAGACCATCTACTGAGTTTGGGACCAGCCTGGTCTGCAAAGCAAGTTGCAGGACAGCCTGGGATCTGTTACACAGAACAACCATATTAACCATGGCTTGAGGTCAGTATTTCCATTTCGGGCAAACCTTGGGAATAGCATAAATAGCTTGATCATGCTAGCCCTTTTTGTCCTGGGAATACTTTTATTCCTGCCCATTGTGTTAAAGCTTGTCTCTAACAACATCAACATGTTGGCAGCCACAGTACATGACTTGAAACTGAAAATAAACCCCAGACAGAGTTATTAAATTAACAGGCTGGCAATCCAGGATGAGTAAGATTCTGCAAAAAGCCTTACCAACCTAAGACAGAAGTGCATTGCATTTGATAATGCATATTCTATGACAAGTAAGGAAGGTGTTCTGTTCAGAACCACCTAAGACAGACTCAGTCTGGTTTATGCAATAAAAAAGGGGGAGATGTGGAGAGCTTTTTGGGCTGCCTGACAGGAGTTTGACATTGGCCAACGACAAGGAAATGGGCTGCTTGGAAGGAATCTGACATTGGCCAAGGACAAAGAAATGGACTGCAGGCAGGAATGTGACATTAGGCTAGAACAAAGAAGTAATTTCAAGCAGGAATCTAAATCTTAAGCTACGACAAAGAAGTAGGCTTCAGGCATGAAAATGACTTTGGGCTAGGGCAGGGAAATAGGCTCAGGTATTTTGGTCATCTTGATGAACCCTTTGAAATAGTGACATGGGAGTGGTAATGGGACTCTATTTATTGTCCTGCTTGTTCTTTGACTATCTGGGTTTGTTGTCTTGCTTGTTTTTTGACTATTTGCATTCATTGCATTGCTAGTTCCTCAACCTAGAACTGATCTTAATACTTGCATGTAATTTAAATGTTATAAAAGCAAAATAGGAGGTGGAGGGATGGGATAGATGGTTAAGGGAGGGGATGGGAAAAGGCAATAACATCTGAAATATAAATAAATAAAATATCAAATAAAAAAGCTCGCCAAAACAAAAAGCAAAAAATGTTTCTTTCCTCCTATTTCCAGAATATATCTATAAAAATATTTGTGGGAATAATTTGCCTCACATCTGTAAGCTCTAGTCAATAAGTATATACTAATGTCAATATACAGTATATTGCATCATTTGTTTATTTACTTTTTTCAACAAATGTTGCTGACAAGCACAGAGGTTGATGTTTCTCTTACCTAGAATCTGTTCTTTTTCTGAAAACCAGGTTGTTCATTTTTAATCTAATGTTTGTTACCAAAGCAAAAAGTGTTTGTCCTTTAGAGACTGCCTAAAGTTAGAGAAAACATTTCCTACCTATCTGAGATTTGCTGTACTTCCCAGATGACATTTGTTGAAAATCATCCCATTTATAATTTCTCTATTACTTTGTAAGAATATCTAAAACAGAAACATCTGTTGATGTACTCTGATATAGGCAGAAAGAGTTTCCTCCAGGGCAATAACCTGAGTAAAATCAATCACTTTGGCTCTCTAGTTTTTGTTCTTAAGAATATGGTACTCAATGTGGATTTCTCTGTCCTCAATAGGTAAAGACAATTTATGTGATAAATAAATTTATACCATTTAAACCACACTACATTTCTGGGTATGGATTGATCTTTTCTATTTCTTTTTACTTTTGTTGAATCATATCTAAAAATAACTTTCTAAAGAAAAATATAGGTAGAAAACTTAAGGAATGGTTCCTTTTAAACTCCATTGCAAACAAAATCTCTCTGTGTGTATCTGTATGTATGCATGTATGTATATATGTATGTTTGTATGATATGTGTTCCTGTTTACACTCAGTTCTAATCTTTCTAGTACTTTAAATTGCACTATAATAGATAATAATTAGTAATATGTTTTATCTTTTTACTGTATCCATCAATAATATAATTGTACAAAAATTGTAATGGACACTGAACAATTAAGTATATATTTTATCTGGATTACTGAAATTACATTATAATTTCAAACAGTAGAATGATCTTCACAGGCATGCAATGGCATTCAGAGGGAAGTCTAATCTCTTGTTTTATTTGGAATGGTATATAAAGTGAATGTAACATGGTAATAGATAAACAGTTTCAATAGGTTACTACTGAGTTGTGAAGTATGAGGTATATAATGCAGGATTCTCAAACTGTGTGAATCTGATTAGGTATAAGCGAAAAATCAATACAACCTTAATCATATTAATTCCCACTCCCCCTGAAACAGTGACTTCTTTGAAACTTCCACCATTCTAACCATAATTTAAAACTACCAGTGTGATAACATTAACCAGGTAACATTTTGAGAAAAAAAAAAAGATCTAGTCAAAATAATTTGAAGTTAAGGTATCAAGTGTCACACTAAAATTGTTGATGATAGATTAAATTTCTATTAATATAAAAGAGACTATACAATAAGTATATTTAAGGCCATTTTCTTCTTATTATTTTCTTATCCTATGATTACTATTATTGTTATTATTGTTATATTATTTTGTGTGTATGTTGTTTAATGTGTGTTACATATGCTGCTTCTGTACATACAGGCATTTGAACATCTGTGTGCATGTGGAAGCCTGATGTTGAGATTCTTTCTCAATTACTCTTCTACTTGATTAGTGTCTTTCACTGACCCTGAAAATTATAACTCTGTCTAGACTGGCTGTGGTGGTTTGAATAGGAAGAGCACCCTCATGGAATCATGGGTTTAAATACTTGGCTCATAAGGAGTAGCATTAGGACGTATGGCATCACTGGAGTAAATATGTCCTTATTAGAGAACTTTCTAGAATGTGGAAGCAAGCTTTAACTTGTCATATGCTAAGGCTAGCCCTAGAATAGCAATCTTCTTCTGGTGTCTATAGATGTAGATCTCTCAGCTCCTTTTCCAGCACCAAATCTGTCTGTATACTGCCATGTTTTCTGCCATGACAATATAGACTAAACCTCTGAAGCTCTAAACTAGTCCTAATTAAATATTTTTCTTTATAGGGATTATCATGGTCATGTGTCTCTTCACATAATAGACAGAAGTTGGTAACATGGACAGAAGTATTGCTATAAGAAGCCTTACTGTGCTTTGTTTTGGAGAAATGTCAGCTTTGGGACTTCAGGATAGGAAAGCATTTGAATGATTTAAGTAGGTCATAATGGGTCTATACTACTAGATGCATAGAAGACAGTGGTGCTGATGGTAATATTAACTGTGTGGTCAGCACTCAAGAATTTTCAGAGAATTTTACTATGAGGCCTAAAGACATCCTGTGAAAATTTGGGATAGAATGTGGATGACTTTTGCTTTGTCAGAAAACTCTGCCTGCGGCTAAGTTTTGGTTTAATTGCATCAGCAATGAAAATCTCAAAAACAGTCTAGTATTGACTCTGTTTTGTGGTTATTAGTGTTTACTCTTAAGAAAATTATAGTGAAAAGAAACAAGCTGACTAAGAAAATATAAAAAAAAAATAGTTCAAGGAGAAAAGGGGCCACCATGATATAGCATGCAGCTAAATTCAAGTTCAAGGAGTTCAAGGAGTTAAACAGATTAAAGAAAAGCCTGATGTTACATAAAATAAAAGGAGTGGTGACATGAAAGCAACACTAACCAGGTAAATGTTCATCTTGTGAAATTAAAGAACACCTTAGGTCCAGGAGTGATGGTATATACCTTTAAGCCCCCCTCTCAGTACACAGAGGCAAACAGATCTGAGTTCAAAGCAAGCTTGGTACACAGAGCAAGTCCCATGACAGATAAACTTAGGCAGTGAAGGAAACTATTAAAAACAGAAACTTGGAGAAGATGTAATTGAATGAGGGGTCGATGTTCCAGCCCCAGCAAGCATCAGAACGTGGCAAATATGACCATGTGGTTCTGTGACTAAGGAAAGTTTCTGAGGACAGGTATGTTGTAGAAGTATCCTTGCATGAGGGTCCAGAGGGGACTTTTCTTTTTCTTTTTTTATTAGATTTTTTATTTATATTTCAAATGTTATTTTTCTTTCCAAGTTTCTCCCCTGTAAACCCCTATCCCAACCTCCCTCGCCCTGCTTCTATGAGGATATTCTATAAAGATGTGAAGGTGGTATCAGAATTACCTTGGAGACACCAAGATATTGGAGAGACTCAGAGAGTGGAACTGGCCAACAAGAGAAAAGTTTGTAGCAGTCAACAAAGCTGAAAGGAGTTGGAGATATAGAGAACACTTTAACATCAGACATGGAGATGCAGAGTTTGGAGTTTGCTCAGATAGTCTTCAGTCTTGTTTCTGTCTAGTATTTTTACACCATTCTCCTTTTTTTTTCCCCATTTGTAAGGGTAATATATATCCTGTGCCATTATATGTTGGAAATATGTGATCTGGTTTTTGTTGCTTGTTTGTTTTTGTCTGTTGTTTATTTATTTGTTTCTGGTGCTTTTTGTTCTGTGTTTTATCTTTTTGTTTTGTTGGTGGTGGCATTTTTGTTTTATTTTTATTATTTGTTTGTTTGTTTGTTTTTATTTTACAGAGGATTACAGGGTATTAGTTGGGAGATTGCCTAAATCCCAGAAGGAACTTTAAACTTTGAACTTTTAAAACAAGTTTGAGACTATTACAGAATATGTGGACTTTTGAAGGTGGGCTAAACACGTTTTCCATTTGTTATGACTACAAGCCTACTTGGGGTTATGGAGAGGAATGTGGTGGTTTGAATAGGAGTGTCTCCCATAGACTCAACTGTTTGAATATTTGGCCCACAGTGGCTTCTTGCCATGGTGACAATGCACAAAACCTCTGAAACTGTAGGGCACCCCCAATTAAATATATTTTTACAAGAATTACCGTGGACATGGTGTCTCCTTACAGCTGTAGAGACCCTTATACAGAGGCACACAAGGAATTCACCTCTATAGTTTTCCTGACACTGACATCACACACATGGCTAGATTTATTTTTGTGTATAAAGTATCTGAGTCAAGTCCTTCTGATTGTACAATAAGCACTTTGCTAACTGAGAAATATGCCCAGGCACACTAGGTACTAAATTGCTTTTATAATGCCAATGAAGCAAGCAAAGCTTAGAAAGCTTGACTGAATATGTAACAGATGGGTAACAGTAGTTTTGTTGAGTTTTAAACCAAGAAGATGTCAGTAGGCTGCATTATCTCTGTTTATGACATAAGGTACCAGCTCACACCATAAACTATGCTAACACTGTTATATTATCTCTAGATGTTTTTTGGAAAAAAATTTTTGCACTTTGAGTATAATTTATTATTTATTTTTAATTCATTCATTCATTCATTTTACTTCTTTATTCTCCTCACTGCCTTCCTGCAGGTCACCCCCTCCCCAAATACCCCAAATACATCCCACTCTCCCATCTCCCCATTCCCCTTCTCCTCTAAACTAGAAGAGGCACCCCTGTGTATTCCCCTACTTTGGCACATCAAATCACTGCAAGGCTGGGTATTTCCTTTCTCACTGAAGACATATAAGGCAGACCAGACAATACATCCCACATACAGGCAACTGCTTCGGGGATAGACCCCACTGTAGTTGTTTGGAACCCACATGAAGATCAAGTTGCATATCTGCCCATATATGTATGAGAAGGTATAGGTCCACCCCATATATGTTCTTTGGTTGGTGGTTCAGACTTTGAGATCTCCAAGGGTCCAGGTTAGTTGATCTGTTGGTCTTCCTGTGGAGTTCCTATCCCCTTAGGGGCCACAATTCTTTTTCCTATTCTTCCATAAGAGTCCCCAAGATCCATCTACTCCTTGGCTGTGGATGTCTATAAGCTAACAGAGCATTGTTAATAGTGTCAGGGTTGGTGCTTACCTATGGACTAGATACCTATTTGGGCTGGTTATTTGTTTGATCATTCCTGCAGTCTCTGCTCCATCCATTGTCCCTGCACTCCTTGTAAACAGGATAAATTTTGGATGCTGTCCTCTGAAAGGCTCCAACCACCAGCTGACTCAGACAGATGGAGACACCCAGACTCAAACAATGGATGGAGTCTGGAGATTTGTAGGGAGGAATAGAAGGAAAGATTGCAGAAGCTTTTATATTGTTGTAATCATAATTTTAGGAAATATTGGTAGCTGAAAAGTGAGCTTTTAAAATAAATTTAGAGATAAAATTTCTGTTAGGATAAATTTAAAGAAATAATAAAGAGAAAAAACTGTATACTTTAATGTAATTTCTTTTAGTAATTCCTTTCAAATATTCAGAAGTGTTTTAAATACTTTTCCAATATAAAATTGAACAAAATTACAATTAATTTACTAGGTTTTGCAATTTGATTATATTTTTGTGTATTTTATCAATTTATCTACTTTCTTTTCCCAACTTCTCATATTTTTTACAGCCCAAGTCAAGTGGTGGTAATTAAGAATATAATTCAGGACTTATTATAATGACAATTATGTGAATTTTTGTAGTTGAATTTTCTTCTTATACTATTGTATGTATGGTTTGCAGTTTTTATGAAATCATAAAATATTAATTTTTATTTTTACTTTCAGCATTAATAAATGTCTTAGTGCATTATTTTTCTGCAGAGTATAGTCTTAAGACCTCAATATGTCACCTACTTTTAAAAGTATAAGTGTAAAACTATCCTATATCCTTGTGAAAATAATACATATTTAAAATAATTTTATATAGTGCCAAGTCTATTTATTGTCTAATACTCATTTCTAATAAAAAATTGCAACTTACATCAATAAGTATTATTTAAGAACAAATGTAAAATCCAAAACTGGATTAATGAAATCCAGCCAGGCATGATATTGGACATTCTGACTTGGAATTGTGGGAAAAAAATGACTTTCTAAAGAAAAGTTAAGTTACTCTATACAGTTCCCCACTGAGGAATACTGCATCTTATAGTGGAGCAAATATGTTACATGTTTAATAGTACTAAAAAATGAATTTTGGTCATTCTTCAGTGTAACTATGTGAAGTGTGATTCTCTTTAGTGATACTGTTCTCTAGCCGACTGTCACCATTTCTAAATTATCAGCCTTTAGGAGAATAAGCTATTTATATTCTAGCATATTTCATGTCCTTAATCATATGTATATATTTTTCCCTTTGTGTTTATGTATGTATCTGAAGGTTTATAGACAAATTCTATTTTATTTATGCATGGATGATGCTTCAACTCCTCTGAAGAAAGTTATATTTGATATCAATTCTAATTTATTTTTACATTTTTAAATACATAGCACACTGAGACACAGCCACTACTTACTTTTATTTGCTTTTTTAAAAGCATTTTATTTGTTTAACTTTCAAATGATATCTTATTCCCCACTTTCCCCTCCACAAACCCCTCATTCCATGCCCTCTCTCTTTTGTCTTTAAGGAGGGTGCTCCTCCAAGCAGTCACCCACTGGTGAAATCAGTTTGGTAGAATTTTATTGAGTACTTTTGCATCAATATTCATAAGGGAAATTGGTCTGAAGTTCTTTTTCTTTGTTGGGGCTGTATGTGGTTTATGTATCAGCATAATTCTGTGGCTTTATAGAACGAATCAGGTAGTATTCTTTCTGTTTTTATTTTGTGGAATAATTTGAGAAGTATTGGTATTACATCTTCTTTAAAGGTCTGATAAAATTCTTCCCTAAACCCATCTGGTCCTGAGGGATTTTTTTTTCTTTTTCTTTTTTTAGGAGGTTGAGGAACTTTTAACATCTGCTTTTATTTATTTTTAGGGGTTATGGGATTGTTTAGATGGTTTATCTGAACCTGTTTTAACTTTGGTACCTGGTATCTGTTTACAAAATTATATATTTTTCTAGATTTTTCAGTTTTGTTAAATATAACCTTTTGTTGTAAGTAAAGAGTCTAGGCAGCCAGCCTCAGCACTTCCCCTCACCCCAGCACTCCTTCAAGCTCACAAAAGCTCCCCTTCAGCTCTTTGCTCCTTCTGGCTGCCTGGCCCTTCTAAGGAGGCACAGCCTGGTCCAGAATCCCTATTCCAATAGCACTCCCTAGTGCAAACCTCCTCCCAGGAACTGCAAATGCCAGCCTGATAACAGATAAACAGCCATAACTTTCAGTCCCCATGTCAGTGAAGCTGGCACCCACTCTGATGGATAGCTAGGCATGCCTCAGCACAAATGGCCCCTGTTGTAAGAAGAAGGAAAATAACGACACATCTTTAGGCAGATAAAGCACCATATTTTGGGCAATCAAGTGTTCCCAGACAGCTATGATGGGTTTGTAAAAACACTTACCCATGATAGTGCCATAAAGGCCAAAAGAGCTTCCCTCCCCAATTGTGCGATATTCTTCTGTTTATGGTGAAATGTTCTGCAGATATCTGTTAAATCGATTTGGTTCATAACTTCCGTTTGAACTTCTCTATGTTTGTTTCTGTTTCCATGATCTATCCATTTGTGAGAGTGGGGTATTTAAGTCTGCCACTTTTTAAAAAATATCTATTTATTTTTTTTACACTCTATATTTTACAGCTCACCCCTCCACCGCATCTATCCTCCCACTGTTCCATATCCCATACCTCCAACACATTACAGGTCTCAACAAGGTTGTCCCCACCTCCAAACTCCACACCAACTGACTTCTAAACTCTCTGGGGCCTCCAGTCTATTGAGGGTTAGCTGCATCATCTATGATTGAACACAGACCCATCATTCCTCTGCTGTTTATTTGTCAGGGGCCTCATATCAGCTTGTGTATGCAGCCTTCTTGGTGGTCCATTATTTGAAAGATCTCAGGGGTCCAAATTAATTGAGAGTGCTGATCCTCATACAGGGTCATCCTCCTCCTCGGTTTCTTCCAGTCTTTTCCTAATTCAACCACAGTCTTGTTGAGTTTTCAGGGGGGCAGTCAAGATAGGTCCCTTTTTGTGAGCACTCTATAGCCTCAATAATAGTGTCAAGCCTTGGGACCTCTCTTGAACTGGATCCCATTTTGGGCCTGTCACTGGACCATCTTTTCCTCAGGCTCTTCATCATTTCCATCCCTGCTGTTCTTTCAGACAGGAACAATTATGGATCAAAGTTTTGACTATGGGATTGCAAACCCCTCCCTCATTTGATGCCCTATCTTCCTGCTAGAGGTTGGCTCAATAAGTTCTTTTTCTCTACTGTAAGGCATTTCATCTGAGGTTCCTCTCTTTGAGTCCTGAGAGTCTCTCACCTCTGAGGTCTCTGGTGCATTCTGGAGGGTCCCCCCAACTCTTTCTACCTCACAAGTTTGCCTGTTTCCATTCTTTCTGGTGGCCCTTAGGGTTTCACTAATTTTTCCTTACCCAATACCATATCAGGTTCCTCTCTCCCCCCTACTCCAGTCCACTTTCCCTCCCAGGTTCATCAATCCCTCCCCACTTGTGATTGCTTTCTTCTCCCTCCCCAGTGGGACTGAAGTGTCTTCATTTGGGCCCTTCAGCTTCTTGAACTGTTTTAGTTCTATGGATTGTATCTTGGATATTCTGTCTTTTTTTTCTTTTGATAATATCCACTTAATAATGAGTACATACCATGTATGTCGTTTTTGGGCTGAGTTGGGACTAACCCCACACAGGAAGATATTTTCTAGTTCCATTAATTTACCTGCAAAACAGAAGATGTCCTAGTTCTTAAAAGCTGAGTATTATTGCATTGTATAAATGAACCATATGTTCTGTATTTATTCTTCTTTCTTGGGACATCTGGGTTGTTTCCAGCTAATAGCTTTCACAAATAAGGCCACTATGAACATAGTGGAACACATGCTGCTGTGGCGTGGTGAGCATCTTTTGGGCATATTCCCAAGAGTGGTATTGCTGGGTCATCAGGTAGGTCTATTTCCAATTTTCTAAGGGACCTCCAGATTGATTTCCAGAGTGGTTGTCTTTAATATCTTTATTTATTCCCTGACTAACTTATCTTTGAGTAGAGAGTTGTTCAGTTTCCATGTGTTGTGGGTTTCTGTTGCTTTTGCTATTATTAAAGACCAGTCTTAGACCATGGTGATCTGATAGGATGCATAAGATTATTTTAGTTTTTTTGTATCGGTTAAGGCTTGTTTTGTGACCAAATACATGATTGATTTTGAAGAACATCCACGAGGTGCTGAAAAGAAGGTGTATTCTTTTGTTGTAGGGAAAAATGTTCTGTAGATACCTGTTAAATCCATTTGGTTCATAACCTCTATTAGTTTCACTGCATTTCTGTTTAGTTTCTGTTTCAATGTCCTGTCCATCATTGAAATTGAGGTGTTTAAGTCTCCCACTGTAATTGTGTGGGGTTCAGTGTGTGTTTTGGGCTTTAGTAAAATTTCTTTTATGAATGTGGGTACTCTTGCGTTTGGGGCATAGATGTTTAGAATTGAGAATTTCTCTTGGTGAGTTTCCCCTTGATTAATATGAAGTGTCCTTCCTCATTATGCTTGATAACTTTTGGTTGAAAGTTTCTTTTATTGAATATTAGAATGGCAACTCCATCTTGTTTCCTGGGACTACTTGCTTGGAAGACCTTATTCTGTCCTTTTACTCTGAGATAGTGGCTGTCATTGTTATTAAGGTGTGTTTCTTGTACACAGTCAAATGCTGGATCTTGTTTGCATATCCAGTCTGTTAGCTTATGTCTTTTTATAGGTGAGTTGAGTCCATTAATATTGACATACATTAAAAAGGTAACTGTTGGTTTCTGATATTTTCATTTTTCTAGGTGGCTTTATGTGCTTGTGGTTCTCTCCTTTTGGCTTCGTTGTGAGATACTTAATATTTTGTCCTGTTTTTGGTGCAGATACCTTCCTTGTGTTGGAGTTTTCTTTCTAGTATCCCATGAAGGGCTAGATTGGTAGATAGATACTGTTTAAATTTGGTTTTGAACTAAAATATTTTGTTTTCTCCATCTATGTTGATTGAGAATTTTGCTGGGTATAGTAGCCTGGGCTGCATTTGTGTTCTCTTCAAGTCTGCAAGACCTCTGACCAGGCTTTTCTGGCTTTCATAGTCTCTGTTGAGAAGTCTGGTGTAATTCAGTTAGGTCTACTTTTATATATTACTTGGCCCTTTTCTCTTGCAGATTTTAACATTCTTTCTTTGGTCTGTGCATTTAGTGTTTTGATTATTATGTGATGAGGGGATTTTCTTTTCTGGTCCCATTTATTTGGTGTTCTATAGGCATCTTGTACCATTATAGCCTTTGCTTTCTTTAGATTTGGTAAGTTTTCTTCTATGATTTTGTTGAAGACATTTTCAGGTTGTTTGAGCTGGGAATCTTTGCTCTTCTCTATTATGGACATTCTTAGATTTTCTTTTTATTGTGTTCTAATTTTTTGGTTGCTTTGGTTTAGGAGGTTTTAACATTTTGAATTTTTTTGACAGTTGTATCAATCTTTTTAATGGTATCTTCTACACCTGAGATTCTCTCTGCTATTTCTTGTATTGTGTTGGTGATTCTTACATCTGTAATTTCTGGCCTCTTTCTTAGCTTTTCCGTTTCCATGCTTGCCTTCATTTGTGTTTCTTTATTGTTTCTACTTTGTCTTTTAGGTCTCAGATTGCTTTATTCTATACCTTCACCTGTTTACCCATGTTTTCCTGTGTTTCTTTCAGTGAGTTATTGATAACCTCCTTAAAGGATTCTATTGTCTTCTTCAGATAAAATTTTAGGACAAATTTCTGATTTTCAAGCATTTGGTGTATTTTGGGCTTGCGGTGATGGGAGAACTGGGTTCTGATGATGCCCACATATATTGGCTTCTGTTGCTTATTGTCTTGTACTTGCCTCTTACCATCTGGATATCCCTGGTGTTTGTGAGTCTGGATAACTCTGTCTGGAGTCTGAGTCTTTTGTCTCTTGGTTGCATTAGGTCTCCTGGTAGGCCTGAAGCCCTGGCTCTAGTAAACCACTTGTGGGGTCTTCCAACTTGGACCTCTTTAGAGGGTCAGGGAAGCTGCTGATCTGTTGTCCTGACTATAGTAGATCTCCTTGGAGACCTACAGACTGTTGGGTCTTTAGTGGAACAGTCATGATCTTGTCCTGTGTGAAGATGTTCTCCATTGGGTCATATCGATTGTGGTTTCTGTTTTTCTGTGTGCAGCAGAACTCCAGGGTGGCTTTCAGTCTTTTAGGTCAGTTGTCCTGCATGCCTTCAAGCTGTGGTGTCAACTGCTCTGAGTGTAGCAGATTCTCTAGGATGGCTCAGGATATGGTTTCTTCCTGGGAACAAACCACCTAGCAGTCCAACTGCTCTTTGAGTGCAGCTGATCCTCAACTGCTCTGAGTGCAGTGGATTCTTTATGTTTGGTCAGATTATGGTATCTTCATGGGACTAGATCAGGAGGGCAGGGTTTGGGTGGGTGGCTCCCAGTGGTAGCTCTGGAAACTCAGATGAGTAGTGCACGGGGTGGGGGGGGGGTGTGAGTTTTTACCAGCTGCTGTGAGTGCTGTAGATGCTCTATAATGGGTCAGGATATGGTATCTTCACGGGAGCAGACCCACTAAGAGTCTCAGTTTCCCACTCTTATTGTATAAAGTTCAAAGTGGGCTTTGAGATTTAGTATATTTTTTCTTTTCTTAAAAAAAAATATGGGTCTCCTTGCACTTGGGGCATAGATCATCAAAATGGAAAGTTTATATTGGTGGATTTTTTCTTTTGATGAGTATATAGTGTTTCCCCCATTTTTTTGATAACTTTTGACTGAAAGTCTATTTTGTTGGATATTAGAATGATTTTTTCAGTTGTTTTTTTTTTTTTTTTTTTGTCTATATTCTTGGGGAAAAACTTTCCAGCCTTTTACTATAAGGTTGTATCTGTCTTTGCCACTGAAGTGTGTTTCCCCTATGGATCAAAATGCTGGGTACTGTTTATGTATCCAGTCTACTAGTCTATGTCTGTTTTGGAGGAAAGTGAGTCTATTGATGTTGAGAGATACTAAGAACCAATGATCTTTACTTCTTGTTATTCTTGTTGTCATAGGTGGAATTATATTCGTGTGGTTCTCTTCTTTTTGGTTTGTTGTGAGAGGATCTGTTTTCTGGGTGTAGTTTCCAACCTTATTTTGGAGTTTTTCTTCTATTAACCTCTGTATGGCTATATTAGTGAAAAGATATTATTTAAATTTATCATGAAATATCTTGGTTTCCCTACCTATGATAATTGAGAGTTTTGATGGGTATAGTATCCTGGACTGGCATTTTTATTCTCTTAGAGTCTGTATGACATCTGCCAAAGATCTTCAGACTTTTAGAGTCTCTGTTGAGAAGTCAGGTATAATTCTGATAGTTCTGTCTTTATATGTTTTTTGACCTTTTTTCCTTGCCACTTTCAATATTCTTTCTTTGTTCTCTTCATTTTGTATTTTAATTATTATGAGATTGGAGGAATTTTTATTCTGGTCCAATCTATTTTTGTAGGCTTCTTGTATTTTTATGGATGTGTTTTTTTTTTTTTTTATTTCAGGCAAGTTTTCTTCTATAATTTTGTTGAAGACATTTGCTGGCCTGTTGAGTTGGGAATCTTCCTTTCATCTATATGTATTATTCCTAGTTTTGTTGATTTTCATTGTGTCCCTGATTTCTTGGATGCTTTTAGTTCAGTGTTTTTTTCTTTTTATATTTTCTTTGTCTATTATATCCATGTCTTCTATGGTATCTTCTATGCCTGAGACTCTCTTCTATATCTTGTATTCTATTAGAGATACTTGCATGTGTGACTGCTGCTCTCTTTCCTAGCTTTATATCCTACTTAAAGTTCTCTATTAACTTCATGAAATAGGATTTTAGATCTGTATCTTGCTTTTCATCTGTGTTGGGGTATCCAGGGATTTTTATGATCCTGTGTGTGTCAGTAATCCAGGGGGTAAGCTGTCTCTGGTGGTGGATACATTGGTGGGAGCACAGGATCTGCTCCTGGATGCCTGTGATATCCAGAGGAAATGGTTCCACTACTTGCTTTAATAAGATTCATCTTACAATTTTTGGTTGTTGTTGTTCTGAAACAGCTCCGTATCCAGGCTTGGGCCTCTAAACTGGCTCATTCATAGATTGAAAAGTGTCCACTTAATGGAAGCACGAGCCTTGTGGAGAAACTCTAACCATTACTGAATCCCTTTTAACATCAAAGAAGATACTTCTTTGTTCTATAACAAAGGATCAATATATCAAAATTCAACTTTACTTGCAATTGTAAGTAGAAACCTTTGGATTAATGACTGATTTGAGAATATTAGCAAAAACATATACAGATACAAAAGTAATTTAAGGTAAAGCAAAAAAAAATTTTTTCTTACCATTCAAATAGATCGACTATAAAAAAGTATTAGCTTCCCAACCACATGCATTCCTCAAGAGTATATTTATTATATCTACATTATAATCTATACAAATATCATAGACTTAACTGTGGATAAATATTATATACCCACTGTTTTTCAAAATTATAAAAGAGATTGCCTTTCTGTAGGATCCTGTATCTTAATCTAACTTGCTTATATGTAGACAGTGCTATTCTCTGATAATGCTTGTAAATAAATCATTTCTAGTTCACTGTGATTTGGATGCAACATAAACTGAGTTCATTGGTTTTATTTGGGAGACTATCAAACTATGAACTGTCATATTGCTTATGATAAAATACTTTAGTTTTCAAATTATATAACATATAAGGAAAAAAATTGTATGCTATGTTTATTGATGTGCCTATGTGCTGATGTTTGGAGAACATGCACATATAAGTAAACACACACACACAGAGAGAGAGAGAGAGAGATTGAGAGATAGAGAGAGAGAGAGAGAGAGATAGAGATAGAGAGAGAGAGAGAGAGAGAGAGAGAGAGAGAGAGAGAAAGAGAGAGAGAGAGAGATTGGAGCATAAAATAATAGGCTACCACAGAAATCCAAATTAGTTTCTAAAATCTTGAAATCATTATTTAAATTAATTTCTTCTTATATGCTAATATTCTATTTTTTTGGTTTCTATGTAAATCATTTCTCTTTTCTGTTTCTCAATGTAATTTTTTATAGGGTTTATATCTGTTTTGGAAGTATTTGTTTTCTTTTTATTTTTTCTTTTCCTTTTTTTTTCCACATTTACTTATATTTTTATTTTTATCAGCAGAAAGTAGTCAATTCTTTTACAGAATATTTGACTATTTTTAATGTTAGTAATTACTTTAAAAATAGATTTGTAGAATATCTATGATTCACTATAATAATTCATTTCAACACATTTTGAAAAAAATAAATTTATCTTTAAAGTTATATATTCTTTATTTTACTTACATATATAAAAAGGGGCATATGTATTTAATACGATTTATCAATGCTAAATTCCTGTTCCCTTAAAGAATCTTGATTTTTCTACCAAAATTTTCTAAAAATATCACCTTGTTTCATTGATTGAGTCTTGACACAATAAATTACTTTTCATGCCAGGCAGTGGTGGTGCATGCCTTTAATCCCAGCAATTGAGAGGCAAAGGCAGGCAGATTTCTGAATTCAAGGCCAGTCTGGTCTACAGAGTGAGTTCCAGGACAGCCAGGACTACACAGAGAAGCCCTGTCTCGAAAAACAAAACAACAAAAAAATTCTTTTCATTAATCTTTTTTTCTTTCTGTTTTTAATGAAGGGCACATGTAAGTGACTCTGCAAAAGATATACCTCTGAACTTTGATTCGAAGACCATAGTAGGACATCACTTGTCCTTTTTATTGCTTTAAAAAACTGAGCTATTCTGGCTAGCCACACCATTCCATATAACCTCTTGCATCAGTTAGACTCTGTTGTTCAATGTTTGGGTAATAGGTACATTTAGCATTCCTGTGATTTTACTGTGGTTGCTAGGTATTTGAGCATAGATTGTCATATTCCAGAGCAAACAGTGTTTCACTGAGTCATCTGCCTAGCATCCCACTGATGAGTTTATTTTGAATGGTTACCATTTTCCAGAAAATGTGTGAAACTCTATTGATGCCTTGTGACAAACATACAAACTTGACTCCTGTTCTTTATTTCTTTCTTGTTTGGCAGTTGAACTATAGAAGAAGAAATGATCACACAAAGAGATAGTAAATATTTGCTTCGTCCTGTAACAAATGCAAAGAAAAAATGAAGCTAAAATATATAGAGATTTAGTCTTTTTATATTAACAGAAAAAGTAAAAATTTTACAGAAATTTATGAATCAAATACATTTAATAGATATCCACAGAACATTTCATCCTGAAACAAAAGACCTTTTTCCCAACATCTCATGGTACCTTCTCCAAAATTAACTATAAATAGATCACAAAACAAGCCTCAGCTGATACAAGAAGACTAAATTCTCTGGATCCTGTCAGATCACCATTGCCCATGGCTTGTCTTCTATAACAACAACAACAACAACAACAACAAAAACAACAACAACAACAACAACAACAAACGCAGAAAATCTATATACCCATGAAACTGAACAACACTCTACTTAGTGATAACTTGGTCAGGGAAGAAATAAAGAAAGAAATTAAAGACTTCCTAGAATTCAAGGAAAATGATGATACAGCATACCCAAATTTATGGGACGCAATGAAAGCAGTGCTAAGAAGAAAATTTATAGCTCTGAGTACCTCCATAAAGAAAATGGAGAGATTCTACACTAGCAACTTAATAGCACACATGAGAGCTTTAGAATAAAATGAAAAAAAAATACACCAAACAGGAGTAGAAGGAAAGAAATAGTCAAACTCAGGTCTTAAATCAGCCAAATAGAACAAAAGATAATTATACAAAGAATTAACAAAACCAAGTGGTGTTTTTTGAAAAAATTATCAGGACAGATAAACCCATAGCCAAACTAACTAAAGGACCGAGAAACAGTATCTAAATTAACAAAATTGGAAAACATAGATGAAATGGATGATTTTCTATTCAGATATCACATACCAATGTTAAATCAAGAGCAGGCAAATCTTTTAAAGAGTTCTATTTCCCCTAAGAAAAGAGAAGAATAAATTAAAAACCTCTCAGTGTAAAAATCCCAGGGACAGATGGCTTTAACTCAGAATTCTACCAGACCTTCAATGAAAAGCTAATACCAACACTCCTCAAACTATTTCATAAAACACAAACAAAAGGAACACTACCTAATTCATTTTATGAAGTCACAATTACTCTGATAACAAAACCACCCAAGTATCCAACAAAGAAAACTTAAGACAAATTTTGCTTATAAATATCAATGCAAAAATACTCAATAAAGTTCTAGCATTCAGACGCTAAGAACATGTTAAAACCATCATTCACCACAATCAAGTAGGATTAATCCCAGAGATGCAAGTTTTGTTCAATATAGAAAAATCCATTAATGTAAAATAACATATAAACAAACTCAAAGAAAAAAAATCACATGATCTTCTCCTTAGATGAAGAAAAAGCCTTTGACAAAATACAACACCCCTTCCTGTTAAAAGTATTGAAGAGATCAGAAATTCAAGATCCACATCTTCACATAATAAAAGCAATATAGAGCAAACCAACAGTCAGTGTTAAATTAAATAAAGAGAGACTTGAAGCAATTTTACTAAAATCAGGAACACGACAAAGATGCCCACTTTCCCCATATTTACTCAATATAAAACTCAAAGTTCAAGCTGGAGTAATAAGGCAACAAAATGATATCAAGGGGATACACATTGACAAAGAAGAAGTCAAGGTATCACTATTTGCAGATGATATAATAAGCACCCACCAAAATTTTACCAGAGAACTACAACTGATAAGCAACATCAGTGTAGTTGATGGATATAAAATTAACTCAAATTAATAAATAGTCTTTCTCTATACAAATGATGAATTGGCTAAGAAAGAAACTAGGGAAACAACACTCTTTACTACATTCACAAATAATATAAACTATCTTGGTGTAACACTAAACAAACAAGTGAAATATCTGCATGACTAGAACTTCAAGTTTCTCAAGAAAAAAATCAAAAAAGACTTCAGAAAATGCTGAGATCTTCCATACTCATTGATTGGTAGAATAAACATTGAAGAATGGTCATCCTATAAAAAGCAATCTACAGATTCAATGTAATACTCATCAAAATTCCAACATAATTTTTCAAATTCAAGGAAAGAGTAATTCTCAAATTTATCTGGAAAAACAAAACAAAATAAAACAAAACAAAAAAACAGACTAACAAAAATAAATTTTAACAATAAAAAAACTGTGGGATTTACCATCCCTGACCTCAAGTTTTACTACAGAGCAATAGTGTTAAAAACTGCATTGTATTGGTATATAGATAGACACACTGATCAATGGAATAGAATTTGAGACAAAGAAATAAAACAGCACCGCTATGGATACTTGATCTTTGACAAAGAAGCTAAAAATACACAATGGAACAAAGGAAGCATCTTCTATAAATGATGCTGGTCAAGCTGGCAGTATGTAGAAAAATTAAAATAGATCCATATTTGTCACCTTGCACAAATGTCAAGTCCAAGTGGATCAAAGACCTCAACATAAAACCAGATACATTGTATCTTATAGAACAGAAAGTGGGAAAGAGCATTGAACTCATTGGCACATGGGGGAAATTTACTAAACAGAACTACAATGACTCATGCTCTGTAAGATCAAGACTGTACAAAAAGATTAAGGATTAAAATAAAACCAGTGAATGTGGGATATGTTCTTCTAGCTGGCGTGCATTGTCTAGCCTCAATGGGAGAGGAAGTGCCTACCCTAGTAAATATTTGAGGTTCAGGACGGGGGCATAGCCATGGGGCCCACACCTACTCAGAGGAGATGAGAAGGGGAATTGGGGAAGGACTGGGGAAGGTATGACCCAGACAAGGGCAGTAAGCAGAATTTAAATTGAATAAGTAAAATAAATAAATTTTAAAAATTCAATGAAAGGAGTTGCTTCTTTGAGAAGATCAATAAAACAAACTATTGTTCAAATTAAGTAAAAAGCAAAGAGAGGATACCCAAAATAACAAAATCAGAAATAAAAAAGAGTACATAATAACTATAGTAATAGATGTAGAAAAAATCCAAAAAATCATGCAGATATACTTTAGAAAACTAGATTTTCCAAATTGGAAAATAAAAAGAAAGATTTTTTTGAAAGGTACTACTTATCAAACTTAAATCAACATCAGATGGAAAATTTAAACATGTCTATAAATTCTAGTGAAACAGAAGCAGCAAGGTCATGGTTTGAAAGAAGAATTCTACTTTCCTTCCAAAGAAGTATTACTGCTAATATTCTTCAAATTATCCAATAAATATTAACAACATCAGCAGCAACAACAATAAACAGCACAAATCATGTCACAAGACCCCAATTATCTTGATTGCAAAGCAAATGTATACCCAATAACAAAAGAGAATTGCAGAACAATTTCCCTTACAAAGATACATGTGAAAATTCACAATAAAATATGTGCAAACCAACTCCAAGAACATATCAAAAATATCATGCACAATATATAAATAAGTATCAGTACAGAGATGTGAGTATGATTCAACATATGTAAACAGATAAATGTCATTTTTATATAAACAAATTTGAAGGCTATAAAGACATTTTGTTAGATGGAGAAAAAGTTTTAAACAAAATCCTACACCCCTTTATGATTAAAGTTTTGGGGATATTAGAGATACAAAGGTCATACTTAAACAAAAATGAAGACAGTTCACAGCATACCCATAATCAACAACAATTTAAGTCAAGAAACACTGAGTGGCTTCCACTATGATCAAGAACAAGAAAAGCTTGTCTACTCTTACTGTATGTATTCAATATAGTACTAGAAGTCTTAGCTACAATAATAGACCAAGTGTAGAAGATGGAGATATAAATTCAAAAGATAATTCAATGTGTCTTTATTTGCAGATGATATAATAGCATATATTTGTGACCTTGAAATTCTGTGAAGAAACTTCTACTATTGATAAGTATTTTCAGCAATGAAGCTGGAGTAAGAAAATAACTTGCAAAAAATGAGTAACCATCATAGATCCAAACAGGATCAGGGAAACATCTTTCATAATACCATCATATAATATAAAATATCTATGAATAATACAGACAAATCAAGTGAAAGATTTGTTTGATAAGAATTTATAGTTGTTAGAGCCCGCAGTGCCAAAAGCTTTGGGGGCTAAATTGTTAGAGCCAGCACTGCCCCAAGCTGCTCCAGTCTGCTGGTCAAGGTTAAGCAAGAGAGAGAGTGAGGAAAGATGCAAAGAATGGAGATCAGACAGAGTGGGATTCAATCCCGTTTATTCTTCAGTCTCTCTTCTTCTCTCCAAGTCCCTAGTTCCCAGTCCCAAGTTCCAAGTCCCTAGTTCTTAGTACCAAGTCTCAGGTCCCAATCCTTACTTCCAGCCATAATAAGTCTCAAGTCTTTATCCCTAGTTCTAAGTTGCTAGTCTCTTTACCAGTTCCAAGTTACTAGTCTCAAGTCTCAAGTTCCTTTTCCAAGTTGCCTTCTTCTGTCTGCCTCTTGCCTTTATATGTCTCACTTCTAAGTCACGCCTTTAAGTCATGCCTTTAAGTCTTGTCTGTCGGCTCCCCACATACAGTTATTGAACAATGAGAGAAAAGATCAACAACAAAAAAACACCACAAAATACAAAAACAAAAACAATCAGAAGAGGGAAAGATCTTCTATCCTTATGGATTCTAGAATGAGCACAGTAAAAATTGCTGCCTTACCAAAAGTAATCTATTAATTCAACACATTCTTCACAAAAAGTCTGCATAATTCTTTATGTTGAACATTTGGATAGTGAAACTAAAAACCCAGAGGAGCTAAAATAATCTTAAGTAATAAAAGAGTTATTACTTTGGGAGGTATCACTCTTTTCCTAATTTCAATCTCTACAACACTCTACAAAAATTAAAACAGCATGGTATTGAAAAAAAAAAAACCTCATTGATAAATGGAGTAAAATTTGAGACTTAGACATATATCTGTAAACCTGTAGAGAATTAGTTTTTCTTTATAAATATTCCATTAAAAATGGAGAATAGACAACATCTTTAATAAATGGCGCTGTTCAAATAGCAGCATGCAGAATAGTACAAGTAGATCCATATGTATCACTCTGACAAAATTCAACTTAAAAAATATCAAAGACCTCAATATAAAATCAAATTCACTAAACATGATGAAATAGGAACTGGGGAGTATCCTTGAAATTGTTGACAAAAGAAAAGTCATTTTGAAAGGAAAAATGTTAGCAGAGTAATTAAGATTGACAAAAACTGGGACCTCATAAAACTGGGAAACTTCTGCACAGCAAATGATATCATCATTTGAACAAAGTGTTAGCCAAAGAATGGGAAAGATTATTATTCTTTTTATCAACCAGTCATGGAAAAGAAGGTTAATATAAAAAATTTATATAAAGAAATAGAAAATTATATATCAAAACAAGAATAAACTTCTTTAAATCAAGCAACAAAGAGACACTTTTAAAAAGTGCAATATCTTTAGTCACTTGGGAAATATAAATCAAAATTACTTTGACATCTTATACCATTTAGATTGGCAAATATTTACAAAACAAGTGAGAGCTAATGCTAGAGAGGTAATGGGACAAAAAAAAATACTCATCCATTGATGATGAGAGTGCAAACTTATGCAGCCACTATGTAAAGCCCTGTGTTGCCTCAACATGAATATGGTAATTTGTCTACCTCAAGATCTATCTATACCCAAAGGACATAATAAACAAATGTCATCTTTATTCTACTACAGACATATTTTTCTCAACCACTTTTTTACTGTTTATTTTTTAGGTTTATTTAATTTTTTATTGAATATTTTATTTATTTACATTTCAGATGTCATCCCCTTTTCCAATTTTCCCTCCATACAACCCCCTATCCCATCTCCTCTCTTCCTTTTTGCTTTTATACCATTTTAATTACATGCAAGTATTAAGGTCAGTTCTAGGTTGAGGGACTAGCAATACAATAAATGGATATAGTCAAGAAACTAGCAAGGCAATAGCCACAAATAGTCAAATAACAAGCAAGGCATTAAACATAATTACATGAACACTCCTGTGATCACTGTTTCTAAGGGCTTATCAGGATGACCAAAATATCTTAGCTGATTTTCCTGTCCTAGACCAAAGTCATTTTTATATCTGAAGCCTACTTCCTTGTTCTAGCCTAAAATTTAGATTCCTGTATGAACTTACTTCTGTATTCTAGCCTAAGATTTAGATTTCTACACGAAATTACTTTTTTTGGTCTAGCCTAATGTCAGATTCCTGCCTGAAGCCTACTTCCTTGTCTTTGGCCAATGTCATATTCCTGCAATGCAGCTCATTTATTGTCCATGGCTTATGTCAGATTCTTGCCAAACAGCTTCACAGGCTCTTCACCTCTCCTCTTTTTTTTAGTTCATTAACAAGACTGAGCCTGCCTTAGGTCATTCTGACAAAAATGCCTTCCTTACTCATCACGGAGTATGCATTATCCATAGCAATGCACTTCTGTCTTAGGTTGGTAAGGCTCTGTGCAGAATCTTCCCCATGCTTGAATTGACAGGCTGTTAATTTAAAAACTCTGTCTGAGGGTCCATTTTCAGGTTTAAGCCATGTACTTTGGCTGCCAACATGATGATATTGTTAAAGATAAACTTTAACAGGATGGGCAAGAATAAAAATATTCCCAAGACAAAAAGGGCTAGCATGATCAAGCTATATATGCCATTCTTGAAGCTTGACCAAAATAGAAAAACTGACCTCAGGCCATGGGTAATTTTATCTGCAGTATCTACTCCATCAGCACTCAGCAGAGCAGCATTCTTGAAATTCATAAACTCACTATGTAATGTTAAAACATCCAGAGAAGTGTTAGAATTATGCCAAATGCACTACAACTGTCTTTAAACTTCTTCCTAATTATAATGACTTCTACTGTAAATTTTAGAACTAACATGAATCCAATGGTATTTGGCATGACACTGGAGATGGCTCCTTACCCTTAAGTTCTGAACCTCATTCCAAAAATTTGAATAGGATAAAGAGCATCAATCCATTCTTCCAAATGCCTATCTAAATCCCCTTGTATATTCAACAGATTAGTAATACTTTTTGCTAAATGATTAACAAAAGTAGCTGTCTTAACTTCTTGTGTCACAGCAATCGCAGAAGCAGTGGTACCAGCAATTAATGTAATTAAAGCTGTTATATCAGCAATAATCAAGCCCATTACCCTCTTGCTTCTGCTTAAAGCCTGACACATTTCTTCCTGTATTTGCAAGCTATTTTTACAATAACAAGGTTCTGTGATACTCAGGGCATTAAAACAAAAGCTGGTTGATAGACCTTTGTAACTGACATGCCAGATTTCAAAACACAAACACAAATATGTACAATCAATGCAACTTACATTAAATACTATAGAAGAAACAAAAGTAATTTTAACTTAACAATTAAAAGAGCTAAGCACACTTAACATGTGCTAAGATCTGTTTGAAATCCAGATCCTGCCTTAACTTTATCTCTTGCTAACATAACACCATAGCAATCTGTAGCTTATTTCCATATACGTCTCTGAAAATGTCCAGAATCAGACTTCCAAATGAAGACTCTTATTTCCAATATTAGATTGATTTCTAGACCAGTGCATGATTGAATCTGAATAACTGGTTACATTTAAGAACAATACAAGAGTCATTATAACTTCTCTTTTTGATTCTCTGTTCCACAAGGTCTAAAAACTTGAGGCAAGGCAGCTTGGCCCATCTGGGGTATAGGTAAGCAATGGTGGGTCAGGAACATATGTACAATAAAGCTTTCCAGTCACCATTGTCAGGGCAGCATCATTCTTTATCCTGGCATAAGCATGTCTCACCCATTGCTCTGGCAGCCACCATGCTCCTTCAGCATCCTGCAGAATAAACTCAAACATGCCCTATTCCTCATATTAGATACCTGATCAGGATCAGGCCTTATGCCAGTAAGTGGATCCTTCCCTTTCACTTATGCATAAGTATGCCTAGTTGTAGAGTGCCATAGACACTCATTTACTGCTTATTTATAAGACACAGGAATTGGAAACAACTTTTTGTCCATCAACAAAAAATTGATTTTAAAAATGTGATATGTTTACACAACTGATTATTACATAGGCATTGAAAAGAAGGAAATCATAAAATCATAAGGTAAATGGATGGAACTAGAAAAATATCCTGAGAAAGATATTCAGAGACATTAACACAGATACTATTATGTATTCACTTATTTGTAATTATTAGCTTGTACAACAATGATAACTTACCTAAAATCCATAGAAACAAAAAAGTTAGGTATTGTTAAAGGAACTTCGATGCCATTTAGATCTTCTTAGAATAGGAAAATAGAAGAGATGGATATGAATGGGTGGACTCGTATATAAACTATTCTTTGGAGCAAATCCCGTCTGCTTTGCCAGGACATAAGCAGTTCAGTTCACAGGAGTCAGCAGTGGCAGCATGATCCACTCATAAACATTTCACAGGTATATGATCATTCCAGTTCAATAGTGTAAGGATAGCAGCAG
This sequence comes from Arvicanthis niloticus, assembly GCF_011762505.2. Classification (NCBI taxonomy): domain Eukaryota; kingdom Metazoa; phylum Chordata; class Mammalia; order Rodentia; family Muridae; genus Arvicanthis; species Arvicanthis niloticus. The sequence goes on along the minus strand of NC_047667.1, from coordinate 70,352,294 downwards.
CAGCAGTGACATGACCTTGAAGAAACATCCAGGCTTCAGCCAAATCTGCACCAGTCAGCAGGAGGGATTAGGACTACCAGGGACACCCGGAGAAGTTCTTTGCCATGCCTTTTTCAACAAAGCTGAGATCAGATCAACAAAAGCATGAGAACAAGCGTTGCAAAGCTAGCTATGCAAAGAAGCCTTGTCACTGTCTGTTGAGTCCTAGTTATACTCCCTCCAAACACCATGTGTCCTAAGTCTTGCTTAGCACATGAGTCTGTCTTAGCAAAACTCCATGTGAGTCTGTGTCAGGTGACATCACTCTGCCAATCAGCAGGTAGCAGAAGAGACAAGAAACCACCAGAACACCACCATTGGGGGGGGGGGGGCTTGTGGTTCTCTCTATGGATTCAACATATGAGTCTGTGGATCAACGATATAATGGAAGGCAAATCAATATATGCCTGTCAATAATGAATAATCCTTCATAATACACCCTTTCACTTGCCTGCATTAGCAAAATATACTTTAACTTATTGTCTGCTTAGGTGAAAAGTTCCTTGATGTGTCTGCTTTAGCCATTTCAGTGTTGCCACCTCAGACTCCCAGGACAGCAAGGGGTACATACTGAGATTCCTCCATATAAATAAATAAATAAATAAATAAATAAATAAATAAATAAATAAGAAAGAGAGTAATTGAGGAAAACAATTATTCTTGCCCTCAAATTTGTTGCATTACAGGAGCACACACACACACACACACACACACACACACACACATACACACTGAATCTGCTGAATTGATTCTATGATCATTGCAAAGTTTGAGAATGTTGAATTTGAGCAGCATTAACATCTTATTTGACTTCCATCCTTTTCAGAAAATGTTCCTATTGTACATAGGTTTGACAGGATTCTGGTTTAATATACCCAAATATAAATCATACATGGGTGTGAGGAGAGCTCAGTATATGTAGGGTGTGTGTGTATAGAGGGAGTCCAAATCTGTATTCTGAAGGTAACCTAATAGGATAGTGGCTAATGATGAAGAAACTTTAATTTACTATACCTGTTTCTTTATTATATATTTGATTCCAAATTTGGCACCCTATAAAGGCAAGGGATTATGTCTAAGTTTCATGTTTTATATTCATTTCCTCAAATCCACGTGCAATGCTTGACATTATCTCAAGAATCTGAAACAAAGGAAGTCTTAGTATGAAAATGAAATGTCATTTTGTGGGATCCCAAAGTTAAGAGATTTTGAAATTTTATGGAAACTTTGGGCTTTTAAATAATTAGAATTTTTAGAGATGGTAAGAGTTTTAAATTTATATTTTATATTGTGATAGCAACAAGAGAATTTGGGAAATACCAAAAAATGGAAGATTATAGTTCAACCATAAGTGTGTTTATGTATCAAGCCAACAGGAACTGAATGTTCTGGTTAGGTTTTATTGTCAATTTGATACAAATTAAACTCACCTAAGAAGAGAGTGCCTATATCAGATAGGTGTATGTTCATGTCTCTCATAGATTGATTTCTTATTAATGAAAGAAGTGGGAGGACATTTCAACCTCAGGAAAATAGGTCTGGGCTGTGTACAAAAGCTATTTGAAGCTTAGAGAGATAGTTCAGTATTTAAGAGCCTGGTTTTTCTTTAAGATAGCCAGAATTCCAGGTTGTAAGTTTAATTCCCAGTACCCACATAGTAACTCATAATCATGATTGATTCCAGTCTCAGGGGGAAATGATGACTTAATTTGGCCTCTGAGAGCACTACATTCATGAGATAGAGAGACATTCATGCAGGCAAGAGGACCTATACACATAAAAAAATTGAAGGAAGGTTAAATAACAAGTTGCTGAGACTGATCATGCAAAGTCCCTGCATGGTTTCTGTTTCAAACTCTTGCCTCTTTGTGCTTTGGCTCTGATTTCCCTTCATGGTAGATGGTGATGAGAAAGGGTAAGATGAAATAAGCCCTTTCTCTGACTTCCTAATTATAGCTGATTATTGTCCTCGTGCACTGTTGTAGATCTTCAGGCTAAGAGCACCCCTGTTGAGTCCTTAGGGTCACTCTCCTCTGAGGTCTCTGGTACTTTCCAGAGGGTAGCCCTCTAGATGTTTATTCATTCTTTTTGCCCTCTGGGATTTTCTGCTATCCTCCTATACCTGATTCTGTTCCCCTTTTCTCCTCCCCCTCCCCTCTCCTACCCAGGTCTCTCCCTCCCTATGCCTCCTGTGATTACTTTCTTCCCCATTCTACATGGAATTGAAACATCCTCACCTTGACCTTTTTAACTGGTACATTTCTTACAGTTGTAAATCCAATGGATAAGACTTAAAGTCATTCTGTGATTTCTAATGTAGATGGTTAAATTTGTACATTTCTTTTTTGAAACATATGCTTCACATATATGAAGATATATTGATGTGTGTGCATGTGATTCTATTGCTTACAAGCTTTTAGTCAGTTAGAAACACTTCATTTCTCTTATGGTTCTATTAGTTCTTTCAAACAGCACACAACCTCTTTCATGTTTTTCTGAATGAGGACACTGATTTTGCCTGAATTTGATGTCTGCCTCTTACTGCAAGTTATGTTTAGTCAGTGAACAAATGTATTTTCATACCTAATATATGCCATAGTTTCCAGTAGTAAAATTTCACCAATGTACAAGTCAGCTACAAAGAGATGAATTGCTAACTAGAATATGAATTCCCTTTAGGCTTTGATTAACTGGCAAAGCATAGATTTTGACTCTTCAAAAATTCAGGTTAGCAGGTTGGAGACAGGAATATGGGCTTTCCTCCAACACAGGGAATAACAGTCTAATGAACTAGACATTTCTACCTGGAAGAATTCAATGTAATGGACGTAGATTTTCTTGTAATTTTGTTAATCCCATCAGCATGTGAGCACATTAATCAGTAGAATGTAAATGACTTACACCTTGAGATACTAGGTGTCCTAGTTAGGGTTTTACTGCTGTGAACAGAACAACAGTTCATGACCAAGGCAACTCTTATTAGAATAATATTTAATTGGGACTGGCTTAGAGTTTCAGCTGTTCAGTCCATTATCACTAAGGCAGGAATATGGCAGCATCCAGACAGGCATGGTGCAGGAGGAGCTGAGAGTTCTAAAACTTTATTTGAAGGCTGCTAGCAAAATACTGACTTCCAGGCAGCTAGAATAATGGTCTTAAAGCCCACAACCACAGTGATACACCTACTAAAACAAGACCACACCTTCTAATAGTCCCATTCCCTGAGCCAAGCAGATACAAATCATAACACTAGGTGACAGATACCCGTGTACAGTCTAGGCCAGTCCTTCAGGCTGGGCTTCACAGCCATGGAATCATGATGTGACTATCACATGACAACTTGTCTTTCTTTTCTCTCCTCTTCTCTTATGGTTCATGCCTGAAAGCCCTAACATGGGAATCTAGCTCTACTCTTTTCTGCCAACCAAGAACGTAGGCAACTTTATTAAGGAGTTAATGATAATTTGGGAGGAAGGTTTGCACAACAAAAACTGATATACCTGAAGATCTCTTTGTCTCAGAGCAAGCAGATCTTGGTGTACAGAATTTAACATTTGAATACAAGCAGCACCAGACCAATCCTCTACAAATGCAACCTACAGCTGAAAAGTATAAGCTTTTCAATATAAAATGACAAATCATATGGCACTGAACTGGACACAGGACAGCCACCAGGAGGCCACAAAAATTACTAGAATTGATAAAACTTAAAGCCAAGCATAGATATCAGCTGAGGTGCAACCCAGCAGGATCAAGTAGTTTGTTCTTATTAAAAAACATCAGTTAGAACAAAAAGATTCCAACTCAATAAGTCTTTGCCTTTCACAGGAGTTAAAAATGACAAAGAGTGGAGGAGGACATAGAAGGTTTAGTAAACTTGTGAAAAAAATGAATGTAGTCCTCTAATTGCAGAATTAAAAAAGAATATTAAAAATTTTTGGAAGAGAATTCATAATTGACTACTGTTGAGAATCTCTTGAAATAAAAAAGAGAAGAAAAAGTTGTAAAATCTCAGGTATATGAACCATAGTAGCTAGAAAAAGAATGGAAAACTTTCCTGGAGTCTTCTTGGGTGCCTTCCTCACAGACAGCTCTTCCTTTGAGAGAATACCTTGGAAGGCATATTATTTTATAAATATTGACTAAAAGGGTAAATAGAAATATGTACCTTTATGAGACAGTAAAGATATATACTTTTAATGTTTAAAGTCCTGAGGATTTTCTAATTTTATTGTAAACTGCTAAGCCTTTGCCAAAAATCATTAAGTTACCACTTATAATTTGAAAAAAACCCAAATATTTGTCATATGTTTTTGAAAAGATTGATTGCATCAAGAACATGAAAACAAAGATGTGGTCATTTATGCTTGTAATCCCTGCATTAAGAAGATAGAGGTCCTGACCTCATAAATATGTTGTCAGGCAAGGTTCTATAGTAAAACTCTGTTCCAAGTAAAAAGCAAATTAAAAATAATACCCCCAGAAGAGACTTCCGGTCTGGGCCTGAGCACTGAGCAGACCACGAGCAGCAGCTCTGCACCCAACTTCACCAAACCCAAATGAAGCAGGGCTACTAGGAGCTCTAACCAGGGCAGTATCTCAGTAATGCATATAAAAAATAGTACCCCATTTAATAATTTAGTCTGTGATTACAACTAAACACACTAAGTTAAATAAATACACATGTCCTTGTGGCAACACTCAGATTTGTACTCAACCTGGAAAATTACTCTTACAATTGAGGAAATGACTGATTAAAACTAAATGGGTTAGACAATATAGTGGTAAGCATGAGTTAAAAAAAATAACAAGTATGAGTTCTTGAACATTCATGATATATAAACTAGCTTATCTAAGAGAAAGCTGATGTATAATGAAAAATGAAACATGAAACTAAAGATCCATGTGACTGTTTATATCATACACTATATATATAGAAATACATGTCACAAAATTAATCTGAATTAAACTACTACTCTCCCAAAACTGTGCAACAACAAGAAATACATTTATGTTATACATCTATCTATCTATCTATCTATCTATCTATCATCTGTCCATCTATCTATTATCTATCTATGTATCTATTACACTTACTCAAAACTAACTTGGAAGATAGACCACAGAAATATATCAACTATTATTTTCTCTTTTTGAAATTGATAGGTTATTATTTTATTAATTGTATGCAATTTAAAAATAATGAAATGAGTGCTGGAGAGATGGCTTGGCACCCAAGCACATTGTGCTTTTTCAGAGAACATAAATTTTATTCCTAGCATCTATTACAGAAAGTTTATGGGTGCTTTATAACTAACTGCCTATAATTACAAGAAAGCTAATGTCCTTTAGTGGCCTCTGTGAGCACCTACACTCATACTCACATACAAACATACACGAAAAAAAGATTAAAATTTCAGGAAAGTTGCAAATGTCATTGTTTATAGAGACAGAATAGTATCTTTAAATTATCTTGACAATACTTTCCAAATTCACCCTTGACTATGTATTGATTGTTTCTAATTCCCATTTTAGTTATGTTGCTATCTTTAGACACTTCATATTTATGGACTTTTAATACATTTGAATATTTGTGAATCTAAAATAATATATTTGTGTATGTGTGTGTCTATATGTTTAGATAATAGCACATGTGTAGCGATCACAGAAAGTCCATCCTATTCTGCTGTTTGTCCTTTCTTTCCAGCCTGTAAGTCTAAAGGACCCAACTTTGATCATCAGATCTGACAACAAGCACCTTAACTCACTGAGCAGTCTTACAAATTTCTGTTTTTCATTTCATGTGTATGTACCAATTAACATTTTAAATTTTTTCTACTTTTTGAAAATCCTATATCATTTGTTCATTTGTCATTTAAAGACACAATCCACAATATCATGGGACACAATATATTTTAGCTACTTTTAATTTAAATCAAGCAAATAAAGTTGATATTGATCTATTTGTGTAAATAATGATTTTGAAAATGACTTATCTAAATTCAATAGCAAAGACTGTTGGAATGGAACATTAAGAGAGGCCTATATTACAATTTCAGAAAACTTAAAATGTAGAAATTTACATCTACTAAATTCAAAATTGACAAGTAAAATATGACACAATAATGTTGTAGTAATTATTTTAAAAAGCAGGCGTAGGTCAAGCCAATTGTCTAAGTTGCAGCAGTTCTGCTGAGCTCATACTCCATGTTCCAAGACCATGAGGCCACGTGTGTGCTGCAGCAAGAAACAGCCAGCTAGAGACAACAGCCTTGCCACCCACAAGACAGCAGCATGAGAGATGGCTCTGTCAATCTTCCATGCTGTCTCTGTAAGTCTGGGCAGTGCTCGGACCATCCCACCAACCACAAGGGCTCGATACAGATAAGACTTAATGTTAGATTATCCAAAGGCTTATATATTTAGTAATGATCAATAACGAGATACCCTTACAATCAGAGGTATAACCCAATACCCAACCTACATATACCAACTACTTTTGACTGCTACAGACAAGTGAACATTAGCCTCCATCTCCACCTCTCATTCTCTCTCTCTTAGCTCCTCCTCTTTTATTTTTCTTCCTCTCCTTTCTCCTCCTCTTCCTCTCTTTACTCCTCCCATCTTAGCTCCTCCTACACAATAAAGTATTATTATTATTAATATCATCATTATTATTATTACTCTCTCTGAGTCAGGGTGTCTCTATGTATTGCTGGCTGTCTTAGAACTCACTTTGTACATCAGGTTGGGCTTTAACTTGCAGAAATCTGCCTGTATCTGCTTCGATAGTATTAGAATTAAAGGTTTACATGACCACATGCAGCTTTTTAATTAACTTTAGCCATATGAGATTTTATAGCAAAAAACTGCCTGCAATAAGACATGTTCAATTTTCCTAATTAGTCAAAAGATCTCATAATACATGCATATTGAAGAAATTGCAGATATAAAGCAAAATTCTGATAGGACTTGAAGAATTTTAAAAAGTAGAAGAATTTAGTTTTATAGTTAGAAAAGTCTAGAATATTGTCTTAAAAATAGAAATATTGTTCACATTGAAACTGAGAAAAAATACAGATGAAATCAAGGATAGTACGATGTCCTAGATATAATTGACATTCCACAAAAGCAGGATACATAGTCTTCCCAAACTTATTTGAAACACTATCAATATAACTTACATGCTGAACTATAAATATACTTCACAATATCTTTAACAATTGATACCATATAACATCTATTTTTAGGTTACAATGGAGTTAAATTAGAAAGCAATAACATAAAGAAATTTGGAAACCTCAAAACACAAAAATAATATACAATGTACTTTAAAATAGTATTAGAATTAAAGAAGTAATCTTAAGGGAAAATATTTTGTGAACTAAGTTATATATAAAGAATCTCAAATATTTCAATATACCATAAAAAGCCATGTTTAGAGAGAAAAAAATAGTATACAACTTATATATTATAAAGAAAAAAAACTAATTAAATCAATAATCTACACTTTCACCCACTGAAACCAGAAAGACAAATAATATATATAATATAATATAAAATATATTTATATAATATAATATAAAATAATATATTATATATATATATTCAAAAAGACTAAATAGCAATTAAACAGAAATCAATGAATTTAAATGCTTTACATTTTCAGTGTATCTCAATTGAAATTAAATAACTAATCAAAATAAAAACATATTTCTTAAGAACTACAAGGAAAAAATGTGTTAGTTAACATGAAAGGCTTTGAACAAGATCAAATAGCTAAAATGACTGCTTGATAATTGACAAACATGAGGATCAGTGTTCAAATCTCCAGAATCCACATAAATTTCTAAAAGCTATGAAAGGGGCACAAGTGTTGGTAAAGCAAAAAGAAAGATTCTCCCCAGCAATCCCTATAGTCAGAGTTATAGTATAACTATAGGGATTATATGTAACTTCTAGAGATCCCTCATCAATGAAAAAGGTTGGAAGACATGATTGCAAATGTTAACACACACTATAGACACAGGATTTAGAGAAATTGATTTGTAACTGACCTGGGACTTTACTAGCTCTAGTAGCATCTAAAAGCACCATGAAACTTGACTAAGAAACAGTCACGAGACCTACCCACCTTTATAGTCAATGGACCACAGTGACCAGCTCACCATAATATTCCCAATGGTAAAATACTGGCACTGTATCATGGAGGTAACCAACAGCTCTCCAACTGCAGTTAAGGGTAATTCAGTGGGAATACATTTATATCTGATACTGTAAATCTAGCAAAATATATATGACTGATGAGGTCATGGACCATAGAGAAATGTATATGTACTACTGTTCCTTTTTAAAACTAGAATTATTCCTAACTACATTCTAAATATCTAGCCTTATATCCATAAATAAGTGCAACCCCCATCATTTCTCATAAAAGCTTCTTTCTTCACCAGATGGAAATTATTACAGACACCAATCCCTGGCCAAAATGAACCAAACAACAAATTGTGGGGTTGATACAATTCCCAGTTACTACATTTACCACATAATATCTACACCAAAGACTAGTACATAGCATAAGACAGGATGGATGGTAAGATCATCATAGCCAGAGAACAAGGATGTCTGTTGTGAGATACTCTATTTTACACATGACATGGAAGTTTCAAATCACATAATGATGCTATCAGTTGATATGGGTATGGATGGGAGAGGTCTCACAAGTGTCCTCTCCATGATGAAGGACTGTGGACAACAAATGCCTGCTAAGAGGGAGTTTTCACTAAGGAGGAGTCCCCTGACACATTGTCCAATCTAAAGTGGTCAGCCCTAAACACCCCTCGCCACACATGCATATATATGTATATATAAAAGTATCAAATGGATTCAATAGGTCATATACATAAACTTGAAAGATATTGTGAAGGACAAGAAAAAACATGGTAGGGGAAAGAAGAGGTATGAAAAACCTGTGAATACAGTATGAAGTAGTAAAATCTCAAAAAGCAACAAAAATAATTTTACAAACTTCCCTATTATGAAGTAAAGTGATAGAGGAAACATCTCCATACACACACAAGTGTGTACATCAACATGTGCAATAACAAGAAACAACAAATGATGACAATAAAGTCAAGAGTTAATAGTCTACTGCTCCTAAACTGGAGACCAGTTAAAACAACAATGTCACTTTGTATCTTAAGATACAGGCAGCCCAAGAAATTCCTGCTCTATGTTGAACCACCATGCCAAAATAAATGGGAAAAATATCAATGCTTTAAGCAAGAAGTTAGGTATAGAAGTAATTGCATCTAGATCTGAATATATTGTTCTCTTCAGATTCTCACTATTTGGAAGGAAAACCTGACTTACTCAATCTACTAACTCAAGTGCTACTCTCCTGTAGTGGCATCCTCACATTAACTATAATAAATGATGATTAATAATTAACCTGTAAATTTCTTGGCCTTGTCAATGTATTAGGCATCATTGGAATAATACCAATAATTTTTATAAATTAGATTAAATAAAAACCTGATAGGAGATGAAATATAATATAATATAATATAATTTGTAGATTAGACTTCTCTGTGTATTAAAGAAGTTAAATTTACTAATGGAAAATCTTTCAAAGTGAATAAAAGCTAATCATACAACAACAACAACACAATCTTATTTATTTATTTTAATATATTTATAGAGTTACTTTAACACTTAACTTGTCTCCTGGCTTCCTTTCCCCATAAATTAGACAAGCTACTATCCATACCTAAACATTTCCTGTTTTTAGAAATGTACACAAAATTCATTGAAAGTCTACTATTTGGACATAAGTAAAAGTAACAGCAAATTTAATTGTGAAAACTCCAAGTGCTCATGTCAAGCAGGAGTGCTTGTATAATCTAGAAAATACAATGGAGGTAGCTAGCAAAATTTGTTCTTAAAACCACAGGACAGACACTCAATTTCCTTCCCATTTGAGTAGTTTTAGATAAAGGTGCTGTCATCAATAGCATACAGGTGTTTTACATATATAAATGCTATTTTTATGAATAAATATTTACAAAAGTATTGAATATGTCATAAAATATGTGTTTATTTAAATATGTGTTTAAATTTCATATAGCTTTCAAACTAAGACAAATAAATCTATGTAGGTAGAGACAAGGCTAAGCAATTAAGAGTAGTGGCTGTTCTTGAAGACCCGCATTTGATTCTCAGAATTAGCAGGGCAGCACACAACCTTCTGCAGGTCCAGTTACATGACATAGATGGATAAAAATGTCACAAGGAAATATGTCAATTGAACAAAAAATTTGTGCTTATAAATAAAAGTTAAGAAATGTCAAATAGTGAGTAAATGACTAAAGCTTATGAGAGTAGGAAGACAAACAGTATTGGATAATGTTGAAGTTTCAATGTGTAACATCCTCCACAAGTTAATGCATTTTAGTCCCTAGTCCCCAGTTTGTGTCAAGGAATCATAAAGTATTTTGGACATGGCTCTAAAGTGACATATGGAGAGTCATAGTGGAGTACCATGATAGTTACAACTTTGCCTGGTGCCTTGCCCAAGCTACCTGTTTTGGTATAACTGTCAGAATATTCAGACACCTCAAAGTTATGCTATCATAGCATGTCTTACCCACCAATAGAAAATAAATCTTTACTCTCTTATGTTGATTTTATCAGATGTATGATTAGAATGACCATAACTAACACAGAAAGAAAATAGAGATAACCAGAAAATTGACCTCATAAGGTGATATGAAATATTCATGTCAATAGTTTTTATCAGATGTATTATTAGAGTGACCAAAAAAGTAACTAACACAGAAAGGAAATGGAGATAACCAAAGAATTGACATCAGAAGGTGATATGAAATATATTTGTCAATAGTAAATGGTTAACTTCTTGTTTATAGAAGTATATAATCATAGCATAAAACAATTGTGTGAATTAAAGATTACTTTTTGAGGGAGATACTTATGTAATCTTCATGTTTATGTGAGAAAAGATTGGAGCTCAAATATCAACACTCAGTGGGTATTAATTATGTTTCTTTCTTTTCCCTTTTCAGGTTTCACTCTTTTGTGGAAATGAATGAGCTTTACTGAATGAGTTTGTGCTCGCAAAATTAATTTCTGTTATGAAGGGTCATTCTGCTTCAACCAAATCAGATGGTGGAACACTTTCAATAAGAAAAAAATGAGGTCTTTGACCTCAAAAATTTTGCATTTAGACTATTTAACATTCAATTTACTGTTATAATTCAGCCTCTCTGTTTAAAATTTGAGAATTGAATTCTAATTCTCACCTTATTGATTTGGGGTAAAAGCTTATGATCCAGTTTAATGCAACAAAAGAATAAAATTACAAAAAGATTAAAAGTATGGTAATCTAGATGCCTTTTACAAAAGAATAAAATTACAAAGAGATTAAAGGTATGGTAATCTAAATTAATGTTATTATAATTTATTATTGAATTTAAAAACAAATACTACAATGATTATTGAAATCAATCTTTTGTATTTAGATATGCCTTGTGTTCCCATTATGCACTGTTGTAAATAAAGTAATAATGTAATTGTCATGTTCTGTTCAATATCAACCAGCAAATTGTAGTTAATTGTGATAATATCATTCCAAAGGAAACATGACCAAGACATAATGTTGATCTCTTACCTATTGTATAGTCATGTATCTTCTGACTTTTTAAAATGTTTTCCAGTTTCATAATGCATTTCATATAGCAGAGCTCTCTCTTTGGATCATTGCTACAGGTAGCAATATATTGTCCTAGACTCTCTGATCACTTTGATACCTTAAACCTATTATATCCCAAGGCCTCAACTTCAGTCTTTGACATATCTAAAAATTACCCAGTTATTCAATTTTGTTCCTGTTCTAAGGAATACTACTTGATTGATTCCTATTTGGAAGTTTTTTTATCTTTATGTTGAGCTTGATAAAAGAAATCTGTAATTAAATGACTAATATAAAAAAGATACAAGAAAGAAAAACTCTATAGTATGACAGCTATGTTGAGAGTTTGAGAAACAATAAAGTTGAACTACTGAGAATTAAAAGATGAAGGTCTTTTTAGTTATGTTTTATTTTTCCTTTTATTAGATATTAAATATTGAACCTATAAGCAATAAAACATTCCCCGTGAACATTTATTTGTGTGATTACCTTCCTTGCCCTCTTTCTTAAAATATCTTGGATATCAGAAACACTTATTTCCTGTGAACTATATAATTTTGGGTGACTGATACAGAAGTAATATAATTGGTTGTGTCATCTACAGCTCAACTTACCAAAGGTGTTCAGTGTAAAAGAACCATAACTCAATTCATTCCTGTAAGTATAATTTCTGTCTATATTCTTAGAAAAATGAATATTAATACAATCATTGAATATAAACTTGAGGCAGAAAATACCTGATGTATGTAATATTACACAGAAGTTTAACACACCAAAAGAACTTTCCTGTTCTAAATTTAGAATATTAAATACCAGTGGCTAGTCTTTATTTCTTTGTTTGTTTTGCTTGAATGATTTTTAGATAAAATTATGTGTTTTTTTTTTTATTATTAAAACTAGATTCTGCTCTCTGCTCTCATAAAATATACAGGTTCTTCTCCTTGTATTCCTCCCATTTCGTCTCACATAACCTTCTCCCCAAATGTGCTCCTCTTTTGTTTCTGATTCAGAAAAGAGCAGGCCTCTAAGCAATAACAACCATATAGCAAAAAAACAAAATATAGTAAGCAGGGCAAAGGCCCCTCTATTGAAGCTGGACAAGGCAAACTGAGAAGAGGCAAGGAGTCAGCAACATTCACAATATCAGAAGTAAAAGGCCATAACAGCTTGGTGATAGCTGAGCCTCTAACAGAGTTTTCAGGTTGAATTGACCATCTTCAACAACTTGGTTGGTGATAGGAAGATCTTACTGCTTGCTGCCCATCATGGATCTTCTTGGGGCTTTTACTTGTGCCTAGGATGACAACATTGTGATTTCAAAGAAGTCAGGCTTTGTACTTGATAGCTAGTATTCACTTGCTCATGTATTTAGGAAAGTCTGATGGGATTTGTAAGAAAATTAGCTTCACATTTGTTTACTATCATATTGATCAAATTCCAGTTACATAGCCAGATATATATGAGAGCAAATAAATATGAACATGAATACCAAAGGTATAGTTTATTAGGCATCAACCAGTGGAGGTTAAAAAATGACTGTTTGGGCTGTTATGTTGGTCTATAGAATTTTAGGGAGGAAAGACATCCATAACAGGAAGCAGTAAAATACTCAAAAACAAGTTTGAAAAGGAATTTATTTATGACTAAGGCTGAAATATAGAGAGATAGATGAGTAACAAAACCAAACAGAGATTGCATTTTGTGAGTTATTCTGGAAATACTATAATAAATTCATTTGTCAATGTACATGTTTAGTTAAAGAAAAATACCTTTGTATTGAAGCAAGTGATGTTTCCTATTTAATATTCACAGTTCAAAAAACCTCCTCCTTGGGGTACCTTCTGATTTTTCCGAGCATAAAATAAAGAATTCAGTAGATATATCATCTTTTTTCAACATAGTAAAAATTATACATAAGTAAGCATGGACAAATAAATTCCATGCTAATGTTGAATTGCACCTACAGTTCCCAGTTTGATTTTGAGTCACTAGTAAGCTTAATTAAGTCAAGTTATGATTTTTAATAATTCTTTATTTTGGGATGTAGTGTTGTGTTTAATAATAAAAGGAAATACCTTAAGGAAGCATTTATAAACAACTTTCCTGATTCAGCAAATATCATGCAATATCAATAAGTAGATTATTGCCCCAAGTTAATGGCCTTCATTATTCTTTTTAAGTAGGATTGCATCACATTGTTTTTTTAATGTCTACTGACTTATAATTGTAATGTAATTGTAATCTAAAATCTATAGCAAAAATACTTTTCAGTATTTATCATTGTGTGTTTATAATCTAATGGATTATTCCTTTTTGCTTGGCTGATCAATATATTAGATTTAGATGCAGCTTGGCAGGCATTCAGAATAATTATTGTATTATCCAAGAGACAATTTGCATTAGAAAAAATATTTAGTACAATATTTCAATGGGATATTTGCTGAATATAAAAGTTTAGAAACAGAACAATGAGCCTTCAGAGCCAGAGACCAACTGATTCACTGAATTTGGCTCTTGTATCGTATATGTGTGTGGGTTGTCTGTATATGGGTGTTTTTTGTTAGAAATTTTATTTTTATTTTTGAGGTTACTATATACTCTTTCCTGTCTCTAAACAATTCCATATTCTAAAATTTGATCTCTCATTCAGCCTCTGTAAGGTTATTGACGTACATATATTTTCAGAGCTGACTAACTTGCAGAATCAATTGCTATGCTTTTCCATGAAGAAGACTACTTCTTGCTCTCTAGGTATTCCTAGTTGTCTGTAGTTTTCTGTTCAGGACTGAGGAATCCCAAGCTCCCTCTGCGAGTAGACTTCTTATTAACATTAGAAAGAGTATTATTTATGTCCTCATTAAGCTTGCATTAGGTCAGTCATTGTGGTAAGAATTTATTGATATCACTACTGCTACTAAAATTCTTAGCAAACAAAATCTCACAGCTTCCTCCTCTGCCTCTTACAATCCTGCCTAGAACTCAAGATGATGCCTGAGCCTTAGTTGGAGGAGTTGTATTGTTGAAGCAGTAGTTCAGACTGGCACCACAACTCACTATTTTGATAGGTTTTGGCTTTCTGTAATGTCTCCATCTGTGTTTTAGAGAATTTTCCTTGTTGAACAATGAGGTCTATATCTATTTTTGTGTATAATGAAAGCATTAAAATGTAGTTAGGGGTGATGCTGACTTAGTGGGAGATTCTCCTCCAAGATCAGCAGCTTCATTAGCCCTGTGTAGTTGAGTAGATTTCCAGGACTAGGCATCCTCTTGGTGAGTTGATGTCCAATTAGAAAGCTCTTGATTACCACCACAGTTGGCATGCTACTACTGTATCCTTACAGAAATTGTTCCATGATGATCAGTGATATGATTTATAGGCGTGAAAGCTAGGTGGAACTGTTACTTGACTGTCTCTTTTAGAAGCTTAAAAGGCACACTCTGGTACTATGAGAGCGAGTTCACATGAAGGCGGGATTCAAGTCACTTCCAGCTTAAGAGTCTCTGTGCCCTGTGCCTGAAATTCATGAGTGTTTTTATGAGGGAAAGAGAAAAGTAAAATGAGTTGAAAGTATGAAGTCTCAAGTGAAAGAGAAAGGGGAAAGAAGAAAACAGAGACAGAGACACTGTGTGTTTCTTCATTTTTAAAAAGGAGAAATTGCATAAATGCCATGTGAAATTTAATTTTTGTTTATGATTTGCATTTGGAAATATTTAAAATCATTACAGAATTTATTTATTCCTAAAATTAATTTTATGCATGTTTGCAAAAATATTATGTGAAATATTTTATTCTTTAAAAATAAATGTTAAGCTCCTTATATAACCATATGTACTTCTACACATTTTATGGTTGTGCAAGACCTTTAACTTCCTGATTGGTCTTTGACAGGTTTATTAGTAAAGCACAGGCTGCTGTAGTTTTCTTTGGCTAAAAGCCTTTAATCATGATATAAATATCTTCAAAGTAAAGTCAAAGACATATTTTATTTCTTAACAATTAAAACACCATAAAGTATGATTTTCAAGTAACTTTTAAATTTTTCTAAGTTAACGTTTGCCACATGCTTTATCTATAAATATAATGATCATTAAAATTTATTTTTATAAACTTTCAATTTGATTTATGCCATAAATTTTGGGAAAAAATCTGATTAATTATTCATGATTAAAATATTTTCCAATTTTCTGATTTCTTGTAAAATCTGTTTATCACTTTATAATATGCTGGTTTTTACTGTGATTACAGACTAAATCTATTAAATACCAGTTTTTAACCTATTGTTACTCTTAGGATGAATACTAAGAATAATAAATTATAATATCATTTAACTTAATTATATTGTTTTAAGAATTTAAGAATGTTTTGAATTTTTATTTTTTTTATTAAACTTGTTCTTTGAATAGTACATCCTAGTATATGTTCTGTTAAGGATACTCTCACATTCGAATCTGTCTTCCTTCTGTCTTGTCAATTCTCTTTCCTGCTTCTTTCCAAGGCCCTTTTCATTTTCATTTCACTTTGATTTGTGACACAGTGAATTTAATATTTATTGATTAACTCTTATAATTTCAAATTCACAGTGAAAGCAACTATAAATTTTAATCATTGTATATTTAAAAAAATAATGAATTTATTCTTTTCTGCTTGGTTATTCAATATGATAAATCTAATATGTGGTACTCTAAGTTTGAAATTGTTCATTAGAGGTTGGTGGCACCACTCATGTATAAAACTTTTGTTTAAAATATTTTCATGTTCATTTCTAATTTAAATATAATTTTTATTTCAAATGTATCATAAATACAAGCATGATCTATGACTATCTCATTCTAATTTAGTCTCAGTTAACCACCTCAGGTTTTTATTAGATGTTTTCATTAACTTACACTGTATCTTTTGAATGTGTTATAAAATTTTTTTCCTAAATTTTCTGAATTTATTTTATACTTCAAGTTAAATTAATATTTATTGTAAGTAACAGACACTATTTCCTCATTAATTGCTCATTGAAGAGGTTTTAATTGGCTTATTATTTCCAGAAATATATACTTCTGTTTCAATAGTCTCCTAGATTTTGCTCCTGATTGCACAAGAATTTGGAGGTTGACTACTAGTACATTCTTCACCCCCCTAGTGGATAACCCTAAGCTCTTACACATATGGGCAGCAGTAATTGGCCTCAATGGATTAACTATGAGAGCATATTTTGAATTTGGAAAGAATATAGAATGGCAGTTTGTGAGAGCACATAGGGGAAAGAATACAAAGTGGATATCATTAATATACATAATCTACATCTATAACATTTTCCCAAACAAATCTTTACAGAACTTAAAAGAACTTTCAGTCCAATGAGAGATTCACGCTTCTTCCAGTTTGCACCTGTGCAGGAGCAGAGGGTCTGCTCTGGATCACCACCCATTCAGCACACACCAAAGTCGAAGCTTGACTCCCTAGGTATTCTGGCACATCCAGGATCACAGTAGCAAATCTTTTGGTCTGAATCCTCACTGACTCAACACAGACCCAAGTCACAGTCTGATTCTCAGGTGTTCAGATGCATGAAGGATCACAGTTATAGCCCAAGTGTCCAGGGGTTCTGACACATCCTGGATCACAGGATCACAGGATAACAGGCAACAGGAGAGAAGAGTTCAGTCAACACAAGAGATAACCAGATGACAAGAGGCAAACATAAAACATAAGCAACAGAAACCAATAGTACTTAGCAACATCAGAAAACATTTCTCTTACTGCAGCAAGCTCTGGCTACCCCAACACACCTGTAAAGAAAGATTCAGATCTAAATTCTCATCTTATGAAAATGATACAGGACTTTAAGCAGAAATAAATAACTCCCTTAAAGAAATACAGGATAACACAGGTAAATAAATAGAAACTCTTAAAGAAGAAACAAATAAACCTCTTAAAGAAATACAGAAAAACACAAACAAACTGGTAAAGGAATTGAACAAAACAATCCAGGATCTAAAATTCAAAAAAGAAATATTAAAGAATACACAAAGAGAGACAACCCTGGAGAAGGAAAATATAGCAAAGAAAACAGGAGTCACAAACACAAGCATCACCAACAGAATACAAGACAGAAAAGAGATAATCTCAGATACAAAAGATACCACAGGGCCAGGCGGTGGTGTCGCACACCTTTAATCCCAGCACTTGGGAGGCAGAGGCAGGCGAATTTCTGAGTTTGAGGCCAGCCTGGTCTACAGAGTGAGTTCCAGGACAGCCAGGGCTACACATACACAGAGAAACCCTGTCTCAAAAAACCAAAAAAAAAAAAAAAAATACCACAGAAGACATCTACATAATAGTAAAGGAAGACAGCAAAAAGGTCTTAATTCAAAACATTCAAAAAATCCAGGACACAATGAAAAGACTAAACATAAGAATAATAGGTATAGAAGAAAGTGAAGATTCCCACCTCAAAATGTCCACAAACATCTTCAATGAAATTATAGAAGAAAACTTCTTTAATCTAAAAAAAGAGATGCCCAGAAACATAGAAGAAGCCTACAAAACACCAAACAGATGGGACCAGAAAAGAATGTTCTGCCATAACAAAATAATTAAAACACCAAATGCACAGAACACAGAAAGAATATTGAAAGCGGTAAGGGAAAAATGTCAAGTAACATATAAAGGCAGACCTTTCAGAATTACACCAGATTTCTTATCAGAGACTCTAAAAGCCAGAAGATTTTGGGTAGATATAATATTCTACTAAGAGATCAAAAATGCCAGCCCAGACTATTATACCCATTAAAAGTCTTAATTATCATAAACGTACAACCCAAGGTACTCCAAGACAAAACCAAATTTAAACAATATCTTTCCACAGCCCAAAAGAGGATAATAGAAGGAAAAGTCCAAAACAAGAAAAGAAACTACACCCAACAAAAAGCAAGAAATTAATCTTTTCACAAGAAACCTCAAAGAAGATAGCCACACAAACAATTCTACCTGTAATAACAAAAATAACAAGAAGCAATAATCATTGGTCCCTAATATCTTCTCAACGTCAATGAAATCAATTTCCCAATAAAAAGACATAGGTTAACATATTGGATACCTAAACAGGACTCAGCACCTTGCTACATACAGGAAATACAACTCAGTGACAAAGTAAAAGACTGGAAAAAAAGTCCAAGCAAATGGTTCCAAGAAACAAGCTGAAGTAGCCATTCTAAAATTTAATAAAATAGATATTCCACCAAAAGTTATCAAAATAGAAGGGGAAGAACATTACATACATATCAAAGGAAAAAAATTACCAAGGTGAACTCTCAATTCTGAACTTCTATTCCTCAAATGCAAGGGCTCCAATATTTGTTTTAAAAAAAGTTTCTGAAGCCCAAAGCACACATTGAACCTCACACAATAATAGTAAGAGATTTCAGCACTCCACACTCACCAATGGACAGATCATGGAAACAGAAACTAAACAGTGACACAGTGAAACTAAAAGAAGTTATGAACCAAATGAATTTAACAGATATCTACAGAATATTTCACCCTAAGACAAAAGAATATAACTTCTGCTAATGACCTCATTGTACCTTATCAAAAACTGACCATATAAACAGACACAAAACAAACCTCAACAAATACAAGAACTTGATTTAATCCCATGTATTGGGATATTAGGATGGAAACTCCAGCTTGTTTCTTGGGATCCTTTGCTTGGAATACTTTTTTTTTTTTTTCCCCAGCATTTTAGTATGAGGTAGCGTCTGTGTTATTCAGGTGTGTTTCTTGTTTGCAGCAAACTGCTGGATCCTGTTTGCCTATCCAGTCTGTTATCTTATGTCTTTTTGAAGGTAAGTTTAGTCCATTAGTAATGAGAGATGTTATAGACAGATTATTGTTAGTTTCTGTCATGCTTATTTTTGTAGATGGCATTATATGCATGTGGTTCTCTCATTTTTGCTTTATGGTGAAATTATTAATATCTACTTTTTTGCTTTTTTGGTGGAAATAGCCTCACTGTTTTGGAGTTTTCCTTCTAGAATCCTCTGTACAGCTAGATTGGTGAATATTATTTTGGTTTCTTCATATATGTTGATTGAGAGTTTTGTTGGAATAGTTGTGGTTTTGTTGGAGGAAGTGTGTTTTCAGTCAATTTCTGCTCCCTGCTGATCCAATTGTATATTTCTCAATACTTCAAGCCCTATGTCTGCACACATGCCATCATGCTTTCTGCCATGACAGTAATAGACCAAACCTCTGGACTGTTAGCAAGCCCCAATTAAATGTTTTTTTTTCCATTTTTTTTTGTTTTGTTTTTATAAGAAGTGCTGTGTTCATGGTGTCTCTTCACAGCAATAAAAGCCCAACTAAGAGAGTCATTTTAAGAAAAATCACTGGCTCACCAAGCTATACTTTGGTGGTATTTATACTTTACTCTTTCATTATTTCTCCACTGTGGATCAATAGAATTTTGTCCATTTCTCCCCATGAATGGTGTCACAACACAGGGTTAGATCAGCCCCACTTTAGTCCAGACTAATCATTGGGAGAAATCACATTCACATTATTCTGTCAACTCTTAATATCTTGGACTCTAAGCTGTACCTTAACATTCACTTTCACATATATATATGTATTCAATGGCTTGTTATTGATTTCTTGCAGGTAATCATGTACTAAGTAAACATTTTACTAAATATACATAACATGAATACATCCTTTTCAATGCAATTTTTATAATACCGTCTGTTTTACCTTGCTAAATTTTTATAATTTTACTACTGACTATACCCTGGTTGTATTTGAATATATGTAGTCCCACATTTTCATTTATATGTCCCTTAGTTTGCTAAATATGTACATATCCATAAATAAATAGATATTTCAAAATTATGGAAAGTTTTAAATTTAAGCAAAATCAAAACATGCTGAGAATCAATCAGAATAAAGGCAAATAAAGGAATCTCAGATAAATCAGTTATCTACATTTAAATGTAAAAATGTTTCGAGTTTTCAGAATATTAGTGTCAACGCAATAAATTCATAGAGATGAATTAATTGGCCTTCTAATAAGTTATCTAAATAATTGGAACAACAAGTAAAATTTGAAGGAACTCTAATGCAGGGTACATGCTGTTGCTTGGAAGTAAATTACAAGGAAAAGGAATTTTCAAATTGCAATGTTGTCATTTTTCTTCCCATTTAAAACAGGATTATTTTTAAGGAACATTGTCAAATGTTTCTTTCTGTTTTCTCTTTTGTTGTATAGTGAACCATATATATATAATATATAATTATAATAATTTATTAATGTTTTTATATGTTAAGCATATTTTCATTTTGTAAGGGAGAAAGCTATCAATAGGACATCAGTCATTAAGTTAAGACCCAAACATGTGATGTCATATCATAATTTTAATGGATTTTCCACTAAATGTATTCACAATCCAAAAAATTTTCTAGAGAAGAGAGTTATTCTACCATTACTATTACCTGATTCCTTTTACAACTATGCTTAAAATAATTTTTAAACATACACATTTTTAAACAACATATTTGATTTTTCTTCTACACTAATAAAAACAACAACAGTTGATATCCCAAGATTTACAAGGATATTGTCACAAGGCCACTTTCCTAGACAAAGAGCTAAAGGCAAATAATGAACACTGAGAAACAGAGGAACAGTAGGGATGAATCCCTTAGTTTCTTATCCAATACCAAGTTGCCATTCTCAAGGACTTAAATATAAAAAACAGTAAAGGTAAATAGACAATTAAGATCATACATATTATATAAATTTATTTATAGAATATATATAATAATGATAATGAACATATATACATGACTGTCAAACAGAAGCCTGAGCTAATAATTTTATATGGTGATTAAACCATAAAATACAGAAATATTTCCTGAATAAAATACATTTATAGACAGAGTTATTAAAATCCCACAGCTCGGTCTGCTCCATGTAAGAAAGCAGAGGCTGAGAAAACAAAGAAAGAAAAAGAGGTGAAGTAACTAAGGACTTAACTAATTATGGAGATAGTTTACAAAAAAGTTATCAATAAAAGAATAAATATGTTTTTCTATCTCATATCTTCCTAGCATTGGGTACAAAGAGAAGTATGAAATAAATGTTCAGGTTATTTAACAGTGTCTATAATGCAAGTACTTTAAAATGACACCAATATATGTCTACACAGCAGGTTAGTAATAAAAGCCCATTTGACTGCACTAGACATTCACATCTTACCAGAATCCATTGTATCCATCCTCATCTGAAGAGTCAGATTCTTTCATATATTGACATACTATACTTTCATAAATTTTAGAAGTTGTTTCCACCTGTTTTTAACACTTCGTCTAGGATGCTGAGATTCAGAGAAGCATATTTTTATTCATGCTTCCAATCTAGACTGTATCTTTGGTTCCACAATTTGTGAGAGTATACCTATTCTAGATTCTCTAATTCTTAAAATGTCAAGCAAGTATATATTTTTATTTTCCACTCAAAGAACCAAGATTTTAAATGCTTCCTCTTTTTTTCTAAATGTAGTTTGATGCACTGCTTTTTTTAGAAGTGTGTCTAGTTTTTTCCCATGTGAACAGAATATTATTGTCTAAAAGTTACTCTGAAATGTGTAAATCTGTAAGCATTTTACATAATTATCACTATTCCATAAATAAAATGACCATTTATTTATATTTACATTGTTTTTTAAAGTCCTTTATCCTAAAAGTTTTTTAAAACTACTATATAGTGACATAAATGTTTATACTTTTTCAGAATGCATGTATTAAAAAGACCTTTAAGAGGAGTTATAAAATTGCAAAGTTTCTGTAAGGCAAAGGACACTGTCAATAGGACTAAATGATAACCAACAAATTGGGGAAAGATTTTTACCAATCCCACATCCAATAGAGGCCTAGTATCCAATATACACAAAGCACTCAAGAAATTAGACTCCAGACAACCAAATAACCTTATTAAAATGGGGTACAGAGCTAAACAAAGAATTCTCAACTGAGGAAAATGGCCAAGAAGCACCTAAAGAAATGTTTAACATCCTTAGTCATTAGGGCAATGCAAATCAAACTAATCCTGAGATTCCACCTCACACCAGTCAGGACTGCTAAGATCAGACTCAGGTGATTGTAGATGCTGGTGAGGATGTGGAAAAAGAGGAACACTCCTCCATTGTTAGTGGGATTGCAAGATGGTGCAACCACTCTGGAAATCATTCTGGCGATTCCTCAAAAAATTGGACATAGCATTACCTGAGGACCCAGCTACACCACTCCTGGGCATATATCCAGAAGATGCTCGAACATCTACCAAGGACATATGCTCCACTATGTTCATAGCAGCCGTATTTATAATAGTCAGAAGCTGGAAAGAACCCAGATATTTTTCAGCAGAGAAATGGATACAAAAAATGTCATACAATTATACAATGAAGTATTACTCAGCTATTAAAAACAATGAATTCGAGAAAATTCTTAGGTAAATGGATGGAACTAGAAAATATCATCCTGAGTAAGGTAACCCAATCACAAAAAAACACACATGGTATTCACTCACTGATAATTGGATATTAGACCAGAAGCTTGAAATACCGAAGATTCAACTCACAGACCACATGAAGCTCATGAAGAAGGAAGACCAAGTGTGGGTGCTTCAGTCCTTCTTAGAAGGAGTAACAAAATACTCAAAGGAGCAAGAATGGAGACAAAGTATGGGACAGAAACTGAAGGAGGGGCCATCTGGAGACCATTCCACCTGGGTATCCATCCCATATGCGTTCACCAAAGGTAGACACTGATGTGGATTTCAGGAACTGTATGCTGACAGGAGCCTGATATAGCTGTCTCCTTAGAGGTCTGCCAGAGCATATTCAGAGGTGGATGCTCACAGCTAACCACTGAACTAATCAAGGGATTCCCAATGGAGAAGTTAGAAGACTGAAGGCGCTAAAAGAGTTTGTGGCCCCATTAGAAGAGCTACAATACTAACCAACCAGAGCCCCCATTGTCCAAACCACCAGCCTGGGGGCACATAGGGAGGAACCCATGGCTCCAGCTGTATATATGTAGGGTAGGATGGTCTTGTCAGGCGTAGGTGGCAGAGGAGATCCTTGGTCCTATGAAGGCTGGATGCTGTGTGTGTGGACATTCAAGGGTATGGAGGTGGGAGTGGGGAAATGGGTGGGGTATATCTTCATAGAAACAGAAGGAGGGGTTTGGGGTAGGGGTTTCTGGGTGGGGGGCAATGAGGTAAGGGGATAACATCTGAAATGTAAATAAAATATCTAATAAAATATTTTTTTTTAAAAAAGAAAAGTTATCAAGCCTTCTGGTCTGCAACTCTGCCCATAGCAGATGAGGCACTCCTGCCCCTCTCCAACACCCAACAGCCTGCCTCTCTCCCATTCCAGGGACCCCCATAGAGTCCAATGGACAAGGGATCTATCCACTCATCCAGAGCCCCATCTTCCTTCCAGTCTGCAACTTCATGCCAGGCAAAACAAGGCACTCCCACCCCTTCCCCACACCTCTCATCCAGCCTGTCTTCCCAGCCATCTGCCATTCCAGAAACACAGGTGAGACCCCTGCCCTAATATCTGCCACAGACAGGACCCACACAGAGCCTAAGAGTTTCAGGACTTATCAGCTCTGCCAGAGCCACATCTTTCTTCCAATTCTGAAAGTATGCCCCAGGAAAATTGCAAATTAGGCATTCCTGATCCCCAGAAATAACACAGAGCTTCTCTTTCTATCAGGAGGTCTGCTGTAACAAGGGATACAGCCTTCTTATCTCCCAAGAAGTCTGCTGGAAACAAAGACACAAGATACCTGCTCTAACCCAGGTCACAGCTCTACAAATCTCTAAGAAGAGACAGGCTCCATTCAGTGACAACCAGGTCAGTTAGCACCAAAACTAATCAAATGGTGAGACTAATGTAAAAAAAATAAGCAACAGAAGCCAAAGTAATTTGCCACCATCAGAACCTAGTTCTCCTATTACAAGACCTGCATGCCTTAACATGCATGAAAAACAGGATTCTGATCTAAAATTTCATCTCATGACGATGGGATTAAGATATCATTAAGGAGTATATAAATAACTCCCTTAAAAACATACAAGAAAGCACAGGCAAACAGGTAGAAGACCTTAAAGAGTAAACAAAAAAAATTTCTTAAAGAAATTATAAAGATAATACAATCAAACACGTGAAAGGATTGAACAAAATGGTCCAAGACCTGAAAATGGAAATAGAAACAATAACAAAACCACAAATGGAGGCAACCCTGAAGACTGGAATCCTAGGAAATAGATCAGAAGCTTCTGATGTAGGCATTATCAACAGAATACAAGAAGTAGAAGAGAGAACATAAGGCACAGAAGATACCATAGGAAATATTGACACAACAATCAAAGAAAATATAAAGTGCAAACTGCTCCTAACCCAAAACATCCAGAAAATTTAGGAAAAATGAAAAGGCCAAACCTAAGAATAACATAAAAAGAAGAGAGTGAAGTTTCCCAGTTCAAAGAGTTAGAAAACATCTTCAACCAAATCATAAAAGGAAATTTACCTACCCTAATGAAAGATATGGCCATAAATGAAGGGGTCCACAGAACACCAACTAGATTGGATCAGAAAATAAATTCTTTCCATCACATAATAATCAAAACACTAAATGCACAGAACAAAGAAAGAATATTACAAGTGGTAATGGAAAAACGCCAAGTAACATAAACGCAGACCTATTAGAATTATATAAAACTTCGCAAAAGAGACTTTCAAAGCCAGAAGATCATGGACAGATGTCATGCAAACACTGAGAGAACACAAATGCCAGCCAAAGCTACTATACCCAGTAAAACTTTAAACAATGAGAGGTGAAGAAACCAAGATATTTCCTGGCAAAACCAAATTTAAAAAATATCATTGTATTAATTCAGTCCTACAGAGCACACAGGAATGAGATCTGTAATATAGGGAGGGTAACTACACTGAAAAAAAACACAAGAAATTAATCATCTCACAACAAACCCCAAAGAAGAGAATGACACAAACAATGGCAATATTAACAACAAAAATAATAAAAACAAAAGAATCATTGGTCTTTAGTATCTCTCAACATTAATGGACTCAAATCTCCAATAAAAAGACATAGGCTTAAAAAGTGAATAAATAAAGAGGTTCCATTATTTTGGAGGCATTTTTGAAACATACCTTCATGACAAAGACTACCTCAGATTAAAAGGCTTTACAAAAGTGTTCCAAGTAAATTGTCTCTAGAAACTAAACTGAAAAGAAATAATTTCAAGCAGGAATCTAAATTTTAGGCTAAAACAAAAAAAATAATTTCAGGAAAGAATCTAAATCTTAGGCTAGAACAAGGAAGTAGGCTTTCAGTCATGAAAATGCCTTTGGGCTAGGACAGGGAAGTAGGTTCAGATATTTATGTCATCTTGATAAGCCCTTAGAAACAGTGATCAAGGGAGTGTTCACAGAATTTTGTTTATTGTCTTACTTGTTCTCTATTTGTGTTTATTGTTTTGCATGTTCCTTGACTATTTGCATCTATTGTATTGCTAGTTCCTCAACCTAGAACTGACCTTAATACTTGCATATAACAAAATGATATAAAAGCAAAAAAGAAGGAAGGGGTATGGGAGAGGAGGTTTCTAGGGAGGGTAAATAGGGAAAGGGGATGGCATCTGAAATAGAAATAAATAAAATATCCAAAACAAATAAACAGAAACTAAAGAAACAAAGGTGGAGTCAAAATTCTAATATACAATAAAATAGACTTTCAGCCAAAAGTTTTCAATAGATATGGGAGAAGACACTTCATATTCATCAGAGGAAAAATACATCAAGATGAAGTCTCAGTTCTGAATGTTTATGCATCAAATGCAAGTACACTCACATCTATAAAGGTTGTAGTAATTATTTAAAAATGGCCACTATTCGAGCTGACTGTCTAAGTTGCTGCAGCTCTGCCTAGATCAGCTGCCGTGATGCAAGGCCAGAAACCATGTGCACGCTGCAACTAGAAATGACCAGCCAGAAACCAGCCCTGACACCCACTAGATGCCAGTGTGGGAGATAGCTCCGCCAGTCTTCCACTCTGTCTCTGCAAGGCTGGGCAGTGCCCGAACTATCCCGCCAACCACACAGGCTCGGGACAGATGAGACTCTAATATTTAGATTATCCAAAGGCTTATATATTTAGTAATGATCAATAACAAAATACCCTTACAATCAGGTGTGTAACCCAATACCCAACCTACGAATACCAACTACCTTTGACTGCTACAGACAAGTGAACATCAGCCTCCATCTCCTCTCTCTCATTCTCCATCTCTCCCTATCTCCCCCTCTTCCTTTTCCTCTTCCTTCTCCTCTTCCTCTCCTTTACCCCCCTTTTCCTCTCCTTTACTCCTCCCACTTTAGCTCCTCCTGCATATAAAATAAAACTTTACTAAAGCACAAAACACAAGTTAACAATCACATAATAGTAGTGGGAAACTTCAACACCCCACTGTTATCAAGTCATTGAAACACAAAACAAATTGAGACAGCAGGAAGCTAACAGCAGGTATGAACCAAATGTGTTTAACAGATATCTACATGACATTGCACTCTTAAACAAAAGAATATGCCTTCTTCACAGTACCTCATGGTACTTTATCAATATTGAATATATAATTGCACACAATACAAGCCTCAAGATAAATAAAGATTGAAATATTAAGTATTCTATCATATCACCACAGACTAAGGCTGGTCTTCACAAACAATAAAAAAAAGTTCACATCCTCAATGAAAGCCTACACCTCTCTACTCAACAATAACTTGGACAGGGAACAAACAAAGAAAGAAATTAAAACCTTTCTAGATTTGAATGAAAATGGAGGCACAGCATAACGAAACTTATGGTACACAATGAAAGCTATGTTAAGAGAAAGATTCATAGCACTAAGTGCTTTCATAAAGAACTTGCAGACATCTTACACTAGCAACTTAGCAGAGTACCTGAAAGCTCTAGAATAAAAAAAAAAAAAAGAAAAAAGAAAAAAAAATTAAACACAGCCAAGATGAGTAGACTAAAGGAAATACTCAAACTCGGGGCTGAAATCAACCAATTAGAAACAAAAAGAACATACAAAGATAAACAAAAATAAGAGCTGGTTCTTTGAGAGAATTAAGAAGATAGATAAACCCTTAGCAAAATTAACTAAAGGGCTCATAGATAGTATCCACATTTACAAAATCAGAAATGAAAAGGCATCTATAATAAGAGAAAATGAGTAAATTCAAAATATCTTCATATCTTACTACAAAATCCTGTATTAAACAAAACTTGGCAATCTAGATGAAAAGGATATTTTCTAGACAGATACAACATACCAACATTAAATAAAGGCCATGTAAATAATATAAACATTCCCATAACCCCAAAAGAAATAGGGGCAGTCTTAAAAAACTCCCAACATAAACATCATCAACATCATCATCAACAACAACAACAACTAAAACCCAGGGCCAGATGGTTTTAGTGCAGAATTCTATCAGAACTTCAAAGAAGACCTAATATCAATACTTCTCAAACTATCCCACAAAATAGAAACAGAAAGAATACTACCTAATGAAGCCACAGTTACTCTGATACCTGAACCACAGAAAGACCCAACAAAGAACTTCAAACCAATTTTGCTTATCAATATCATTTCGTAAGTACTCAATTAAGTTATTGAAAACCAAAACAAAGAACACATCAAAATAATCTTTCAACAGAATCAAGTAGGCTTCATCCCAGGGATGCAGAGATGGTTCAATATACAGGAATCCAATGACATAATCCATTTTATATATAAGTTCAAAGGAAAAAAATCACATAATCATCTTATTTGACGCTGAAAAAGGCTTTTTAAAAAAATACAGCACCCTTTCATGTTAAAAGTCTTGGAATGATCAGGAATTCAAGACACATAACTAAAGATAATAAAAGCAATATAAAGCAAACAAAAAGTCAATATCAAATTAAATGGAGAGTTACTTGAAAAAAAATCCCAGTAAAATCAGGGACAAGACTAGGCTGCCCAAGCTTCCCATTTTATTCATGATAGTACTCAATATTCTAGCTAGAACAATTAGAAAAAAAAAAAAAAAAAAACGAGGTCAGAGGGATACAAATTGGAAAGGAAGAAGTCAACGTGTTACTATGAGCAGATGATAAGACAGTGTGTATGTGAGCAACCACAATAATTATATCAGAGAAGTCCTAGAGCTGATAAACAATTTCAGGAAAGTGGGTGGATATAAAATGAACTCAAAAAAAAAAAATCAATAGCCTTCCTTTATACATAGGATAAATGGGTTGAAGTCCCTGAAGAAATAACTCAAAGGAGACTTCCTAGGATGGAAAGATCTCACATGCTCATGGATTGGTAAGATTCAATATGGCCATTTTACCAAAAGCAATCTATAGATTCAATGCAAATCCCATTAAAATTCCAATTCAATTCCTCACAGAGAAGGAAACAGCAATTCTCAAATTTAAATGGTATAACAAAATACCTAGGATAGCAAAAAACAATTTTTAACAATAAAAGAACTTCTGGGAGAATTGCCATCCCTGACCTCAAGCTTTACTTACAGAGCAATAGTAACAAATACCACATGGTATTTGTTCAGAGACATATAAGTCAGTCAATGGAATAGAATTGAAGACCCAGAAATAAACCCACACACCTATGAACACTTGATCTTTGACAAAGAAGCCAAAACTATACAGTGGAAAAAAAGAAAGCATCTTCAACAAAGGGCATTGATGTATTTGGTGGTACTCATGTAGAAAAATAAAAACAGATTAAAATTTTTAATTTGCACAAAGCTCAAGTCCAAGTGGATCAAGGACCTCAACATAAAACCAGATACACTGAATTTAACAGAAGAGAAAATGCAACAGAACACCAATGGCTCATGCTCTAATATCAACAATCTACAAATGGAAACTCATGAAACTGAGAAGCTTCTGAAAGGCAAAGGACCCTGTCAATAGGATAAGATGGCCACCCACAACTTGGGAAAATTTCTTTGTAAACTCTACATTTTATAGAGGGCTAATATTCAAATTACACAAATAAATCCAGAAGTTAGGACCTAGAAAAACAAATAACCCAATTAATAATTGGTCTGCAGAGTTAAACAGAGTTTTCAGCTGAGGTATCTTGAATAGCCAAGAAGCCCTTAAATAAATGTTCAACATCCTGAGTCATTAGGGAAGTGCCAATCAAAACAATCCTGAGATTCCACCATACACCAATAAGACAGGCTAAGGTCAAAAATTGAAGTGACAGCACATGCTGGCTAGGATGTGGAGAAAAACAAACACTACTCCATTGCTGGTGGGATTGTAAACTGGTTCAACCACTCTTAAAATCCATCTGGCAGTTCCTCAGAAAATTGTAAATAGTTCTACCTGAAGACCCAGCTATAAATTTCCTGGGCATATACACAAAAGATGTTGTACCCTATTTCAAAGACACAATTTCTATACATACAAACTGCCTTATTTGCAATAACCAGAAGCTGGTAACAAACCAGATGTCCCTAAGTGGATGAATAGATACAAAAAATGTGCTTCATTTACACAATGGAATTCAATCAGCTATTAAAAATGATGACATCATAAATTTTTCAGGCAAATGGATGTAACTAGAAAATATCATCCCAAGTGACATAACACGAACACACACAAAAAAACATATATAGTATATACTCACTGATAATTAGATATTAGCCAAAAATTTCATAGCCCATATGAAGCTTACTAAAAAGTAAGACCCAAAGTGTGAATGCTTCAATCCCAGTTAGAAGGGGAGGACAAAATAATCACAAGAGGCAGAGGGAGTGAGTGGACTGGGTAACAGAGTAAACAGGAGTGGGTAGGGAAAATAGGGGTGCAAGGTGATGTATGTAGAGAGACAGGGGAGAAGCCCAGAGGTTCAGGAGAATGAATACAAATATGCAGCAGTGTGTGGTACTGACAGAGGGAAACTCTAGAATGTTCCAGACAACAGGGATGTGAGTGGCACCCAGGATCCAATGGGGATGACCTTAGCTGAAATGCTCAAGTGTAGGGAGATGGAATATGAAGAGACCATCCCTAGTAAATAGAGATGGCACTGAGTTTAGGCATTGGGCCACCAACCCATCTCAAATATTTTGCCCTAGAATTCTTCCTGTTTAAAGAAAATGTAGGGAAAAGAATGGAACAGAAGCTGAAGGAACAGCCATCGAGTGACTGACACATCTTTTCCTCTATCTCATGAGCAAGCACTATTCCTGATGCTCCTGTGCCAGGAGCCTGGCATGGCTGTCCTCTGAGGGGCTCTAGCAGCAGTTGACTTATCTTACAGCCAACCATTGCACTGAGATCAGAAACCCCTATGGAAGAGTTAGGAGAAGGACTGAAAGATTGCAACCCTATAGGAAGAACAACAGTATCAACTAACCTGATCTCTCTAAGCTCTGAGAAACTAAGCCACCAACCAAAGAGCATACATGTACTAGTCCATGGCCACTGTTATGTATGTAGCAGAGGACTGCCTTGTCTGGCCTCAGTGGGAGGGGATACACTTGGTCCTGTGGAGGCTTGATACCCCAGAGAAGGAGTATGCTAGAGGAATGAGTTGGGAGTGGGTGGCTGTGTGGGGAAACACTCTCTTATAGGCAAAGGAGAGGGGCCATGAGGTGTGGGCTGTAGAAGGAGAACTGGAAAAAAAAACATTTGGAATGTAAATAAATAAAATAATAAATAAGAATATCCCTATTTAATTGTCCTGTAGAAAATTTCAACAATCATCTTTTAATTTTGTATAACTTATCACAATAATTTTATAAACATTGCTGTAGTATATTATTTTTTAGCTCAAGTAACTTATGTTTGAATTAACTTCAGTACTAGTATAAATATCTTTGTGTAATATCTACAAAAAATTCATGATTGTACTTTAATAAACATGAGTGAATAACCTCTCCCCCCCCAAAAAAAAAAAGAGTGATACCAAGAGGTCAGAGCCTTCATCAATAAAGATACCATAAAAACAAACCAAAGAGAATTTCTCTTACATAATAGGACACAGTAAGAAATTACTGCCTTTAGGCATTCAGTAGACATTGTCTGTCCTGGATCTTAGATTTCCAGCCTCCTGAAATTAGTGAAATAAATTCTTGTTACCTAGTACATAGCAAGTTGTTATAGCAATATTAGTGGACATACACAACACCTTTGTAATTGTCTTGTACTATTATATTTAACCTCCAAGATTTTTTCCAAACAATAAGTCTAGGTATATTGCTAGATATATGTATGGCTAATAACTTATAAATTGGAGTTTGTAGGGATATGGAGATGAATTGCAGTCCTTTCCAATTTCTATGTTCATGCTATCAAACCTACATTCTGTAACTTTTGGATATGCCACAATGGTTTGAAGAAACAAAAGCCATCTCCGATCCTTCCAAATTCTCTGCTGCCTGATTATTCTCCAGGCACCAGTGAAGATGCTATCCTGTAAATTTATTTGCTTTCTTTCTCAACAGAGTTTCTCTTAGTTTTTTTTTTCTTATTTTTACTTTGTGATTTACAGTATTTTTAAACAATGTAAAAGACAGAATTTTTAGAAAGTGCAACTTAGGAAAACTTTATTCAATTTTATTTTACTCAATATTTTGCTACATTTTTATGACCAGAAATGCTGTCATTATGCTTATTTAGACTTATCTTTTCAGGTGCCTTTGTCCATATAGATATTAAAGATTT
This sequence comes from Arvicanthis niloticus, assembly GCF_011762505.2. Classification (NCBI taxonomy): domain Eukaryota; kingdom Metazoa; phylum Chordata; class Mammalia; order Rodentia; family Muridae; genus Arvicanthis; species Arvicanthis niloticus. The sequence continues at coordinate 70,319,706 of NC_047667.1, read as the reverse complement.
ACTTATATTTAAGTCTTATGTCAAAGTTAGGTACAAGTTCAGAGAATATAACAAAGAGATACATTAAGATACTAATCTACTAACTTGAGCAAGATGTACAAGGATTAGGGCTTTTTATTTTCATTAAGTACATACATATAATCACCAATAGGCTTTCTAGATACAATTTTAAGACTTCACTGTAACTCCTACTTTATTTTTAATGATTGTATACATGGATGAAGTCTTCCCACAAAACATGATTTTAAGTTCTAGTGTTTTTGTTTTACTTTTTATTTTTGGATATTTTATTTATGTAAATTTCAAAAGTTATCCCCTTTCCCTGTTTCCCCTCTGCAAACCACTTATCTCACCTCCTCCCCCTGCTTCTATGAGGGTCCCCCCCCCCATGCACCAATCCACTCCTACCTCACTGCCCTGGGATTCCCCTACACTGGAGCATTGAGCCTTTACAGGAACAAGGACCTCCCCTCCCTTTGATGCCAGATAAGGCCATGTTCTGCTACAAATGCAGCTCTAGATATATTTTTGAATATCAAGTTGAGTTGACAATACTTATTTACCACTAGCCTGAAAAAATAAAAGTGAGTGAATTAAAAACTCTTGTCAATATTGTAGTGAATAACTGAATGATATTCACTGATAGCAGAGACATTTAAACTCCCAATTTGGGAGAAAAATTAATGTATATTAGACATGTTATATATAAATTCTTATTCAATATGAAGGTAACGTCAAGTCCAAGTGTTTCAATGAAATCAAGTAAGAGTAAAAGGAAGTTGCTGTGGCTTAAGTGTTTAAAGATATATTTCTAAAGGTAAAGTGCTTCCAATATACTACTAGTCCCAGCTAAGACCATTCAGATGTAAATAGGGCATTATGGATATTCCTTATTAATAGGATACGAGTCCTTTTACAAGCTCATACTGTTGGTATTATGCCCATCAGAAAGAATTTCTACTAACTTCTTTTGCATTCTACAATCTGGGGATACAACAAACAATCACAAGATACCATTCATTGATAATGAACTTCTCAATCTTCAGAGATGTGATAGAAAAACTTGTTTACAATCAAAGGTGTTTTGTTGGATACCTGGGCTAAAGAGAGTTTTTTTTTTTTTTTTTTTAAGAAATCTGCCTATGAGTTTTTCCATATTTAATATATAATATATGTCTTAGGAAGTAAAAACTTTTTATCAAAAATTATAAAAGTATTAAGTAGTGAGTTACTAGATTTTCCCAAGGAATGGCTGGCAACATTTACACCAAAGAAAGGAAAGAGAAAAAATATATTTCTGTTTTAAAATACAGAAAACAACTGAAAGTGTGATATGCCATCAACTTGTAAAGTAAGGCAAGAATAACTAATTATGCAGAGTGAACTAGGTAAATCTAAGTTTTGCAGTTAACATGGTTTAGCAGAAAACTGGGTGGAAAATAGAACATTATGCAAAGTTAGTTGAAGACATATTCCAATATCTTAACAAATTAAATAAAAAAAAACAATAAAAACGAGTCTTTGTACAAAGGAATTATTCATTAAACAATTGTCTGTTTTGAACAGTGACATAGTTAATTGACAGCAGACTTTGAACACACACTCTGGTAGGTACTATATTTACTAATAAATCTTTAATTAAAATAGTCTACTTAATTTTGACTTGTGACATAATATCTTAAGGAGGTACCACCATTGTTTTTACTTCAATTATTTTTGGTTTACCTGCAAATTTCTGGTCTATTTGTCATTCCTTGGGTCTTTAAACATTATCTAAAATAATCAGTATACATCTAGCATACAAATTGAAATTTTAACTCACAGGCATTATTCCATCATTGACTTTCAAGTTTTATTTTCTTACTTTGCAAATATATAATTGAAGTCATTGAACAGAAAGGTATTATGGTATCTCTTATTGTATTATTGGAAACTCTGTAAAAGAAAACAATTAATTGTAGCTGGCTTACACTTAAGAGTTTATTCCCTTATGATCATGAAGTCTATCATGGTGGCACATAAGTAGGCATGGTGCTAGAGAAGCCAAAATTTCTACATCTGCATTGGAAGGCAGCAGGACAATAGATTGAACCAATTGGGCCTACGTTGAACTTCTGAAACCTCAAAGCCCACTGACAAACATACTTCCTTGAATTAGACCATGCCCACTGTAACAAGACCACATATCTTCATCCTTTGAAATAATGCCACTTGCTATGAAACTATGAGGGCCATTTTCATTTAAATCACCATATTCCACTGTTTTGCTATTATGGACTTGTTTTAGGCATAAGAATTAGAACATCCTGTGATTTGCAAGCAAATAGATGGAATTAGAATATATCATCCTGAGTTAGGTAACTCAGACCCAAAGGAAATGCATGATTATGTATTTACTAATAAATAGACATTAGTCAAAAAAAAGTACAGAATACAATGTGCAGAACTCAGAAAGGTTAACAAGCCAAAGGGCCCAAGTGAGGATGAAAATGTTTGCTGCAAGTTAGCAGAGCAGTTAGAGGTAAGAATTGGAACACAATGATGCACCAAAGTATGAAGTTAGACAAAACGTGTGGTAAATTTTACAAGTGTTCCAAAGGTCAGGAATGATTTGGAAGTTGTACAAGAATAGGAACGGCTACAGGGGAAATAGCTTGAATTTGTAATGACCTTTAAATCAATAAAATGAAAAATAATAAAGTCTCTTTTTTAGTTTTGCTTTTCCATGTGGATATCACTTTTAAAAGTCTCTGAAAACAGTATGCAGAGAAGGAAAGCTCATTGGGGCCAGACACACAGAAGTAGTGGTTTTAGAATGTTAACAATTTATGCAGAAAAAGTATTGTCAGAAGAATGTGCTACAGGCAGCCTGTTTGATGAGAAAGGCTGCTTCTATGGTAAGTTCTGCCAGACCCTAAATCTCAGCTCAGCTATTTAGTGAATTTGTTACAGAAGGAAATTCATTTAAATTTTAGGGCTATAATTTCCTCTTATTGAATAAGAGAATGTGAAAATGTAATGAAAAAACAAATGTTAATGGCCTTGCCATAGTACTGAGAACAGAAGGTATTTTCAATGATCCAATAAGAATTTATTTTTTTATGTGTATACATGTATAACCATGGCAGTAATATTTGTCTTACTTGACCTTTCTCAGTGCTTCAGTGCTTACACCAGTCAGGAAATTTTTAATCTTAGTATTTATTGTTAGATTTTAAAGGTTACAGGGTCTCCAAGCAACCTTAATCTTTGTTTGCTTTATTTAAAATACATATGACTGACTTAGGCATTTGAGCTAAATTCAGAGTGAATCAGAAATGCCTAACTTAATTAAGAGTATCTTTTTAAATACATTCAACATGCTTAAATTAACCCACATTTCCTTAAGCAGGCATGAAACATATAAACAGAATAGGTTATTTGAGTATGTTATGGTTTTTATAATATTAATTTTCATCTGCTCTGATAAAAATTTGAGAGAAAACAATTTGGGGGAGGAAGGGCTTATATGGCTTACACGTTATAGTTCACAGTTAGGGAAGCTAAGGCAGAAACTTAAAGGACGCACTGCATCAAGCCGAGTGAGGAACTTTTTATTTGTTTGTTTGTTTGTTTTATGACTAAAATTCTTCTAGTCCTATCATAGTTTTGTTTTATATCTGCAATTTCTATAATATGCATGTATTATGAGATCTTTTGACTAATTAGGAAAATTGAACATGTCTTATTGCAGGCAGTTTTTGCTATAACATCTCATATGGCTAAAGTTAATTAAAAAGCTGCATGTGGTCATGTAAACCTTTAATTCTAATACTATTGAAGCAGATACAGGCAGATTTCTGCAAGTTAAAGCCCAACCTGATGTACAAAGGAGAACAAGGAGGATGGCTGGCATTTGTGGAGGATTGTGGCATTTTTGTTTGTATGTTTGTTTACTGGTTTGTTTCTCAACACTTGCCCATCTACATTTGTTACATAAAGTGCAGTCTACTTGCCAGAGATGACACTACCACTGCCTACAATAATTAGCAATCAATTAAGTGCCCCACAGCCCTGCAGAACAGTTAATGACACGAGTTACCTTTGGCTGTCACAGTCACAGAACATTAGTGTTTACTGTCACGTTTGCCATATTCTGCTCTTCATTCCACACATATAACTATTTAGTCATGGAAAAATAGTGATTACTGTCTTTTTTAAAAGATAAAGAAGCTCTAGGTCACATGTCGCACAATGTAGACAAAGCTTTCTATAAATGATTGAACTAGCACTTCACTTTGGAAGCTTTTCAGAAAATAAAATATTAGGTTTCAAATAGTACTGCCTTGTGTTTACCATGATATTTAGACAACTTCAAAACAATGACACATATTTCAATTTTGACATACTCTGCATTTCTAAAAATGCATACATGTACATTTTCGATGTATGTGCATACTGTATTTATGTATGGGCAGTTGTTTGCACCAACACTTTAATTTGGAGAGAACAGAGGGTGTCTGGTATCCTTCTCTGTCACACTTTCCTCTGTTTTTGTGTTAGAATGTCTACTGACCCTGGAGTTGAAATTTTGGCTGTAGGGCCGGATCCATAAATTCCAGCCATCCTCCTTGTCCTCCTTTCTCTGTCTTTACCACTGTTCTCCACACACTAATGAAGTTAAAGGAATATGCACTCTCTGGTTCTTTACTACCTGCTGAGAACCCAGGTCCCTTTGTTGCACTTAAGCACTCTTAGTCATATATCCATCTTAGAAATGTATTGTTCTATTTGTCTCTCTGTCCTTCTGTCTGTCTGTCTGTCTGCGTCTCTCTCTCTCTCTCTCTGTCTGTCTCTCTCTCATCTATTTATTATCATCTCTAAATCTAACTATCTATTGATTTATTTTTAAAAATTTATTTTTATTTGTGTGCCTTGGTGTTTGATCTGCATGTACGTCTGTGCAATTGTGTCAGATCTTGAAGTAACAGACAGGTGTGAATTGCCATGTGGGTGCTGAGAGCTGAAGTGGGTGTTATGGAAGACCAGTCAGTGCTTTTAACCACTGAACCGTCTGCCCAGCCCCATATTATTTTACTCTAAACCTCAATATTGCCCTAGAAGGGGAGCAGGGCAGTTAACACTCTATTTGTTATATAGTCAGTAAAGATGACACTTCAAACTATCAGCACTATCATTTCTAGCTTTTCCACTTACATTTCTTTAACACATAAACTAATTTCTCTGATTTCACCATCTTAAAGTACATATTGAAAGCTACTAGCTTGTCTTGAATGAATTCTTAGCCCATTGTTCTATGCTCCTGTAATTCAGTGTTTCACAGGCAACATCATGTGTGTTTTAGGATCCTAGGCTCTGTGCTGGCTTGCTCAATTATTTCTGAATCCTTGTTATACATCCTTTCCAAACTCAGATTAATATCATGTGAGCAAGTTTTTATAGTAAGGCAGGACACATGTTATTGCATGAACTGAATATTAAATTTATTAAACTTGAAATATAAAGTAAATCACATGCTAGACTCCATAGAATAACATAATTTAATTTAATCTGATGACAAAATCTGTCATAATGTTTTATGGTAAACGTTGAGTCTATTAATTAATTAATTAACTAATTAATTAATCTTTGTAGCCTTGGTTGGCTTGAAAGTAACCATATAGAGGAATCTGACCTCACAGTTGTATAGGCTTGCACTACCACACATTGTGTCACAAGAAATTTCTGTGGCCCCTACGCTGTGTAATATGGACATACACAAACATCTGTATTTTTACCTTATCAGGCAATTATGAAGTGATTTTTTATTTGTTTTTATTTATGATTTACTCTCTTGTGCTATATTTTAGTTATTTCTTAATATTTTTGAGAATATAATGACACTATTTCCCAACTTTTCTTTCATACCTCCCAACCTTCCATATGTCGCTCATGTTTTTTTTTAATTTACAGCATTTTAAACATGAATTGTTATATACAAATATGTTTCTGTATGTGTGTGCCTATGTGTGTTTGTGTATTCATGAATATATTACTATAATATGTCAGACTGTATGATCTTATTTGTCTGTTTATATTTTGGGGGATGACCATTTGTTATTAGATAAGCAATTGGTGTGCCCTGGGAAGGACTATCTCTCCCACTCTTAGCCTTCCTTCACCTTGTGGCATTATGTCAGTCAGTTAAGTGTTTGTATCCAAAGCATGAGGGTCTGTGGTCATTGCACAGAAGCTGTTTAAAACAACTGGGGATAGTGGCCCATTCTGTTATTCTAGCACCAGGGCAAAAGTAACAAGTAAAACCTATAATCACTGCTTGGACAGAATAGCCTATAGTTTAATTCATGAGCTCCATAACAGAAAAACACCTTTCTTACAAGAAAAACAAAAAGTAAAAAAGTTTTTTGAAGGATATATAAGCTCTTCTCTTACTTATATACACACATATGTGCATAAATATCCATGTACATGTAAACACATGTAGACATACCAAAGCATAAAAAAAAGAAATTATATAAATGTAATTGATGGTACTCTACTATTTCAGTGTGCTCATTTTTGTTCATACACTGAAAATATGAATATGCATACTTACAGTATCATTTATAATGAATCAACAGCAAAGATTTTATTATTGTGAACAACTAGATTGTATAATATGCTAATTATCACATAAAAAGTATGATCATTATAATAGCATTACTATTGAATTTTCTGTGAATAAGATACATTAATGAAATTTTAGCCATTTCTAGGCTGTTTGTAAAGTTTATGGATTTCACCGGAGATGGTCTTTTGAATTATGAATGAATAATAAATTAGGTTCAATTTTAAATTGATGTTTTCAGTACAGCACTATTAAATGTCACATTTTAGAAATGAAATGTAATACAGAATTCTCATACTTATCAAATAAAAGTTAGCAAGTTTTAGTTCCTCTTTCCAATGCTTCATTTTTAAGCTTTGGAATCAAATCTGACAGATCTGTTAAACCATTTGTACCCATTTTTCAAAGTGTCTTAATGGTAATTACTATATTTCTAATATTGCTCAATAAACTTTGCTGATTTTTCTTCTTTTCTAAAATGTTTCAGGTCTATCAGTTGTCCTGGTCTGCCTCCCTGACTTTCTTCAAAGATGTGAACTGGCTTTTTTGTGTTAATATATAAACTTGTATTAATATATAAAATATTTTAACCATCAAAAAATTGTATAGGTCTCTAAAAACTGGTTCTTATTAACTGTGAAAGTAAGTTTCCATGTTCAGTAGAAGAGACCCAAAATAATTCTCAAAATGTTGTGAATGAATCTCATCATATTTTATTATATAAACAATTCTTGTGTTAGTTTTCATTCAATCTGGGCTGTCCTTTGGCTAAGAGTTTCTTAAACTCCTGTACTAATCTTTTAAGTGACAATTCAGGAAAAAATCTTCACATCATGCCTAGGATGATGGAACAAGAAACTAATGGGAGTTTTCCCCAGCCAGATGGGAGCATATTGCCTTGGATATTGCCTGTTTGCCATATTATGCTGACTTCATATTTTAAGCATTTTACATGATAATTAGAACGTGTTTTGTGAAAATGCCCCTCTTGTCATTCCTTTTATGCTGTTATTGATCAATTTTAAATACTCTACTAGCACTGTATTGGTTCCCAAAGTAAGGAGTAGACTTAGTTTGTTGCAAGTTATATTTTGTTTTGCTTTGCTTGTTGCCTAGGACCACATACATATAAATACCATCTAATCATTCCATTCTACAAGGAAGAGAAAGAGAGGAGAGAGAGAGAGAGAGAGAGAGAGAGAGAGAGAGAGAGAGAGAGAGGAAGAAAGGAAGAGAGAGAAAATTTTTCTCCAATAAGCTGAGAAGAACTTTCCTACCTGTGACATTCTTTAATCAAGAATTCACAGTACATTGTAGGAATTTTTGTGTCATGATGATTGGTGTCCAGGTCAAGATCCTGAGATCTCAGCCAGTGTTACTACATCTTAACAACTCAGCCCACATGTAACAAGTATTTGATAGCAGAGGTAGCTGTGCAGATGTAAAGTTAGAATTCATTATGAGCATTAAACATATTTAAATCCTTTTAAAATATATTTTCAAGCATGAGAAATAATGGAAAATAAATGGCATTTGTCAAAGTAGGTTTTTAAACACATTTTCCACAATACATTCTTTAGTTTCTCTCTCTTTTATATTCTTTTCTTTTGTGAAGGTCATTTTTGTAACAAAAAGCTATTCAAAACATCTTGTCTGTCAAATTAGTTTTTCACATCACTAACATGAATTGTTGAAATCACTCTAAGTTCTTTGATGGATTTAGACATTCTAAAACTTTTCAGATACAAGAATATTTGGTATATTGTTTAATGGCTGAGGAAACTTGAAAGTCCATTTTTTCTCAATTGTTTTTGACTAAAACAACATTCACTTCTTATTTTGAAAAAAACACCACAGAATAATTTTTCTAAATTTGTTTATTCCTTTCCCTCCTTTTTGGAACATTTCCTTTAGAAAAGCCCTCACCATTGATTTTTTGTTTGCCTCCTTGAAAGATACAAATACCACAGCTTTAATATACCTGTCTTGTGGACATAGATTTCATTTTTAGAATCATAACTATATCATTAAGAAAACAGAAACCAGATTGAATAGATGGCTCAATCATAGAAAGTGCTTTCGTTCAAACATAAGGCCTGAGTTTGATACCTAGAAAACACACACACACAAACATACACACACAATGCACACACACACACTCAGAGAGAGAGAGAAAGAGAGAGAGAGAGAGAGAGAGAGAGAGAGAGAGAGAGAGAGAGAGAGAGAGAGAGAGGCATTTATCACAATGCCAATTAGCAAACAGAGGCTGATGCCTCCCTTAATAGACTCCAAATTTTATTACCTCAACTCCTAATTAAAAATACCCTTTATTTTTATTTCCATGGGAGATAATTAAATTTATCCTCTTTCCTTTCTTGCATATGTATTAATATTTATGGCATTAGTCTGAAAATACCCCTTGCCTGTTTATACTAACCTATACAGTTTGGTTTGAGACCTTGGAATTTTATTACTATCAGACATATTTGTTACATTTCTACAGTTTTTCTTCCTCCCCTTGCTATTTTCTCTGTAAAACAAAGAGAGGCAGAGCAATTATGAGTATAAGGCACTTAGAATTTTATTCTATATTTTCTTTATATATAATTATTTATAAACTCTTAAGTACATGATTTACTTGGTCAACTAAAATATTGCCGAGCATATACTAAATCTTAATACTATAATTGATCAGCTCAGTCTTTACACACTTAACTGAATATATTTTCTTTTGAATGACATATTTATGTGATTTATGTCTTTAAATTAATGTTATAATCAAATTTATCTTCATCATCATATAAAGGCCTTGAAATCTGTGCCTAAGTATCTGAAAACAAGGCTATCCTGCTGGTAAGACTGGTGATAGGAAATATTCCCACCTGTGAACATATAACATTTTAGACCAGTGTTTTGTATACTTTAATAACTAATGATTTGAAGTCATCGTGTATAATTTTTTAAATTGTCTTCTGACACTAAGAAATTTTTTAACCATAGATTAAATTTAGTACAAATAAATATTCCTAAATTGATATTTTTACTTCAATATTTATGGAGATCAAAAACTGGTCAAGAGTACTTCTGAAACAGTAGAGAAACAAATACAACATGATTTTTCTCTGAAGATTTAATAGTTCATGAGCCCAAAGAACAGATCAGTAGAGAAATAACTGTAAAGATACTGCATGCTTTTGATTGGATGTAACAATAAGCATCATTGTAACACTAATGATCATTACTCAAAAATTTGGGGGGTACTTTAGTTGATAAAATACAATTTAAACAAATGTTTTGAAGTTTATAGTCATAAAAAACAAGGAAACATTATTACAAGGAAACATTATTGCAAGGACACCAGGCTCCAGAATATATTCAGAGAACTCACATGTTTGTAACAAGAAGAGAGATGGAGTTCATTTCTGGGATAAAAAATGAGATTAGATACCCACACAATACACAGTTTGAAATTCTTGTAGGAGCTCCAAAATACTTCACACTTTAATTTCATTTTGCTTGTATCTGTGTACTTTATTTTTGACTTTCTAAAATCTTCTCGAAATATAAAGAATATTTTTTATTTTTAGTGTATTTTTATAATTATATATTTATATTTTATCTTTTACCTTAAGTGTACTACTTATAAATGTGAACTTTACCATATTTTAAGATAGTTTTTCTGAGACATGAGTGGAAAGTTACAAATTGTACTCATTTAAAATATATACAGAGCCGCTAATACAATGTTGCTTCTGTAACAAAGGTTTCACTGTCCATTTTTCTAAAACTCTCCCAAGGGGTCTATTAAATTCTTATTAGCATGTTGTCACTATGGTTTCATTTGTCTAAAGTTTTATGTTCATATGTATACATACATATTATAATCAAATATATATATATATATGAAATGTGTTCAAGTATGTATGTACGCATATAAGCCTTATATATTAGACAAAATTTATTTCTTAGACTCCTTCACAAACAGTAGTTTACAAAATTTAAAGTTTAATAAAATAAAAATGAAGATTACTAAATTTAAAATTATCAAAATTGTTTATTTATCAATGCCCATTTTATTAAAGACTAATACTTCAGTACAAATTCTTGGTTTATGTCAGGGTCATTAATGCATCTGCTTAAGGAAAAACAAGTCTTCAGGTCATTTCTAGGATGACATGTTTGATCACCAGAGGAGAATGTCCATAAAGAGAATGACTGTATCTTGATGTAGGTAAATGCATACAGATAAGTATACAGATAAGTATAATTGGAGTCTACTTTGAAGAATCTTACAAGTTAATTTGCATGAGCTTAGTCTTAAAATGAATAGAACTTTTCCTTACCTCTCTCTCCCTCTCTCTCTCTCATTCTCTCTCTCTCTCAAGATCATGAGAAACTTTTAAGTCACTAGTAAACTTAATAGATCATTGTAATCCAAAATAATAATGATGAAAAAGTTTAAGTTACATAAGTTAGTTACATAAACTACAGTTAGGTAGTCTTAATTTCTTAAACAAAATATATAAAATATGTTAAATATATTAATGTTTACAAGTTAATTGAAAGAACATATTTGTTTGTTTATCACAAATACCAGGTAAAATATATCCAAGTTCTTTCTCCTTCCTTTCTTTCTTTCTTTCTTTCTTTCTTTCTTTCTTTCTTTCTTCCTTCCTTCCTTCCTTCCTTCCTTCCTTCCTTCCTTCCTTCCTTCCTTCTGTTCTTTCTTCCTCACTCCCCTCTCTCTTTCTCTTTCTTCCTTCCCTCCTTCCTCTCATTCTCTCTTTCTCTTTCTTTCTTCCTTCCTCCCTCTCCCTTTCTCTTTCTCTTTCTTTCTTTTTTGTTTCTTTATTTACTTCCACATCATTAGTAACTAATTAACCTTTCATCTTTCTGTAATCTACAAATGGTGTTTAAATACTTATCATGTATCTATGATCATGTGTCCTCTATCTATATCTATCACATATATATCCAAAAACTTTAAAATGTTTCATACAATTGAAATGCCAACACAATATTATATAACTCTGAAATTCAAGGAGAATATTGTAAATTATGAAGAGAGAGAGATACATATGTCAGTATTCCCTTAGGCCACATTCTAACTTTTCCAGCATTAAGAGAACAGATGGATCATGTACACAATAAAATTTCTGAAAAACTGCTGTTGAATTTTTGACAAAGACAAACTATTATCAAACAAAAGACTTTCATACATAAGAATCCATCATTAGACATGTGTTCTTTATTGAAGAACAAGATTATTATATTTTTATAATGTAAAATTTCAGTAGAGAACTGAGATTTTTATCTAAACATTTTCATTAAGCTTCTTCAGGACTGAGGTATGTATCTAAACAATAGTAAATACTTTATGAACTTGTTTGCCAAATATTTTTAAATGTTTATATTTTAACATGTTTTAACTCTTTAGTTTAAAGCTAAATAATGATCCTAACTTTTAAAAGCATAGAAAATACTTCCTATTAGATTGTGAAAAATCTATGAATTCTGTCACCCTGAAAAATATATTTTAAAAGACATCATTATTATTATTATTATTATTATTATTATTATTATTATTATTATTATTATTTTGCTGGTTAAAGTAAAAAGATCAATAGTAAAATGTTATTGTTTTCTTTTTTTGACCTTGAGTTTTTTTCAATATTGGCAGCCGATCTATCACTATGTTTAGGAAATAACCCAATATTCATTAGGATACACACGTGCTTCAGATCTTACTTCTCAACTTTGTACACAAATTATTTTTAGAATGGTCATTGTGTTATATAATATCTCCATGTATTTATTAAGACAAATGAATAACTGAAAGGAGTCAGAATAATATGGCTTCTGTCTAGGTGATTTTCCTTATTTCAATGTAGCTTCCTGCCTACATATCATTTGCAGCTATTGCAAATATTTGTATAAAGTAAGAATCAAAAAAGCAAGAAATGGCCTAGTTTCTCTCCTTAACAACAAGCTAGTAATTTAATCTTGAAACAGAACCAAGTTCACTAGTTCCAGCCTGGCACTGCATATATACTTTTTCATCAATTTTATTTTTCTGAGACAAATATGGAGTATATTTACAAGACCATTTTATTCTTAAAATAATTCAAATTTTGGGATTAATTATTACTGCAAAAATCACTGTTATGCGATGTATTCTTCATTAAAGAAGAGTTTAAAATACATATAAAGCTGGAATTTATAATTTAAAAATCCCAATGTACAAACCCCTTTAGATTGGAATTATAATTATTTTATAAATTTTGTCTATACTAACTTTTATACAATTAAATCCCTTTAATTTATTGTAGGTGCCGTTGTTAGCATTTACTATAACTTAATCACATGGCAATATCTTGTCCATGATTAGTTCAGATTTCAATTTTTAAATTATTCTTTACTCCATTGAATTTTAACTTAATGTCTCTTTATATTATCTCTCTCCACATTTGTGGGTTTTTTTCCTTGCTTAATGACTGGTTAAGAGCCAACTTTATGCAGTCCTTTCCTGGATTATATAAGAAAGAACGATGAGTAAGCAATGGAGACCAAGACAATCAGAGGCTTTCTTCTAAGTTCCCTGTGCTTCCTCTATGCCTCTCTGTTTCTACCTTGAGTGTCTGCTCTGACTTTATTCAATGATCCATTGTAATATAGATATTATAAGATGAAACAAGCTATTACTTTCTCAAATTAGTTGTGTTTATTAATGTATTACAGCAATATAAAAGCAAACTAGAACATGCATCTTTCATGGAAAAAATTTTGGTGCCTTATGCCTAAATAATTTTATGTATTGATGGTTATATATAAGTGATCTTTGTCAATCCTGTAATATTTACATAAATATTGAAATTTAAAATTTTTACAAATTATGTGACTTTATATAAGTGATGTTTCAGTTCAGCCACTAAAGATGCATCTGTTGCTTGCTACTCACATGCTTAAACATTTATTATCTCTAAGCTTGCTTTCAGAGTGTGTTAGCATCATATTTCTTAGTAGCTTCTCTTCTCAAAGACATCTATCACTATCCCTTTCACATTAATATAAATTATTTGTTCAGAGTCAAGGAAATACATTAGCAGTAAATAACTTTAATGTATATTTCAGAAGGAGTAAATGAATTTTTTTAAAAAAATGTGTTTTGACATCTAAGGTCATGGAATTATAGAAAATTGCACATAGATTACAATAGCAATTTTGGAGATTATCATTGCATTATAAATTTCCATATCAATTATATAACATAGAATGATGTAATCTAATTTTGATTTTTTTAGTATTTTATTTTTATTCATTTTCAATTTTTATTGAAAATAGATTTTTTTATACAAAATATTTTGACCACAATTTCCTTCCCTCCACTCCTCCAAGCCCCCACATACTTCTCCTTTTCTCCACATCTACCCCTCTTCTGTTTCCTCCTCAGAAAAAAGCAATCCTTCGAGAGACAATAGCTCAACATGACAAAACAAGACAAAATGAAACAAAGCAAAATCACTCATATCAAGACTGGAGAAGGCAACACAACAGGAGGAAAAGAGTGTTAAGAACAGGAAAGAGTGAGAGATATGTCTGCTTTCACTATTAGAGGTCCCATTAAAATATCAAGCTACCACCCATAACTTAGACACAGAAAACATGTGCAGACCAATCAGTGCAAGCCCAGTAATTGTCATTGCAGTCTCTATGAGCCCATGTGAGCCCTGCTTAATTGATATTGTGGACCATGTTCTCCTGGTGTCCTCTATCCCAGCTGACCCTATTTAAAAAAAAACAAAAAAACTAGAACTAATAGCAGAGGTCACTACCCTAAAATCCTGCTGTTAATATATATTAATCAAATATGGTACATGAAAACTTTACAGTAGAATTCATTTAATTCCCCAGATCATTTATGTTTATATTGTGCATAACAGGTTCCTAACATCTAAAGGTATCAATTTACATGTAATAAGAAAGACAAGTACTATAGAACTCAAATGAGAAGATGTTTATACATTTCATGAGTCTAGTTTGGCCTTTTTAATACTAAAAAGCTTCACAGATCTTTCTCCCAACAGTAACTCATTAATTTCTCTCTCTCTCACAACTGCATCATATAATGAGGAGAGAGAAATCAGAAGATGAATAACAGTCAGCAGGGAGAAAGAAATAATGTATCTTTTTCACTTCATTAAAATTTTCTAATTCTAGAGTGGATTTCACATTTTAATGTTTACCTGAAATCAAGTAGAACCAAGATAATTTACAAATAAAAAAGGCTGAACACTTGGAAACATGAATTATTTGCTTCATATGCGTAGGCATTCATCCAGTTATTTCTCTATATCCATAGAATCTAGGTATAATAACTGACAAAGGTTTTATTTTCATATAAAAGAAACCATTTCATTATGCCTAAAACATGTTAGATCATTGTGCTTTCCATTGTAACTAAATGACAGAAATAAAAGTCATTGTGATAGTAGGATAAGAAGAACATCTAGGCTTTTCCTTATTCTGACATTACTGGTTACTGTCAGTTTGCACTATCATGTCTTGAATTGTGATGACATCCTTAAGAACTGCTTCTTTCTACAAATTTCTCATTTCATTTTTTTAATTGCTCACATTTTCTGTTCCAGACAAAGCCAGTTAATGTTGTAAGCTCTTTCTAAATCTTAACTATATGACTGTTCTGCTTGCATTTATCCTGTACCCACAGAGACCAACTGTTAGCTGTGTACAAGGAGGCCAAAGACTATGTTGTTGCCCTGGAACTGTAGCTACAGATGATCATGACCCATCAAGTGGAGTCAGTACTGGAACCTAACTAGGGCCCTTGACATAAACAAGAAGTGCTTTTAAGGGGTGAACTTTAGCTCCTAAGAGAATATTTTTGTTTCCAAGATTATTTAAAGCCTTCTCCTTTTTTGATGACAAGTAGGACTATAATAGTGGATTAGAGGCAGAGAGCTAAAATCTCCCTGTCAACCTATCCTTTCTCAGCTTCTTCTACAAGAGTGTGATTGGGAGCAGAGACAAAGAACAGTAGTTTTCCTAGTTAAAGACCAAGGGTAAGTGCTCTAGTTCTTCTGTATTGGACAGAAATGTGATTGTGTGTAGTCTACAATAGGTTCATAACTTAATTCTCAATTATTCTAAGCATATCCTACTTAAAATAAGATAATTTTGACCCTAGCCTTGCCAAGTAGGTAATTTTCTTTTGGGGCACATTCAAGTTTTGCAGCTAGTTCATGCTCTAGCAACTTCCCATTCAAAACCAGTTCACATGTTACTGACACTAATGGAAATCTATTTGTAAGTACTTAACTCAGTCAAATGGATGGAGTCTTGCCTCTGTAACTGAATTTTTCTTGGACAGAAAATGAATAAATGGCATCTACTCACAAATTCTACAACTCTGCAAATGACTGCATCTCTGCAAAAGGTCTTTTGAGATACTTTGAGGAACAGCTAAATTGCATATCCAACCAAGCCATTTTGAGTTATGTCTCGATCTTTGTTCTTTTAGCTTGCAGTGTGGAGGTACATAATGCCCTTTCAATGTTCAAATAAAAGACTTTGCATGGAAAATGTTACTATCAGCTCAGGTGATCATACTGAAAATTTGTTGTAATCTTAATAGACTACACTATTTTGAGACTAAATGAAAACTTTTTTACTTACAATTCTTTGTGAATTTGGGAAAAAATTGCAATGTTGTCACAATAGGTAGTGACTTTTAAAATTAATTTTAAGGCTATATTTGGTTAGCATATTGTTTCATTATTTAAGTCATTCATTTTACATCTTGATTGCAGATTTCCCTCTATTTCCACTACCCCCCTCACACTTGTCTCTCATCCCCACTCTGCTTCTCATCTGAGAACTGACAGCCCCTGCCAGGATGCTAACACACCATGGCACATCCAATCCCTGTAGAACTAGGCACGTCCACTCCCACAAAGGCCATGCAAGGCAGCCAAGTTAGGGGGCCAAGATCCACAGACAGGCAAAGGAGTCAAAAGCAGCCCAATGTCAGTGTTTGGGGGACCAGCACGAAGACCAAGCTGCAAACCTGGTACATATGTACAAGGTGACGGGAGGTGGACAAGTGCACGAAACTCAACCCTAAGAGGATCAAAAGCCTCAACTTAAAACCAGATACACTAAATCTAATGGAACAGAAAATAGAAAATATTCATTAACATGTTGGTACAAGAGACAACTTCCTGAAGAGAACACCAGAACCTCAGGCACTAAGATCAATAATTAATAAGTGGGACCTCATAAAACTGAAAGCGTCTGTAAATCAATGATCATCATCAATAGGACAAAATGGCAGCATACAGAATAGTAAAAGATCTTCATCAACCCTATATCCAACACAAGGCTAACAATGAAAATACACAAAGAATTCAAGAAGTTAGATACCAACAGACCAAATAGTTTTGTTTTTTTAATACAATGTTGCATGCTTTATGAAGAGAGAGAAGATAGGCATATTAGAGGCTAGAGTAAGGAAACAGATTGACGGTGTAATAAAATTAGAATTTAATAAAAATTTTGAAGCTTAAATAAAAACAAAAGAAATATATTAAAAATACAGAGCTCTAAAATATTTATAAATCATAAAAAATATTTTCAAATTATAAAAGAATTTGTAAAGATAACATTAATGATCAAATAAATTATTTTCATAGGCTATCAACTGCAACAAATCAAGATTACATCAGGTACATTAAGTTGTTTAACCAAACTAATGTTAAAACATAATAATGAAGAGGTAACCATTTGTAAATATTAATAATTTCAACCACATGAGAACAGATTGTATCTATCCCCAAAACAGTATGCACTGTCAGAGAATAGAAAATAAATGATTATATCAGAAAGCTATGGGAGATGGGGAACTATGTGTACCTACCAGCAAGTCCCAGATGCCAAAAAAGCAAGATTCTTCCAGGACCCAACATGAATGAGATTAGCTAAAATGCCCAACAAACAGAAAAAAGAACCTGTAGAAACCAAATACAGATGTTAGGCAAGGCTCCCATTTAGGTGATGAGGCTACACACTCATCTCCACATTTTAAACCAAGAATTGCTCCTGTCTAAAGGAAATATAAATGCAAAGTGTTGAGCAGAAACTGAAGATAAGGCCATCCTGAGAGTGCCCCACATGAGGATCCATCCCATGTACAGAATCCAAATCCAAACACTATAGCAGATGCCAAGCAGTGCATGCTGACAGGAGCCTGATTCAGCTGTATAGTGAGAGGCACTGCCAGAGCCTGACAAATAGAGACCACCAACCAAAGAGTATATATGGAAGGACCCATGGCTCCAGCTGAATATGTAGCAGAGGATGGCCTTGTCTAGCATCAATAGGAGGAGCGGCCCTCAGTCCTGTGAAGGCTCAATGCCCCAATATATGGAAATGCCAGGGCAAAGATGGTAGGTGGGAAAGCACCCACACAGAAGCAGGGAGAGGAGGATAAGATAGGAAGTTTATGAAGGGAAAATTAGGAAAGAGTATAATATTGAAAATGTAAATAAATAAAATGTCCAATAAAAATAAAAAATTTTTTATTTCAAATAATTTATATGCCTCTGGAAAATAAATTAAACATAATCATCATAACAAACATACTCTTGGAGACTGGAGAGGAGGATTGGGATGAGATCATGTCAATGGGTAGACAGGGGAGAGATATCAACTGGACTGTAAAAAAAAAGACTAAAAAATAATGATTAAAAATATAAAAAATTTAAAATGTATAGACAAAATGGTATATTTTTTATAATAAAGGCACTCAATAAATGACATACAATTGGGTATCTTTAAGCTATATACATAAAAAGCATTTTCTATATGCAATATTTAATTAAAGTTAATTAAAAGATTTCCACAAAAATATAATAAAAAGGCAAATATGTTTAGAATTAGAGTTTTATTATTAAACCTTAGTTTGGAAGTTATGCATGAAAGTTAAACTAATTTGGATGAAAAGAAGCAAACTATCTTTAAGAAGAGAGGCATGTGACATACATACAGTTCTAGAAACTTCCTTTAAATTTTTCTAGAGCTAATAAAAAATCATCATGTACAAAGTTAGTATGTGTTCACAAACAGAATCCACTCATTTTTTTGTCAGCAGTAAACAATATAAAACTAAAATTCTCACTAAAGTATACTGGCTTTACCAGTAAAAAATTAATTCTTAAAAATAGATTTGAAAGTCCTGTGAAATGACTCAGGATAAAATTACTGTTGCCAGAAGACTTGAGTTTAACCCCTAGGACCTAGATATGGGAAGGACAGGACCAACTTTTCCAAGCTGTCTTGGGACCTCGACTTAGATCCTCAGACACATGTATGAACACACACATATACATTTAAAATACTTTTTTTTTTAGATTTACAGATTAAGAAATCTAGCCAAATAAATGCAGAAAAACTATACTTAGAATATAAGTGATTTAAAAATAACCAATTTGCATTCTTCTACATGCAGACCACCAGTTAGACCAGCATCCTCTATTGAAAATGTTGTCTTTTGTACACAGTATGGTTTTGGCATCTTTGTCAAACATGAAGTGACCATAGGTGTCTGTTTGTTTATTTCTGCGACTCCAACTCTATTTCATTGATTACCTCTCTGTCTCTGTACCAATACCATGTCATTTTTTTCATTATTGCTCTGTAGTCCAGATTAAGGTCAGGGATGGTAATTTACCCAAAAGTTCTTTATTGTTGAGTATTGTTTTAACTATCTTAGGTTTTTTGTTATTCCAATCGAAATTGAGAATTCTTCTTTCAAACTCTGTTTGGAATTGAGTTGGAATTGGGATGGAGATTGCATTCAATCTGTAGATGGCTTTTAGTAAGAGGACCATTTTTACTATATGAATTTTACTGATTCATGAGCATGAGAGACATTTTCATCTCCTGAGGTCTTCTTAAATTCTTGTCTTCAGAGACTTGAAGTTCTTATACAAATATTTTACTTGATTTTTAGAGCCACTCCAAGATACTTTACATTGCTTATGATTATTTTGAAGGGTATTGTTTCTATAATTTTTTTCTGAGCCTGTTTGTTCTTTGTCTAGAGAGAGCCTACTGATTTGTTAGAAGTAATTTTATATTCTGACCATGGTTATTTGCTGTTGAGGTTCTCTGGTAGAATTCTATGGGTTGCTTATGTACATTATTATATCATCTGCAAATAGTGATACCTTTAATTCATCTTTTCCGATTTGTATACCATTAACCTTTTGTTAATTGTTCTACCTATATCTTTGAGTACTATATTGAATAATTAGGGATAGATTGAACAGTCTTCTCTTGTCCCTGATTTTAGTAGAATTGCTTCAAGTTTCTCTCCACTTAATTTGATGTTGGCTGTTGTTTTGCTGTATATTTTTCTTATTATATTTAGGTATGGGCCTTGAAAATCTCATCTTTCCAAGACTTTTAACATGGAAGTGTGTTATATTTTATCAAAGGCTTTTCAGAATCTAATGAAATGATCTCATGATTTTTTTGATTGAGTATATTTATATATTAAATTAGATTGATGGATTCCTGTGTATTGAATCACTCCTGCATACCTGGGATGAAGTTTATTTAATCATAGTGAATGAGTTTTGATGTGTTCTTGGATTTGGTTTGTGATAACTTTATTGAGTGTTTTTGCATCAATATTAATAAGCAAATTTAGTCTGATGTTCTCTTTCTTTGTGTGCCTTAGGTATCAGCACAACTATAGCTTCATAGAATGAATTAGGTAGTACTCCTTTTGTTTCTAATTTGTGGAATAGATTGAGAAGTATAGGTTAGGTCTTCTTTGAAGGTCTGATAAATTCTGCACTAAAACAATCTGGCCCTAGATATTTTTGTTGTTCTTTCCTTCTCTCTCTCTCTCTCTCTCTCTCTCTCTCTCTCTCTCTCTCTCTCTTTCTTTCTTTTTTTTTTTTTTTTTTGGTTAGGAGAATTTTAATGACTGTTTCTATTTCCTTAGGGGTTATGTGATTGTTTAGATAATTTGTCTGATCCTGATTAAACTTTGATACCTGGTATCTGTCTAGAACATTATCCATTTCAGCTAGATTTTTCACTTTTTTGAGTGTAGGCTTTTATAGTAGGATCTGAAGAATTTTTTGAATTTCCTCAGTTTCTGTGGTTATGTCTACCTTTTCATTTCTGATTGTATTTAATTTGGTTTCTGTCACTGTGCCCTCTAGTTAGTTTGTCTGAGGGTCTATATATCTTGTTTAACTTCTCAAAGAACCAGCTCTTTGATTGGCTGATTATTTGATAGTTCTCTCTCTCTTTTTTTTATAATTGGTTGATTTCAGCTCTGATTTTCATTATTTCCTGTCATCTACTCCTCTTGTATATGTTTCCTTTTTTCTGTTCTAGAGCCTTCAGATGTGCTGATACGTTGCTAGTGTAGGATTTCTACAATTTTTTTACAAAGGTACTCATTGCTATGAATTTTCCTATTAGCACTGTTTTTACTGTGTACCACAAGTTTGAGTATGCTATGCCTTCATTTTGGTCAAATTCTAGAAAGTTTTTAATTGCTTTCTTTATTTGTTCCCTGCCCAAGTTATCATTGAGTAGATAGTTATTCAGTTTCCAAGTTTATGTGTAATTTTGTTGTTTTTATTGTTATTGAAGACCAGCCTTAATCCTTGGTAGTCTGATAGGATGCATGGTATTATTTCAATCTTCTTGTATCTGTGGAGGCTTGTTTTGTGTCTGATTATATGTTTAATTTTTGGAGTTGCTGAGAAGTTATATTCTTTTTGGGGGGGGATGAAATGTTGTGTAGATAACTGTTAAATACATTTGGTTCATAACTTCTCTTAGTTTCACTGTGTTTTATGTTTAGTTTCTGGTTCCATGGTCTGTTTATTGATAAGAGTGGGATGTTGAAGTCTCCCACTATTTTTATAGGAGGATCAATGTATGTTTTGAGCTTTAGTAAAGTTTCTTTTACAAATGTAGGTACCCTCTCATTTGGGGTGTAGATGTTCAGATTGAGAGTTTATCTTGGTACATTTTTTATTTGATGTATATGAAGTATCATTTCCTCCATTTTTTTTATAACTTTTGGTTAAAAGTCTATTTTATTGGATATTAGAATGGCTGGCTTCTCCACCTTGTTTCTTGGGACCATTTGCCTGGAAATTTTTTCCCAGCCTTTATTCTGAGGCATTATTTGTCTTTGTCATTAGTGTTTGCTTCCTGTATGCAACAAAATGCTGAGTCCTCTTTATGTAACTAGTCTGTTACCCTATCTTTTATGGGGAAATTGACTTTATCAATGTTGTGAGATATTAAAGACCAATAATTGTTGCTTCCTATTATTTTTGTTGTTACTGGTGGTATTATATTTGTGTAGTTCTCTTCTCTTGGATTTGTTGTGAGAGGATTAATTTCTTGGGTTTTTTTTCTCGATGTAGTTTCCCAGTATTTTGTTGGAATTCTACTTCTATTGTCCTCTGTAGGCCTTGATTAGTGGGAAATTATAGTTTAAATTTGGTTTTCTCATGGAATAAGATATTTGGTTTGAATATCTTGGTTTTTCCATCTATATTGATTGACAGTTTTGCTGTGTATTGTAGCCTAGGCTAACATTTGAGTTCTCTTAGGGTCTGTATGACATCTGTCCAAGATCTTCTGACTTTTAGAGTTTCTGTTGAGAAGTGTGGTATAATTCTGATAGGTCTGTAAACATAGGTTATTTGACTTTTTTCCCTTACCACTTTTGATATTTGTTCTTTGCTCTGTGCACGTAGTGTTTTGATTAGTATGTGAGGGAAGAAATTTTATTTCTGGTCAAATCTATTTGGTGTTTTGTAGATGTCCTATACACTTATGTCTATTTTGTTCTTTTGGTTAGGGAAGTTTTCTTATATGATTTTGTTGAAGATGTTTCCTGGCCCTTTGCATTGGGAAGCTCCTCTTTCTTCTACTCCTATTATTTTTAGATTTGGTATTTTCATTGTGTCTTGAATTTCCAGGATGTTTGGTTTTGGAGTTTTTTGCACTTTGTACGTTCTTTGACTGTTGTGTCAATATCTTCCATACCTGTGGTTCTCTCTTCTATTTCTTTTATTCCCTTGGTGATGCTTGCATTTGTAACTTGTGAGTACTTCTCTAGGTTTTCCATCTCCAGGGTTTTCTCCTTTTCTGATTTCTTTACTGTTTCTGTTTCCTGAACAGTTTTGTTCAGTTTCTTTACCTGTTGGATTGTGTTTTCCTGTATTTCTTTAAAAGATTTATATCTTTCTTCTTTAAGGACTCCTAAGTGCTTACCTGTGTCCTCCTGTATTTCTTTAAGGGAGTTATTTTTGTCTTCCTTAAGGTTGTCTATTTTCTTCATGAGGTAGACTTTAAAGAAGAGGTTATTCTAATACTCCTCAAAATATTCCACAAAATAAAAACAGAAAGAAGACTGCCAAACTATTTCTATGAGGCCACACTCACCCTGATACCTAAACAACATACAAACTCAACAAAGAAAGAGAACTTCAGACAGATTTCTCTTATGAACAATAATGCAAAAAATACTCAATAAAAATTACAAACCTAATTCAGGAAAAAAATGACATCCCCCATCAAGATCAAGTGGGCTTCATTCCAGTGATGCAGGGATGGTTCAATATATGAGAATTTATTAAGGTAATTCTACATATAAACAAACTGAAAGAAAAATCATATGATTATTTCATTAGACACTGAAAAGCCTTTGATAAAACTGAGCACTCTTTCATGTTAAAGGTATTAGAAAAATCATAGATACAGGAAACATATGTAAACATAATCAAAGCTGCATACACCAAGCCAATAGCCAACATCAAATGAACTGGAGAGAAACTTAAAGCATTTCCACGAAAATCAGGGACAAGACAAGGCTATTCACTCTCTCCCTCTTTATTAAATATGGTACTTGAAGCTTTAGCTAGAGTAATTAGGCAACTAAAAGAAGAGATCAAGTGGATTAAAATTGGAAAGAAAGAAGGCAAAGTATCCCTATTTGCATTTGCAGATGCTATGATAGTATACATAAGTGATCTTAAAAGCTCTACCAGAGAACTCCTACAGCTGTTAAACACCTCCAACAAAGTGGTTGGATACAAAATTAACTCAAGGAAATCAATATCTTTCCTTAATATAAATGATAACTAAGCTAAAAATAAAATTAGGGAAGAAATGCCTTACAATAACCACAAATAATATAAAATGTCTTAATGCAAAGCTAACCAATAAGTGAAAGATCAGTATGGCACAAACTTCAAGTTCCTGAAGAAAGAAATTGAAGAAGATATTAGAAGATAGATAGGTAGGATTAACATAGTGGAAATGGCCATCTTAGCAAAAGCAATCCACACATTCAATGAAATCCACACCAAAATTTAAACACATTTTTTGTAGTCCTTGAAAGAGCAATTCTCAACTTTATATGAAAACAAAAACAAACAAAAAACAAGATAATCAAAACAATCCTGAATAGTAAAAGAACTTCAGGAGAAATCACCATCCCTTACCTCAAGCTGTACTACAGAGCAATATGGACAAATACTTTATGGTGTTGGTACAGAAATAGAAATGTTGATCAATGTAACAGAATTGAAGACTCAGAAATAAAGCCACACACCTGAACCAGACAACAGAAAAATGAAAGTAATTTGAAAAAATAGTGCTGGACTAACTGGGTGCACTATGTAGAAGAATAAGAATAGAGCCATATTCATTACTCTGCATAGAACTAAATTCCAAGCAGATCAACTACCTCAATATAAAACCTCATACCCTAAATCTCATAGAAGACAAAGTAGAAAATACAGTAGAATATATTGGTAGAGGAGAATCTTTCATGAAGAGAACACCAGTGGCTCAGGTTTTAAGATTACCAATTGATAAATGGAACCTCATGACGCTGCAAAGCTTCTGTAAGGCAAACAACACTGTTAAGAGGACAAAATGGCAGCCCGCAGGTTGGTAAAGGATTATTACCAAACCTACATCTGACAGAGGCTAATATCCAAAATTCACAAAGACATTACGAAGTTAGACACCAACAATCAAAATATCTCAATTTAGAAATGGAGAACAGAACTAACCATAGACTTCTCAAGAAAGGATTATTAAATGGCCAAGAAGCACTTAAAGAAATGTTCAAAGTCCGTAGTCATCAGGGAAATGCAACTCAAAACAACTATGAGGTTCCATCTTACCCCCATCAGAATGGCTAAGAAACTCAAGAGATAACACAGGTCAGGGAGGTTGTGGAGCAAAGGGAACACTTTTTCATTGCTGCTGAGAGTGCAAACTTGTACATTCATTTTGTAAATCAATTTGGCCTTTTCTCAGAAATTTGGAATAATTTCACATCAAGACCAAATTATATCACTCCTGGGCATATATCCAGAGATTCTCTAACATCCTCTAAAGACACTTGCTCAACTTTGTTGATTGCAGCTTTATTTATAATATCTACAAATTGAAAACAATCTAGATGTCCCTCAACTGAAGAAAAAATAAAGAAAATGTGGTACATTTACACAATGGAATACTTTTCAGCTATTAAAAGCCAAAACAGCACGAATTTTGCAGGCAATTGGATGGAATTTGAGAATATCCTTCTAAGGTTATCTTTTTGAGGTAAATAAGTTCCAAAAGAACATGCACCATATGTGCTCACTTGTAAGTGGATAGTATTAAAAAAAAAATACAGGTACTACATTACACTTCACAGACCCAATGATGTTAAGCTAGAAGGAAGGATTAAGGGAGGAAGCTTGAATCTCACTTCTATGGGGGAATAAAATAGTCATAAGTGGAAGATGGAGGGAGAGATCTGGCACAGAGGCAATGGAGAGAGGATTGGAGGGTTCAGGATCAGGTTTGGGTAAGGACAGGAGAGATGGCTAGATGACCATGAAAAAGAATGTAAATCTGCAATTGACAGGGGTGAGAAGGGGGTGAAGAGCCCCCAGAATGAGACAGAAACCTGGGATAATGGAGTTGCTCCAGGATCAATGGGTGACCTTATGTTGACTCACTACGTCAGAGATATGGAACCTGAACAGGCCACCTTCTGTAGCCAGACAGAAACCTCAGTGGAGTGATAAAGACACCAATTTATCCACAAAAGTTTCAATCTAAAATTTATCCTGTCTACAAGAAATGCAGGCAGAGGGATAGAGCAGAGACTGAGAGAATGTCCAAACAATAACTGAGACAACTTGAGACCCATCCAAATAGGCAAGCCCCAATCCCTAACACTATTAAGGATACTCTATTATGCTTGCAGACAGGAGTATGTTGTCCTCTCAGAGGCTCCAGCCAGCAGCTGAGTCAGACAGATACAGACACCCACAGCCAATGATTGGATGTTGCCTGTGGACTCTTTGGAAGAATAGGAGATAGGAACTCCATAGGAAGATGAACAGAATCAACTAACCTAGAACCTTGGGAGTCTCAGAGTTTGAACCATCAACCAAAGAACATATACAGGCTGGACCTAGGCCTACTTATTTATATATAGAAGTTGTGCAGCTTGGCATTCATATAGGTTCCAACAACTGGAATGGGGACTAACCTGAAAGCTATTCCCTGTGCTTGGAATATGTTCTACTAGATGGACTGCCTTGTCTGGCCTCAGTGAGAGGGGCAATGCCCAGACTTGCAGAGACTTGAACTGCCAGGGTGGTAGGGGAATACCCAGGAGCTTCCTACCTGCTCAGAGGAGACTGTAAGGGGTAACAGAGATGGGTTATGGGTGGAGGTGATCAAGGGGGGGACAGTGAGTAGGATGTAACGTGAATAAGTAGAAAAAAATTAGAAAATGAATGGTGAGATTCAAAATGATAAATAGAACAACTAAGGATGTAGAACACATGAGTACAAAGGTAAAGTGTGCAGTCCATGGTGTCATAATGTTTTAGTAGAAAATAGTTTACTCATTTAAGAAATTGTGTAAATTAAAACCATCAAAATGAGTCAATTTTAATCCTTTCTTAAATATATAGAATTTCCGAAAGAGAAATATCATTTTATTATGATACAAAGTAGCTGCTTTCATAGTAAATACCTCTTTTTAGTGGTCTATTCTGTATAGCTGAAAGCTTACTGCTCACAAGCATTGATAGTAAACAAAAAAAATACGTAAAATCACTTCTCAGATCACCTAACTTCACTTGATATATGAATGACCATAAAAACACTATACAATATAGGAAGATATTTTTATTTATGTCATTGTATCAATAGTAGTTTTTGAGTCCCACTGGGATAATTTTTGTCTTCCTGGATTGGGTTGTGACATATCCTTGCTAGACTAGAATAAGAACTAGACTAGAACACAATTAAAATATTAGCATTTGTTGCCTGTTTTAAGAATCATCAAATCAGATCATTAGAGAAATTCAGTGATGACATCATTACCAACACCAAAAAAAAAACCAAAACAAACAAACAAACAAAAAAAAAAGCACAATGCAATTTTGTCAACTGTGTGACAAAAAGAAAATATCTGACATATTTTAAATTGCAGACTTTATCTTCAGCAAGCATGGACAGTCTTCAAATTCTGAGAAGTAAGTTATCTCACATTGATCTTGCTGCTAAGCAGGGATTCTATACCCATGAAGGTCGGTCAGCTATTGAGACAAACTCATTATTTGTTTAGTAGTCCTCTGGATGTTAATTTTCATAAGACAAAACTTATCAAGTTTGAACAAAGGATGAACAGAAATACCATCTAAAGTTTTACAAAATACTGTAGTAAAGTCAGTGCTCCTAAGTGCTTAGGAGCTTATCTTAGCCTATTAAATTAGGAACATTTGTGAAGAGAATGAATGGTGTCTCACACAGAAATCTGACAAAGTTGCCAGGAGAGCACTCCTGGGGTTCGTTCTCAGAATCTGCCTAATGCATTTCTTAGTGCAACTCATGGAAAAGACAGTAGTTACAAGCTGCTCTAAGGACAGGGGTGGTGCCGATACTTCTGCAGGAGAAAATCTCAGGAACAGAAATATGGGTTGTGTCTGGGTGGTTATTGATATGAAAGGGTAAGAAAAATCAACCCAGTAAAAATCCAAAAAGTTAAACAAAGGCATGGAAACTATATTTTCTCTTTTTGTTGATTTTGGTTTGTTTTATTTCATGTATTGTTTACCTTTAAGGCATGGTTGCAAGTGGAAGCAATATTTCCAAGAGCATATTCCTGAAAGACACACAGAGTTGTGTATAGTAAAATGCGTTGTTTCTGGGCAGAGCAGTCCTTCTCCAGCTTTTGCTTGGCCTCCCTTTACTTTTCTT
Source organism: Arvicanthis niloticus (assembly GCF_011762505.2). Lineage (NCBI taxonomy): Eukaryota > Metazoa > Chordata > Mammalia > Rodentia > Muridae > Arvicanthis > Arvicanthis niloticus. The sequence goes on along the minus strand of NC_047667.1, from coordinate 70,291,754 downwards.
GTTTTTTGTTTGTTGGTTTTGTTTTGTCTCAAAGTTGTGTGGTTAAGTGATGAGAGATTTACATTGAGCTCTTAGGATTATTGTTCAATCAGTAGTGATATTATATCAATCAGGGAAACTAATACAATAAGAGAAGGAGGAGGGTTACAATTTGAATTAGTGTGCTGATGGGTACAGAGTATGACTTTAGTCATTGGCAATTGTTTCATTTAGCATCAAGGAAATGAGCTTTGTGATGACATAACAATAACTGATGCTAATAATCAATACTGAACATTTTTCAGAACCTGGAATGCAAAAAAGCGAGATGTGCTAAGGCAAATTAAGGAAAGTTTTAACTCAAAGGAAGACTAATATTCAAAAATAGACATCTCATGATTTAGATCTTCATGTGTAATATAAGGCTAGAATATAAGGCTAGAAGTGTTAGAGTAGGCATCTCTTGTTTAAAGCCATAATACAGACTCTAGTGAACATGGTGAAAGCACTAATGTCTTATGAAATGTCTCTATGGATCAGCAGCAGCAGGAATTGTGTGAAAATTACTATAGAAAAAATTCCATAAGAACACTTACTAATGCACACCTGACAGATGGATTATCTTTCAGCTTTGGCAGAAACTACAGGGGGATGGCTAAAATGGGGTATTAACTGAGATTAAGACTTATTCTACCCTGAGCTTTGTTTCAATTATACTAAAAGCAAACAGAGATTATATTATCTGAAAAGGGAAAAGAATACTTGTCTATAACATTGAGTTATCTAGGGATATTTCTTCTGATTAAATTTCATATAGAAATGCTAAAAAATGATAAATCTGAAACAAAACATTATTGGAATTACCAAATACAATTCTTCTCAGCCAAAGAACATGGTCCTCAATGGTATTTAGAATTAAAAACTTAGAAGATTAAATGATGGCTCATATTTAGATGCTTATTTTTTCTTCTCTATAATTTTATTGAATATTTTATTTATATATGTTTCAAATGTTATCCCATTTCCTAGTTTCCAATCCACAAGCCCCCTCCCTTCCCCCTCCCCCTGATTCTATGAGGGTGCTCAAACACCCACCCACCCACTCCTGCCACCCCACCCTGGCATTCCCATACATTGGGGCATCAAGCCTTCACAGGACCAAGGTCCTCTCCACCCATTGATGCCCCACAAGGTCATCCTCTGTTACATATGGATCTGGAGTCATAAGTCCCTCCATGTATATCCTTTGATTCGTGGTTTAGTCCCTGGGAGCTCTGGGGTGTCTGGTTGGTTGATATTGTTTTTCTTCCTATAGGGTTGCAAACCCCTTCAGCTTCTTCAGTCTTTCTCTCCTCCACTGGAGATCCCATGCTCAATCCAATGGTTAGCTTCAAGCCTCTGTATTTTTCATGTTCTGGCAGAGCTTCTCAGGAGACAGCTATATCAGAATCCTGTCAGCATGCACTTCTTGGCATCCACAACAGTGTCAGGGTTTGGAGCTTGTGCATGGTATGGAATCCCATGTCTGGCAGTCTCTAGATGTCCTTTTCTTCAGTCTCTGCTCCATACTTTGTCTCCTTATTTCCTTTAGATAGGAACAATTCTGGGTTAAAAATTTGGAGATGAGTTGGTGGCTCCATTTCCCAACCGGGGGCTTTGCCTAAACTCTGGATATGATCTCTACAGGTTCTCCTTCCTCTTTGTTAGGCATTTCACCTAAGCTCATTCCTATTGGCTCCTGGTAGCCTCTTGCTTTTCTGGCATCTGGGACTTTCTGTTCACTACCCCAGTTCCCCATCTTCCATTACTACACACCTCTGACCCTCTGTATCATACCTGTCTCCTCCCATATCTGATCCTGCTGCCCCCTTTATTTTTCTTCCCCTCCTCTCTTCTTCCCAAGTCCCTCCCACCCTCTAACTCCTGCAAGTATTCTTCTTCCCTTTCTAAGAAGGACTGAAGCATCTAAATGTTGGTCTTTTTTCTTCTTGAACTTCATATGGTCTGTGAATTGTATCTTGGGCATTCTGAGCTTTTGGGCTGATATCCACTTACCAGTGAGTGCATACCATATGTCTTCTTTTGTTACCTCACTCAGGATGAAATTTTCTAGTTCTATCCATTTGCCTAAGAATATCATGAAGTCATTGTTTTAATAGCTGAGTAGTACTCCACTGTGTAAATGTACCATATTTTGTGTATCCATTCCTCTGTTGAAGTACATTTGGGATTTTTTCCAACTTCTGGCTATTATAAATAATGCTGCTATGAATATAGTGGAACATGTGCCCTTGTTATATGTTGGAGCATGTTTTGGGTATAAGCCCAGGAGTGAAATAGCTGAGTCCTCAGGTAGCATTATGCCCAAGTTTCTGCAAAACTGCCATATTGTTTTCCAGAGTGGATGTACCAGTTTGCAATCTCACCAGCAATGGAGGACTGTTCCTCTTTCTCCACATCCTCACCAGCATCTGCTGTCATCTGAGTTTTTGATCTTAGCCATTCTGATTGTTTTGATTTGCATTTCCCTGATGATTAAGGATGTTGAACATTTCTTTAGGTACATCTATGCCATTTGATATTCCTCACTTGAAATTCTTTGTTTATCTCTGGCAATGTCACTGGGTTTACAAGATAAAACTGAAGTCAGAGATCTTCATGATTTCAACACATCACATTTTTGTTTCCTATTTTATCTGATTTAAACTGTGTGTGCACCACAAAAAAATATTGATGCAAAACTGACATTTTCCTTGCTGTAAATACCATAGCACATATTTATAACAATGTCAGGTATGGCTCAGTAGACAAAAATGTTTCCACAGTAGACAGGCCTTCTTTATACATCATATCAAATATCTTGTTGCATTTCATAGGGTAAACCAGAGCCAGGTCACAGATTATATTCTCAGTTTCCACACATACACTATGCATTAATAGCTCTGCACACTCACACACACACACACACACACACACACACACACACACACACACACACACATTTAAATATCAAAAGCATCCTGACAAGAATCAGACTCCTTATCCTTACTGGATTAGACTTCCAGATGATAAGTTTTAACACAGATAATCTTAGTGGGATAAAATCGTTTGTTTGTGTGTGTGTGTGTGTGTGTGTGTGTGTGTGTTTTTACATGCATTAGTTTTGCATCTTTTAATTATAGTAGTGAGGTACTTTGTTTTGCCAGTGTAGGAAGATATGACTATGAAAACATGTTATAAATAAAATTTAATGGAAATCAGCTTTCAGTAATGCAAACTTAATCATACATTTGTTATGGACTAGTTGCCAATTAGAAAAAAAATTAACATGTGATAGTAAAAAATTGTTGATTTCTGAATGTTTAGTAATATAATAGAATAGTGATGTCAAAAAATGTCCTGATAAAATAATACTTTGATTATATAACAAAAGCATTTTCAGTTTACTGACAAAAAACTAAAGAAATGAGATTGCTTTGTAACAAATATTTTGGATAATGTACTAAGCACATATAAGTATATGAAATACAAAATATTTATAAGAAATAAACAGATATATTATTAATATAATAATACAATTGAACTAAGTAAAATTTGAATATTTAAAAAGTAATAAATTCATTTTAGTAGTACAGTGGTATTGCACAATTTTTATCCCACGACTTGAGAGGCCAAGGCAGGCAATTTTTGTGATTTTGTACTCACACTGTTAAATTTTCAGTTTCAGAAAAATCAACGCTGCAGAGAAAAACCTGCCTTATAAAACAAACTAACAAAAAACAATGAACAGAAGAAAGAATGAGAGCGAGAGAGAGAGTAAGAGAGTGTAAGAGAGAGACAGACAGAGAGACAGAGAGACTGAGACAGAGAGAAGATAAAAATAATAAAATGTTCATTTTGGTATCACGTTGCTATTTTGTAATTTAAATTATATCAAATTTTAAAATTTTGGTATATTAAACAGATTAACGGACAGGGTTAATGCCAGAAGTATTTGATAAACACAAAAAACAACAACAACAAAAAATAAAACCTCTATTGGCTTTGTTTGTTTGCTTTTTTAATTTTCTTGCTTTTGTCTTGTTTCCTGTTTGACATTTTTTCTTATTTTTCTTTGTTTTATTTTGAGTTATAACCTTATAGTCTATGATAGTCTAAATTTAGGAGAAAAAATTAAAATAATTGCTTATTTTCTATTTGTCAGGAATTCACAGCCATATAGAAGAAAAACATATCTTGAGCAGAGCAAATATTTCCACTTAAAGGTCAAAGATGTCACTCGCCTAAGGAGATTGTAGGTATAGTGAATAGCAACAAATTTTTCCATAATTTAGCATAATAAGACTTTAATCCATACTTGTAAAAGTGAAAAGACTACCATGTAAAATGAATTTTCTGTGGTAGAGAAGAAAAATTCAGTTCACCCAAAACAACCTAAGTAGGTTAGAGAGATGGCTCAATGGAAAGGTTTTTCCACCAAGCTTAGTGACCTGGGCTATGTTATAGGGATTTGTATAGGGAAAGCAGATAATCAACTCCCATGTAGTGTGTTCTATTATCCACATGTACACACACACACACACACACACACACACACACACACACACACACACACGATAAATAAGTAAATGTACTAAGTTTTTAAAAGAAAACTTAATATGCTCTAATTAAAAACATTGAGTTGTCTTCTCATAAGAAAGAAAAATCTGGGTCTATTAACTATATGAAGAGATCCATATTTTCCTTTAAACAAGTCACAGTAGCATTAGGCAACAGACAGCATAGCCTTGAGAATTCCTCTAATAAATTATGGACAAACTCATTGGACTAATAGGTTATTCAATCCCAAGTTGTCAGCTTCCAAACACATACACATGTGAGTGGCACTAAATGGACACAACAGACTGTATTTATAACATGTAGTGCATGTTTGTATAAAAATAATTATTGAAGATGTCTGGACTTGGAATACATGATTCTGATGAGTTTGAAGGAGACAATAAGAAGTGGAAAGGGTGTAAGTACAACTCTAATGTACGAAGTTCTCAAAAATAAATTTTCTTTGGTTATAATTTATTTTTAAGTGTTAGATGTTATGGTACATTTTGGCCATATTCTTTTTCTTCACCAACTTCTTTCCACTCTTCCCAAGCTTCTTCTGTTTTATCAAAAAATAAAAAGAACAAAATCCAAGATCACAGAACAAAAATCATAACAAAGCACAAAGGTTGATGAATAATATGCAGGCATGAAAACATCCTGGTGTAACACAATACATGTACATTAAACATGCATGCGCATGTGCATGCACACAAACAGACACACACACATACTTGCACACACATGCACACAAACACAAAAGAGTCCATTCGTGTGCCCAACTTAATCAACTACTCCTAAGCATAAGATCAACTATTCTTAACACTAGGGTATGGCTGATATCTTAAAGATAGCAAAGGTGAATATAAAAAAATAACACAAAAATTGACAGATTAGGAGAATATCAGAAGTTACAAATGCATTGATTTATGAATTTCTGAGACTTGTACGATGATGCATTTAAAGTCATTGATAATCTTGAGGGTGTAGAATTTATCACATCACTAATATTGTCCCCATGAGATTTTTTCCCCCTGGGCTACTTCTTTTTGTGACAAACAGGATATTGGACCTGTTTCTCCACTCTTCATATATGATTTCTTTTTCCACAGTTTCAAGAGACTGAATAGCTGATTAGTTATACTGCATATCATATCATATACCGCATATAAATATTTTCTTGAATGATTAGGTCTGTTGTATTTACTAGCTTAACTTTAACATCTTTGTCTTCTGCCATTTAGATTTGACTATGTAAAATTTCTTACTACCACCACCATGTCATTGCTTCATGATTACTGTAGTGTTATTTTTATAACTAAGCATCTTTACTGAATTTTTAATACTCTTAAAATAAGTGGCTATTTTAATACCTATTTATAAAACACATAATAAAATCAAAGTACAATTGAATAGATGCTATTGTCTCTGCTCTGTTTTGAATCTCTCTTCCCTTAAAGTCAGCTATTAATAATTTTATAATTTTATAGGTAGACTGAGGTAAATTCATAAAAACATATACAAGCAAAGTCTTCTTATTCATAAAAGTCTGGAACAAAAAAATAAGGTATCATTAATATAAATTTTATCGATCTTATACTGATAAACTTGGAAATCACTAAGTTAATGCTTTTCATTTTGTATTCTATAATTCTTAGAGAGATTTTGTGGATAATTATCTCATAAATAGTTTCTTTAAAGGCAGGAAAAATATAAAAAAGAGATCAGAGTAAATGGATGTTTACTAGAAAACTGAACTACATTAAGTTCTCTAGCAAGCATTTTAAATAAGTTTCCCATTTTGAAGTTCTTTAATGCATTTATACAATTTCTCATTGACCTTGTTTATGTATTTTTTTATGAATTTGAGCCATTGCTAAAATTAGAGAATGAATATTGCGGGCTATTTACTATCATGTTTTCTGTGCCAGGTGTGTGTTTTTAGGCAATTTAGTTGAATAAATTTGGAGACCTAATTCTTTAATTAGAAAATATTTATGATTAGCTAATGGCATTCAGTATTAGCTCAGGTTGGAAGAATCTTTTTATTTTGGATGTAAGGGGGTTCTGTGGTAGGTTTCTCATAATCAGCTGAGTTGCTTCATAGCTATGCACCTATGGATAGCAGTAATTAGTTTTTATGGGGTTTTTTTGGGGAATACATGATGTTTGCTATGTTAAGTGGTACTGGCAAGGAGCTAGAGAAGAGAAATCGAAAGATGGTATGATCACATTTCATTGGATTCAAGTACACAATAAGAATAATTTTAATTAAATATTTTAATCATAATAGCAACCTTGTAAGTTTATTATTAGTCATAAACAACAATGCTTAGATAGATGTGGACCATACCCTATTACATATATTTCACTGTATGCAGCCTTCTGTTTTTCGACAAAATACTTCATGGGGTCTTCTTTTTCCAACTTAACATTATTAATATTCTTATAGTTAGATCAAAATTTGCAATACGAAAAAGTGAGTGGAACTATCCTTTTACTTTTCCATCCCTGATTGTTTTGATTATAGTATTGTTTTATATGATCAGTAGTGTATAATAGCTTAAGAAAAGTTTACATTAGCCAGTAATAATGACAGTATCTATAGTATAGAGATGTTTGTGGAGGAGTTTGTCAAACCAAAATTATTCTTGCATGCATCATATTTCTAAAAATTTCCAGTGACATAGAATAAATCTTTATATATCATTTATTTATTTATTTATTTATTTATTTATTTATTTATTTATACTCTAGACTTTATTCCCCACCCAGTCCACCTTCCCACTGTTCCACATTACATACCTCCTCCCCACACCCTTCTCCATGAGGATGTCCCCATCCCCCACCCACCACCACAGCTGACTGGTGAACTCCCTGGGGCCTACAGTCTCTTGAAGTTTAGGTCCATCATCTCTGATTAACACAGATCCAGCAGTCTTTTGATGTATATGTGTTGGGGTCCTTATATCAGCAGATATATGTTAACTTTTTGGTGACCCAGTATTTGAGAGTTCTCATGGTTCCAGATTAATTGAGACTGCTGATCCCACTACAGGGTTGTCTTCCTTCTCAGCTTCTTAAGCCATCTCCCTAATTCAACCACAGGGGTCAACAGCTTCTGTTTATTGGTTGGGTGCAAATATCTGTATCTGAGTCTTTCAGCTGCTTGTTGGGTCTTCCAAAGGGCAATCACGATAGGTCCCTTTTTGTGACTGATCCATAGCCTCAATAATAGTGTCAGGCCTTGGGACCTCCCCTTGAACTGGATCCCACTTAGATGACCTGCATAGGGAGCAACAGAAGGGTGAAAGTTACTCCAACTATAATATGTAGTTCTCTGACTGACTGCTTATACTAGTTTTCTTGAATCTACTTAAATTTATACAAATTAAAATCTTCAGAAAGTACAGATAAGCATGAGGAAAATGAGCTGTTAGTAAAGCTAATTAGAATAAGACTTTTCTAAGAATGTGAGGCAGTGCTACCAATTCCTGGGTTATTGAATAGACATACTGACTTTACTGTTTTGAAAATGCTTGCCATTCATTATTGCAAGGTTTTCTTAAACAAACTTACTCCTCTTACAATGTAAAAGAGAACATGAAACTATGAGAAAAGAATTTCTTTGTAAAATGATTTGAAGTACAAGCTCTGCTGATAACAAGAAAGTGGTATTTGCATATATATAGCATGGGATCTGACAGTATTCTATTCAGAATTTTCCAACTTTGAGCTTGAATCTCAACAAATATTGGTTGCTTATCTGGAGAGGTGTTTATATTTTTCAATGTGCTATTTTTTAGATTTTTTTTACAGTAATTCTGGTATTGTGGTACTTCCTCTGGGTAGCATACACTTTGGATATGATCACTTTTTTTTGGAAGGTAGATTGATGAGTCAAATAGCAACTTTTGTTGGACTTTAGATTTTGTGTGTAGCTGTAGGGAGAGAATTGCACAATTTTTCAATTTAAAGTAACAAGAATTAAAAAAAAAACTAAGAAGAAGTTTAGAAGAGTAAGCTATATCAGGGTTAGGACAAAGATAATTCCTTTATGGTATTTTTCTATATATTTATTTCTAAGAATCAGCACTTACTTATGAATATTGACTGCTTTGGGAAGATAAATAAATATTTCTCCACTAAAGTTATTTTTCTTTCTTTAATGAGTTATTTTATATATGTGCAGGCAATAATGCAATTATACTTCAATTTTTATTGTGTGCCATTTGGGATATAATGTATTTATATTTTTATGTTTATACACACTATTTTACATATAGTATAATTCATGTCTTGTCATGAGACAATTATCCCATCTTCTGCCTTACCTTCTAATACTTTGTTTTATTTCTCTTGCCTTTTCTTCTTTTATTCAAAAGAAGTGAAAATACTTAAAATATTACACACAAGGTATTGGCACTTATATAAAAATCAAATCCTGACTTTTCAGTGTAATCTGAATTTTTGCTAAATTCTTAAGAAAGTATGCTCTTATGAATCCAAGAGACTCTGGTCCGGCCTGTATTTGTTGTTTTATTACTTTCCTTGAGAAATGCCACATGTTTAAAGATATATAATGACTGTGATCAATTTTGGTGAATTTACCTAGCAATATAATACCTTGTAACTGCACCAAGCAAGGACAATATTTAATGTATGTCTCATATATCCATCTTTTCTGGTATTTGGGCCAAGAAGTCATGCCATTAACAAAATTCAAGAAAGGTGAACAAACTAAACATTGCTATATATCCACCCTTCTGTCTTAAGTGCAGGAAACAGAGAAATTTTCCTGATTTTATGTTTAAGAATAGCTGAAGAATCATTGATCTCTGAAACTAAAGTAGCATATGATAACATGTCAATTATATTTTCATTAAAGGATTAATCATCTTTTGTGGAGACAGTCAAGTTGATTTAATAAGAACCACCTCCACTAAAATTTTTACTGCTATATCACATTTCAGGTTTATAGCTTATTCTAGTTTTTAAAAAGATATGTAAAATAAAGTATCATTTAAAATATACTGAGAAATGGGGAGAAAATTTGATATCAGAATTGGGCTGAAGCCTTTTTTATTTTCTTTGACAGTAGAACAGAAGACAACAGGTCTATAGTCAATGTATATCTTTGTATATGCTATAGATTGTATTTATGCTGATATGTTGGTTAAGCCATTAAATTGTTATTATAAGACCAATTTACACTATGAGTTTTGACTTAATTTATTTTTGTTTAGACTCATTAATATGACACTTCTCAAAAATAATAGTGAACACAAAAGTAAAATTAGGCTGCCTTCTTCTCTGATATCTGACAAGATGGCAAAGCAAACGACAATGTTGGGTCTTAATTCTAAGACATTTGCAGTGTCTAATATAATCATTTAGATAATCAAGCATTGTTTTGATCAGACATGTAAGAATTTAACTTGGGGGGATTAATAAAATCTCTGGAAACATTGATTTGCTGTTAGATTTAAATATAGATTTTAAACCAAATGTTTTTAAAATTATCCAGGAAACAAAAATAAAATCTTACTAATTACTATCTCACTGACATAAAATTTTCTAAAGTAAAATTTATATAAAAATCACATATATTATACATATATACTAAACAAAATAATTTCATATACTACATAGTATGTGCACATTAAAAGTATAATTAACATTATATTTTATATATATTGCATGAATTATGCTATTCAATTTTCAAACTAATTTTTTCTTTAGTTTAAACTTTCTAATGTTTTCCCATAAATGTGCCATTCATGGTAGTTTTAGTCTCTTGTCTTATTTGAAAATGTTCTTTAGCTTTCCAAGAAAATATAAAACTCCTGCAAGAATTAAGATTTTGTCATCTTGAAAATTATCACTTTACATAGTTTCTCTAATGTACATTTGGTAGTATATCCATATTTTAAGTCTGATGATACTGGAAATGCTTTTAGGAAGAATCAAATATTAATAATGAAAGTATGTGGCAGAGGCTACATCTTTTGTTGAGGAGTAGCTTGAATAAATGATTCTTCTTTTTATAATATGTGGCCTGGCCCACAAAAGTGCCACATATAAGAAAAACTATTGCTGAACCTAGTTTTTAGAGACCCAGTTTCAAAAAACTAGAAACTTCCATCACACAAAACCACAGGTGATAGGTGAGATTATCCAATCAGTTAGACCTCGGAATACTATCCAAATCACAAAATGTGTGTGTCTCTGTGTGTGTGTGTGTGTGTGTGTGTGTGTATTTGTGTGTCTGTTGTTAAAATCTAACAAAACAAAAATATTATGATGCAGGTGAACAAATCTTCTCTAGGACAAGGAGAGAGAGATTACACACAATCAGATGCTCTTGAAAATGCTAGTTTTATGTTAAACTTTTTCTTGAATTTTCACTGTTAATATCCTATAATTATATATATTATATAATATTATATATTATATATTAATATATCAACACATTAATACATATTAACATTAATTATTATTAATATATTAATATATTAATATATTTATATATTTATATAAACATATATTATATATTATTTATTATTTATTATATATCATATGTTATATATTATATTATATATTATAAATTTATATTATTATATTAATATATCAATATACTTATATATTTTATATATTTATATAAAAATACACAATATATTATAATATTAATATATAATATATTATAATATATAATTATAGGATATTAACAATATATTATATTATAGTATAGTATAGTATATACAATATAATATAATATATTGTATATATAACATATAATATATTAATATGTTATATAATATATTATATAATATATATTAAGATATAATATAATATGTAATATATTATTAATATATAATATATTATATCATATATTATATTATACTGTATATATTATATACTATAATATATTATAGTATTTATATTATATATTTAAATATAATATATATAATTATATAATATATTATATATTATAATATAATTATATATTATAATATTATATTATATATTTAAATATAATTATATAATATATATTATATATTATATATTATATTATATGTTTAAATATAATTATATAATATATATTATTATATATGCATGTACATGTGTATTGCTTGTATGTATGTTTATGGATACATAAGTGTGCATTATACAGATGAATGAGCAGGTGTGCATTGTGACATGATTAAAGGTCATCCTTGGATGACTTTGTTCAAGACAGGTCAACCTTATTTTATGAAAGACTGTCTCACACGTATCTAGGGCTTATCAATTCTGTTAGTCCAACTGACCAGAAAGCACAGAGAATTTGGCTTTCTTTGTCTCCTTCTCTTTAAAAATGAAATCATGTAATATTTTGTTCAGATTTTTACAAACATGGGAGTCAAACTCAGGTACTCATGCATGCACAGCAAGCATTTTCTAACTGTTTTATCTTCCTGAAGCTTTATAACATGTTTTAATCTATCAGTGAGCCATTTAGGACTATTAATCACAATACATAGACACTTCTCATCTGCCTTCCTACCTGAAAAACAACTGTCATTCATAAAGAAAATTCCCCGTCATCCAGGAAAACTGCATTCCTGACAGCTAGATGTTTAGAACAATTTGCAGATATCCTGAAAACATGTCAGCTACAAAGACACTGAATCCAAACCAGGACTACAGGAATTGTAAAGCCTTGACAAACCAAGGAAAAAAGACTGCAGGCCTTGGATATTGGAAGGCCTGGGAACCAAATGCCCAAATCTTTTGAGCGTCAATGTCACTTCATCCAAAGATTTACACACTGGGAAGCTGTATGTTGGCTATTCCTGGTTGCCAACCTGATTACATCTGGGTTGAACTACAATCCGGAAATAAAGGGCATCCCTGTGATCCAGATCTTGAGGCTGGCAGACAGGTTTCTAACCTGGATCTTGACATGGAGATCTTGAGGCATAGTAGCCATGAAATTGTTAGGTACAGGCAAAGTATTACACACCTTTAATTTCAGGAGACTGAGGCAAGCATATCTCTGAACTCAAGGTCAGCCTGTAACTAAGCAAGATTTAGATTCAGGCCTGGTAGTACATACTTTTAATCTGAGTCATACCTTCTGCTGGAGGCCTATTTAAGGACACTGGAAGAAGGAGCTGCTTGCACTTACTTGCCAGCAAATCTTTCGGATACAACTTCTACAGAATACCAGCTTAAACAACTAGCTTCATGGGAGTGAGGAACTATTAGATTCTTGGACTTCCCATTCTCAGCTGCATATTGTTGGGTTTATTAGACTTCAGACTGTAAGTCATTGCAGTAAATTCTCTTAATACATAGAGATATTCCATAAGTTCCGTGCCTCTAAAGAATGCTAACTAATACAACCCTGACTGCTTTAGGAGGTCAAAATTTCACCTATATTTGAATGACAGGCTACCGACACTTGAGACTTGGAGTAAACTGCCTCTGAGCCTGTCATCAAACTCTGAGTCCTTTGCTAATGAAGCAAATAGGAATACTAACACTAGGATAGTCATTTCTCATCTCCTTATGATTTCCACTCGTGTAAAAGACTCAACTCGGTAGTGATGAGAATTATTACTAGAATAGAACTGTACTGGGCATGAGCTATAAGTGAGGAAATAAGTGGCAAAAAAAAAAAAAACCCACTTGTAGTTCTGATAAAAGTCTTGAAGAATGAATGAGCTACTCAGGATTTTCTGAGTGATAGACTGACTACTACTGAGTTTGAGCTATCGCCAAATATGACAGAGGCAGATGGTATTTGTTCTTAACACTTTTCGTTTCATTTAAAGTACACTAATTAAAATTTGCTTTCACAGCCCATAAGGCTTTTGTTAAAATAACATTTGTAAGAAAAAATTATCTCAAATAAGTTATTGGTATAATTTTTAAAGGGCATCTATGTAATCAAGACCATTTCTATTTACTTCACTTCTGCAATCACCTATCAAAAATAACCTAAGAATACCAATGGTGCTATGTAATCACCTATCAAAAATAACTAAGAATACCAATGGTGCTATTTTATCTAAAAATAAATGTGATGCACAAATTAGCAGCTAATCATGGATCCTCTTTCTTTAAGAACATACAACTGCACAACACCAGCCATATAATTAAGCAAGCAGCATAACTAGGGAAGTGTCTTGAAACCTACATGTGGCATTATGAATACAAATGCACAGGTCATATTTTGTGAAAACTTTTACAGTTACCTTAAGATGCTATTGGTTATGAAGAGAGTTACATAGGCTGTTTGTAAGTATTTCACAGTTAAATACATCTATGTGTACCTTACTTTCAATAGAAAAAAATCTCACTTCACACCACCAGCATTTTTCTATTCTCTGCTCATCTCCTCCCATGCTCACTTGATATAGCTTTGTCTACATTAATTCATTTACTTGTAAATTTTATGATTTCATTTTTCTTCACATCTAAATAGTATTTCACAGGATATATATATATATATATATATATATATATATATATATATCACACTTACATTACCCATTCATCTGGTAGGTATATGTAGGATGTTTCCATTCCCTGGCTATTGTAAGTAGAGCAGCAATTAACATTGTTGAGCAAGTATATGTTGAGAAGGATTTAAAGTTCTTAGTATATATGCCAGTATTTTTATAGCTGTGTCATATGTCACATTTATTTTGAATTTTTTAACAGATTCTCTATACTTAGTTTCATGGTGGCTGCACTAATTTTGCATTTCCACGAACAGAACAGTGGAACCTTGCCAGGGTTTGTTGACAGTTGTTTGTTCATCTTGTCTCTTATGACTGAGCTGGAATCTTACAAGCTAAGGATGTTGAGCACTTTCTGTGTTATTGCTTAGACATGTTTCAGTACTTGCTTTGCAAATTCTCTCTTTTGATTCCTAGTCCATTTTTAATTGTGTTTTGTTTGTTTGTTTGTTTCCTACACTTTTGTTTTGCTAGCTTTTCAAATTATTATGGCTATTAATCCTCTGTTAGAAGCATAAGTCAAAAAGATTCTGCCTTGTTCTGTGGGTTTCCCGTTTACTTGAAAACCTGTCCAGCACAGGTGCACCCTTTATTGGTTACTTTCAATGAGTGTGGTTCTACAACTGTAAAAGTGAATCCTCAAACTGCCTCTGAACATCCTCAACTTCACTTTTGTAAAAGCTAGAATACCTGTCAGGAAACATTCTAAATCATTTTCAAAACTTCACCATAAAATTTGGAAGAAAATATTTAATTTTATTACAAGAAATAAGTAAGGTGAATTTGGCTTATATTCTGCTAAACAATATTAAGTTGCTTTTTTTTAACTTTGCAAGATAATGTATAAAGGGAAGAGAGACAGTATACTCAGCAGTTAAATGCTTTTTCTTCCAAACCTGACAATCCATGATTGAACTCCCAGAGTAGAAAGGAGGAAACCAGAACTTACCAGTTAGACGTTAACCTAGAGTTCCACGACCAGAATGTATGCATGTGCATATACATAGGTGTGTACATGTGCACACCCACCCAAACATACGCTACACTACACACACACGCACACACACACTACACCACACACAGACACACCCAAACACACACACACACACACACACTACACCACACACACACAAACACACACACAGGGGGTGAAAAGGGGCAAAAGGGGAAACTTTTTACAGTACACTTAATGATACATAAAACATGTATTAAATAATCAATTCAATGTGTCAAATTAAGTAAAAAAATTCATGACTCATTATTTTCTCAGAGGTCTTCTGAGTCTAAGTTCCAATGCTACATAAAACACATCGGATAAGGTGGTACTGTATGAAAATGTAGTATGTAATCTTCTGACTGCGCATGCAATCAGTAACTCCTAGTGAGTAAGAAAATGGGTGACTCATCTGATCTTTTCAAGCTCTAATTGCAGTTAGTTGCTCAGAATGTTCAGATTGCATGAACCTGATTTTCCAGAATGAGCTTTTTCACACTTGGATTCAAACAATACTGAAGGCAACTGGAAAAACTGAGCTGCGGTGATAACATGTGAAGGAGATAGCATACCTACAAAGGTCTTGGGCATCTTGGCTTAAAAGGTATCATATACTTTCCAGAAAAACAACTGAAATTTTATAAATGGTAGCTTAAATTTCAATAATGAGCAATAAACTATAAGATTTACAAAATGCATTACATAGCATATTTCTCTAAATGGAAACACTGCTTCTAAATGCAAATGGGAGGCTTATCAGGCAAGGAGCTGATGGGACTGACATGACTCACAGGGTACAGAAGATGAGAAGATACATAAAGTTTCCTTTTATGGTTATTAAAGCAGTATGGAATTTGCAAGAGAGATAGTTACTTTCCTGGTGGAAATGTCAACAAATTGGACACAGAAGTCAGCATATTAGACTTCATAAATCATAATTCTTCCCTGGGAGATCATTTTGGTGATGCAGCTGCCTCTAACACAAATATGTTCTCATAAATGGCTCCCTACATATTTTCCTGAAAGTAACACAATAAATTCATTAATTTGCTAAATTATATTTGACTAGACAATGTTATTTGGCCTGTGGTTATTTAATTATCTGGGATATACAAAAATTTGTTTTGTGCACAGGAAAATTGATAAAACACAAGAAAAGTTTGCATAAATATTTTTTCATCTATTCTCTTTCTCATTTTAGCTGCCCTGCTCATATTCTCACTCAATGCAACATTCTGCCTTGTTTCTACTGTGAACTATTTTTGAAGTAATGTATGCACACCTTGAAAAGGGGATGGATTGCTCATAAAAATAGCTCATCAACAGGGAACTATGGAGATTTATTTTTAAATTCAGAAATAGATACTTCTACAAAGAAATATCCATGACAAATCAATTTCTATCATCCTAAGTTTTCCATCACAGTCTATCATTTTGGGGTTGAAAAAAACTCTCAACCCTATGTCATGCAAATTATTCTCCAAAAGAGTCTTCACAGCCACCTTACAGACTCTATCTCTGGGTTACACTAATACTATAATTTCTTTCCTAGATTTATAAATTTCTTTTCCTGAGTTCCAGCAGAAAGAATCAAAACAGGCAACTTCGGGAGGGTGAAGGTAAGGGGACCATCTAGAATGTACTAGAGACTTAGGAGGTAAAAGATTCTCAGGACTAAAATAGAAGGGCCTTAGATGAAATGCCCTACATTGGGGAGAGGGATCTTGTAGAGCCCACCTCCAGTAGAAAGACAAGGTATCAAATGGAGAGATGGGGTTGCCAACCCAAACTCAAAAACTCTGACCCAGAATTGTTCCTGTCTGAAGGAACTACAGAGACAAAAATGGAGTAGAGCCTGAGGAAAAGGAGGTCCAGTGATATACCCAAAGTGGGCTATATCTCAGAGTGGCCCCAAGGCCTGAGACTATTACTGATTCTGTGGTGTGCTCAGAAAAATGAGCCTATTATGACTGCTCTTCAAATTCAACTTGCAGCTGAAAGAGTCAAATGCTGATATTTACATCCAATCAATGGTAAGAAGTTGGTGACTCCTTAGGTTGAATTAGGAAAAAAGTGGAAGAAGCTGAGGAGGAGGGTGAACATATAGAAGGACTGTTAGTCTCAACTAAGCTGAACCCCTGGGATCTCAAGCACCAACTAGGTAACATACACCAGCTGATATGAAGCCCTCCAAGACATAAACAGCAGAGGACTTCTGGGTCTGGACTCAGTCAGAGAAAGTGCATCTAACCCTCAAAAGACTTGGGACCTCAGGGTATGGGGAGGTTTGGTTGTGTGTGTGTGTGTGTGTGTGTGTGTGTGTGTGTGTGTGTGTGCGCGCACGCGTGTGTGTGTGTGTAACATCCTCTTGAAGACCAGCGTGGGAGAGGAAGTATAGGGGAGGATGGACCAGGATGGGGATAGAATCTGGACTGTAAAAAAGATTAAAGAATAAATAAAAGATAAAAAATGAATTTTAAGAAAGATAATGTAACAGCACAAAAATAGATGATAGATAGATAGATAGATAGATAGATAGATAGATAGATAAATTTCACATCTACGATGTCCATAAAATCAAAATGAGATTTCAAGGTGCTTTGTTTTAAAATCTCAGAAATATTCTCAGTTTTTCTCTAATTTTTATCTATCTTGGATGAATTTTGTTGATAAGGTTCTAACTTACAAGCTTACCTGTAATAAGAGTTGAGAAGATTTAAAAGACACAGAGAAGATATATAGCTCTTTTATATTCTGTGCAGAAATACAAGGAATTTTACTCAAACGTGTAACATGATTCTGAAGAAGACAGAAATATTACATGCATTTGTTGTGTCTGTGTGTAGAGAAAGGATAATTTTGAAAAAATTATTATGTTGTACTTTATTATCTAGTAAACATTGTTTAACATGTTATTGTTTAATTGGGTAAGCACTCTTATATTACCATGGAAGAGGAGATATGAGGTAGGAGGTCTGCAGAGGAGAAACTGGGAAGAGCGATAACATTTGAAATGTAAATAAATAAAATAAACAATTCAAAAATATATACCAGTGGGGGTCTGGGGAGTTGGTGGTAGCCAATAGAAAGTCCCAGATGCCAGGGAAGCAAGAGGTTCCCAGGACCCAACCAGGATGTCATCAGTCAAAATACCCAACAGAGTGGAGATAGAACCTGTAGAGACCACCTCCAGTAAAGAGGCATGGCCTCCAGTTGAGGGATGGTTCTACCCATCCATCTCTAAATTTTTAATCCAGAATTGTTCTTGTCTAAAGGAAATGCAGGGACAAAAAAATGGAGCAGAGACTGAAAGAAATGCCATCCAGAGACTGCCCCACGTAGGGATTCATCTCATTAGCAGACACCAAACACCAACACTATTGCTGATACTAAGAAGTTCTTGCTGGCAAGAGCCTGGTATAGCTGTCCCCTGAGAGGCTCTGTTGGCACCTGACTTACACAGATACAGATACTCATAGCCTACCATCAGACTGAGCCGGGGAAACCCAATGGAAGAGTTAGGAGAAGGACTGAAGGAGCTGAAGGAGATTGCAACCCCATTGGAAGAACAACAATATCAACTAACTGGACAGCCCAGAGCTCCTTTGGACTAAGACATCAACCAAAGAGTATACATACAGAGACTCATGATTCCAGCTTCATATGTAGGAGAGGATTGCCTTATCTAGTGTCAATGAGAGAGAAGACCCCTGGTCCTGTGCAGGCTTTATGCCCCAGTGTAGGGGGATGCTAGAGAGATGAGTTGGGTGTGGGTAGGTGGGGGATCGCCCTCATTCATATAGGCAAACATGTGGGGGAGAGGGGAGATGACCTGTGGGGTTTATGGAAGGAAAACTGTCAAGGATGCTAATATTTGAAATGTAAATGAATAAAATAACCAAAAAAATTCAAATCCAAAAACATAATAAGTTTATAAAAATTTATGAATCTTAATGACATTTTATATCTGTGACTCTAATATTGTTAAAGAGTCACACAGCATACTCTTTGATCCTTGGGCTCTAATAATCTTCCCCAATGTTCCCTGATTGTTTGGTGCTGAAGTTGTTTTCAGATGTTTCCATTGCGAATGGCCTCCATTCTGTATTTTTATTTGTTAGGGTTATCATTAATAGTGTAGTGGTAAGGCCGGAAGGCCATGCGTGTATGCATGAGACCTATACCAGGCAATTAATGAATACTAAGAGCAGGAGAAAGAATATTACTCAGGGAATAACACACCAACTGGTTATCAAATATCAAATAATCAGTATTGAAAATAAACATACAAGTATCAGTATATAGAATGAGCAGGTAGTACATATGGATATACATGTACATGCAATAATATATATGAATGTAACAATTTAATGAAAAAAGAGGCCACATATTTGGTACAGAGCTAAAATGGACTCAACTAGCTCTGCTTCTGTGCTCCTGCACTCCTGTAGCCTGCTCTAACCAACTTGATCTCTGTTTTCCATCCCTCCCACTCACTCTCTTGCTCTCTGCCCTACCGGACACCATACTCCTGTCCATTTTTGCTCTGTATTAAGTACCACAAAATCAATAAAATGACAAGAATTAACATGCAACTTCAAATAATACCATTGAATATTAAAGTCTGGATTTCATAATAAAATGGAAAATGCCAGCAGACTGAATTGAAAAACAAAATTCATCTATGTGATGAATATTATACAGATTTTTCCCTAAGGTTGTATCACCTTAGGGAAAAAGAATGAAAAAGAGTATTCTATGAAAAATGATGTAACACACAATTAGGCCTGAGTATTCTAATATTTGACATAATAAAATTCAACCTAAAAGTTGTTATTAGAGATAAAGAAGGTAAATTTTCCTTAATAGATAATATTATCTGGAAGATATTTCAACAATATGCATACCAATCACATGTACACATAATTTTCATTAAAAAAACAAAAACTTGTAGTGTGCAACCACAGCTTTTTCTTAATTTGGTGACAGTGGATGTTCTAGTTATTTTCTGTCATGATGATACCTTATTCTGGCTTTCTTAAACAACACAGTCAGACCCTCCTACTGAGGTCTTCATAGTAAAGCCCATAGTAGATTTGGGACTCCTACATAAATTACTACTTATATAATAATAATTTATTACATAAAGAAAATTCCTCATAGACATTCCCCACAGGCAATGCAGTTAGTACTTAAATTGACTTTCCCTCTTCCCAGAGGGTCAAGCTAAGAACCAACTTTAAGTATCACTGTAGGTGACATTAATACCTCAATCTCAGCAACATACTGTCACCCGAATAAAAAATAAACAAACAAAGCCAGAATTACATGATACCATAAAAATGGACATAAAAAGCATAGTAATTCTGAAATTGAACATAGTAACCAATAACTAAACAATACCATTTTCTTCTCACCAGTACATAAAAATTTCTCCAAACTTGTACACAAAGAAAGTCTGAATATATGGGTAAATTCTGTTGATATTCTGTATTTTAAAAAAGTGCAATGCATTATAATAGATGTCAAAAGCAAAAGGTATTCAAGCTATAGACACTAAAGAACACACTAATGGATAGTAATTGTCTCAAAGAGGAAATCAAAGAAGAAATGAAAAAGAAAATTTTAAAAGTTTTAGAATTAAATGAGAATAAGAACACAGCATACCCACATCTATGGTATTCTTTAAAACAATAAAATCATACCATTAGATGCCCTCATCAGGAAACAAAAACTGAGAGAACTCAAGTAACTTTATGATTAACCTCAATGTCTTGAAAATATGATAACATTACTCCAAAATGGTACATGGGAAGACATACATCAAAACCATGGCTATAATTAATGAAATAGAAACAATAAACAATAATCAATGAATCTATAATGTAAAATAAAACTTTTCTTTATGACTTTCTAGTGGGAAGGATGGCATATGCAGCAAGAAACACAGATTACATTCCATTATTTTAAAAAAGCAAGAAAACAGGAAGTGGGATGGAGCTACATACCTCCAAAGATTACCTCCAGTGAGTGAGTGACATATTTACTCCAACAAGGCACTCGCTCACAGAATGTTTGTAAACTCTACACATAGGAACACAAGGGATTAAATGTTCAAATACATGAGCTTGTGGGAAACATTTTTCATCCAAATAACCTCAAGTTTATATAATGTGTATTCAAAGAATGAAACAATTGTCCATAATCATTTGATAGCAGACATGCTTTGGCATAGAGTCTGTACAATTGTCCATAGTCACTTGATAGTAGGCAGGCTTTGGCATAGAATTTGTGCTAAACTCTCATCATTAAGGCTTTCCTTACAGAAAGGATTATACTGACAACACTAATGAGAAGGCATGTCTGCCCTTGAAGAATATGAAGTAGTGAGAAACATTTCGCTTTATGTATTATCTTTTTCCAACCAGATATTTTCTTACTATGTTTGCTAGTTCCCTACTCTCTCCCGCTCTTTCATGTAACATTTCATTTGAGACATTGTCTATACCTTCTTCTGAAGCTTTCACTTTAATTTACAGGCATTTTCACAGTAGATCCTTTGTATTTTAAAGAAATTGCATTGTCTGCTTATTTGAGGGGCTGATGGAGATATTTTTCTATAACATTATATGTTTTTAAAGAGAAAATAATTAGTACTTGAAAATTAGTCTTTGTTCAGATCTTGGTCTATGTCTGAATCATTAATTTTTTATTAATTTTTTAAAAATTTTGATGAAGTTCTAATGATAAAAATAACTGGTCCAAGATAAAGTATGAAACCTTTATTAAGAGAAAAACTTCTGTACAATCCATGTTTCTCTTACTCTACTGACAATTGTCAGTATTTCTGTTAATTAAAACACGGTAAATGATATAAGCCATAGGAGATTAAACAATGAAGATATTTCTTCCATTTATGTATAGGTCAGTCACCATTTAATCCCTCACATAGTCATGAATAATACCCTGAATTTATTCAACTGAAAGCTTCAGAAGTAGAATCTTCATAAAGAGGAAGAGACAGCTGGACAACGAGATATGCTGTGTTTCTGTGCTTGTGCATACTTTATTGTATTTGCTTTGGTTTGTGTTTGGTTAATTAATGACACATTCCATTTCATTTGATAGAGTATATGATAGAAACAGCCACTTTTCCATGAATAACTATAATATAATAAGAAATTATTTAGCAGCAAGAATGTTTATTAAACAAATATTTGGCTCTTTCAATACTGTGAAGCCAATGCTTTTGAGACAAAATTCTTCATGCTTAGTTCTGTTAAAAATATCCTTTTCAGTGGAAAATAATCTCATTTATTTTAAACCCAGAAATAGTAAAGTAAATAAATATTATACAATGAGAGAAATATTTCCCAACCAATATGATCATAATGAGACATTATACTGAAATATGCATGTAAGGTCAATATCACGTAATAGATGAGATGCCTTGGAAAGCTGGAAAGCAGAAAATTTAAATACTGCTACATGAGTTTTTCAATATTTGAATAGCATATCATTTGAATCAACAATATTGAGATTGCGAGTATCTTCATTATGTGATAAAATATGAGCATCTCAAGTTCCATTTTTCTTCAGTTAGAAAAAAGGTTTTAGCTTGAGAAATTTACTATATAATCTGTTTCATCATGGAATGGGTTGGGTGGGGATGAGAACACAGATGATTATTAAGTTTACGATTATTTTATGCATAAAATTCTGGCATCAACTCCTCTAAGGAAAATATTCTATGAATACAGCAAGACATGAAATTTTTGGTATAATTATGAGTGGGATAAACTTCCTCTTGTTCTTCAACATTAGTTTTCACTTTGTTCCAATAATATGAACATTCATTTAAGCAAGCAAACATTATGAAGGAAAATGTTAATTATGTGCTACTATGCTACTTTGTTCTGACCAAAGACTATACAAATGGAAACTATTTCATTAGTCATGGTATTCTAATTATGATTTTCATCATATTCCTGAAAGAACTGGATAAAAGAAAACCATGTTTGACCATTATGTTTTAGATATTTAATAATTTCGTTTCAAATCTCTGCAAATTTCATAAGTGTAGAGGGCTACAGAAACTCCAATGTATCAAATACTGTACTATAAGTTTTTCAGTATTTCATAGGACTACAGACATTAAATAAATGAGCCCATTGAGAAACTTCATGGTTTTGATAAGGACATGAATTAGAAATTCTTAGTGTGATGGAAACAGATGTTGCATAGTTTTATGTCAATTTTGAACAAACTAAATTTTTTCATGAGAGGAAGAAATAAGCATTAAAAAGAATTTTCCATAAGATGAGGTTGTAGGCAAGCTAGTAAGGCATTTTCATAATTAGTGATTGATGAAGAAAGAGCCAGCCCATTGTGGACAATGCCATTTCTGGCCTTATTGATCTTGGGTTCTACACATCAGGTTGAGCAAGTCATGCAGAGCAAATCAGTTAGGAATGCCCATCAATGGCTTGTGCATTTAATGATGTCTCCAGGTTTTTGCTCTGCTTGAGTTCCTAGCCTGATTTTTTTTTGATGATGAATGTAGGTAATTGGCTGCTGGAAAATGCAGATAGTTCCTCAGGCCAGGCTGTGGGTAGTTGGCTGGGAATGCTCTGGGTTTCTCCAGGCTGGAAGTTAGGACCCCTGTGGCTCCATGGTTCCTCACAGTGCCATCCCAATGACATGTGAAAGTCCATGGGTTTTTACAGGCTTTAATGTCATGATGGATGGTGGATGGATCTGGATGCACCACCCCCCCTGCCCCCCCCCCTCCGCCCCCACTCCCAACCAGTAAAACCCAGGGAAGTCCTGAGTTAAATAACAGGGAGAGTGTGGGGAGGGGCTGGGGAAGAATGCTTAATTGACTCCACCCTTGGCCTTCAGGTACCTCATTAGTATGTAAATCTCTCTAGGGCCTGAGGCCTGCTCCTCCTGACTGATAGTCTTTAACCTCTCTGTGGGAAGAGTTGTTGGAGGGCTGAAGCTAGATGAAAAGAACCAGGGCCTGGGAGCAGAGCTGAACTCCTGCCATCCCATGTCTA
Source organism: Arvicanthis niloticus (assembly GCF_011762505.2). Lineage (NCBI taxonomy): Eukaryota > Metazoa > Chordata > Mammalia > Rodentia > Muridae > Arvicanthis > Arvicanthis niloticus. The sequence continues at coordinate 70,267,614 of NC_047667.1, read as the reverse complement.
GTAAGGTTCCAAGGTTACAAGCTCTTGCTCAAGCAAACACTCAGCTACTTCTCACAGCCCACCACCCCACAGATGAATAGTGAAGATAAAGTATAAGCCACATTGAAGCTCACAGTGTGATCAGGTCTCAGAGTGTGATCAAATATCTTGCAATATCTTCACCTCCATATTCTCATTCACTGAGACGTAGTACAGCTTGTCATCCCTGTGAATGATCAGATGGTGGTACAGGTACTGGTAGCTTTGTTTTATCTGCTGCAGGCTCAGTCAGCCTTTCCTCCTCTTGTAAAGGGACACCCTGCAACAGAGCTCCAACACCAAACACACAAAGCTGCTGTGTAGAAGTCTACTGCATGTTGATATGCAAGGCTACAGTGAATAAAGATTTTCATAGACAATTTCTTCTGATGGGGCTTAAAGCAGCAAAAACATAGGCATGATATTACTTGCTAACAACTCCTTAGTGTCTGTGTCTTAAATGTCTAAGAACTTGGCAAAAATCATTTACCAAGAAAACAGCCTTATACATACTGACACGACTTTTATGGGTCCACATAGGAACTCTGAAATTGCTTCTGCCAGTACAGATGTCACTGGTGACCCAGAATTACATCTCCCAGGACCCTGGCTTTGCTGAAATTGCCTTGAACTCTAGTTGGCTTTCCAGCATTGGCTACTGCAGTCTTGCTCCTGAAGTTGCTCAACTCCATAGTATTCTTTTACAAATATTTTATGCTATATGAATTCCTGTCACCCATAATGTATTTCTTATACTTTGTAAGTATATGTCTTAAGCTCTGCAATCAGATGTGTTCATAAAAAATTTAACATGTTCATAATATAGTGTTTCTTTTTACTTTATTAGTGTGTGTCTATGTGCATGCATGCATGTGTGTGTGTGTCTGTGTGTGTGTGTGTGTGTGTGTGTGTGTATCTATGATGTATTTGTATGTGAGTGCAGATGTGGGCATTGAATGGCATATAAGTAGACAGAAGTTTTAGAACGTTATTTTGAGGAGTCAGTTTTCTCCTTCAACTTTGAGTTACAGCATCTGAGCTCTGGTCATCAGGATTATAGATCAAATGGTCTTATCTTGCTGTGCCATTTTTTTGCCAGGCCATGATTGCAATAAACTCTTGTATAGAATTGTCCTCAGAGAATAACTGTCACCATCTTCAGGAATTTGAATGGGCCTCCTTACCAAAAACCATCCAAAGGCAGTATGTTGGGTATTAATATTCCCTCTGGTATAAAAAGATTCTAGGATGGTCATGGGACACTCACATGAGCAAGCAGTCATCCCTTCCAAGTAACTATGGTCAATTCTATCATAATTGCCTGTGTCCTATGTATCTCTGGCTAGGATTTATAGGTAGAAGAGAATTGGATAAAGGATACTACCCAGCTATGGGGTTAGCATCATGCATGTTGGGTACAGACTTCTTTAAAGCCACTCATCCTGCTCTTTGCAAATCTTTACCCATTTCTCTGTGAATTAACTTCATAAGTGTTTCAGTTCCCCAGAGTAAACTCGGTATAATCACAACATAGTTTGTTGCTGAATCTATAGGGTAAGGGCAAGATCTTGTTTATATCTTTCAAAGATAAGGCAGTTTAACAATATATAATTTGCTAATAAATAATTAGAGTCTTCTTCCATCTTGAGAAATGGTGGGAGAAAAGCTTAATCTTTATATTGAATGGATTTTTTTACAGAATTTTTACATATTTATGTATGGGTATTTAATTTTACATGTTATTCATATACTGATATATTAACATTAATATGGATACATTTTAAGTATTTTTGTCAGTAGAGTTTTGTTTACATGAGATATTCAAAATTTTTAAAGTGTTTTCCAAGTGGTTGCTTTGCATTTTAAATATACTATGCACCATTTTAACATAATGTGAAAGAATTTGAGGCACTGAAGTGTGCTTTAGAGTATATGGTTTTCAAAAGATCTGTAATTGCAGCTGACTCATAGATGATATAAATAGATGTGTACATCTGTGTTCTATAAATGTCATAACTCTACATATATTTTCAAAACAAAAAAATGTGTTTCCAATGTCATTTACTATACAGTACAAAACATAGTATTTTAGAGACTTTCAAAACCTTTTAGTTTGTCATTGTCACAGGAAAGTGAGAGTGAACATATATCTCTAGAAAGTGAATAAAAAATTATTCTATCTTTGCTATATTGTGGAAAATCATCTATTTTCCTTCCTTGTTCATAAATACTTATTATATATTAAAAACTGTGACTGTAGTTTTATGGCGACTCAAAGCAAACACCTTACGCTGCATGAAGAAATCTGACTTAATTCCCTTAATAACTAAAGTTTTAGGAGAACCAATAAAGCTCTAAATCAACATTTTCACACAGATTCTAAGAGATTTTTGTATTGTTAATATAATGTAAAGATGGAAGAATGGGATGATTATATTTGAGCAAGTGACCAAATCTTAAGAAACATTTCCTGTATATTAGAGGAGATAAGAGTATATAGTATAGTAAATAGGTTAGTACATTAATGATGTCTTACTCCCTTGTTAAAAAAAAAAAAAAAAAAAAAGCCATGTTAGTAAGGGAATTAAGATTATGCATGCCCATCTTGGGATTTTATTATTCTTTAATAGTTTAGTGAGATAAATTTACCATGTCAAGATAAATGGGCAAAATGCATATCACCTTGTACTGGCTGTTTTGTGTGTCAACTTGACACAAGCTAGAGTTATCATAGAGAAAGAAGCCTCTGTATCGGCTCCTGCCTCCAAGTTTCTGCCCTGTGTGAGTTTCTGTCCTGACATCCTCTGGTGATGAACTGCAATGTAGAAGTGTTAGCTAAATAAACCTTTTCCTCCCAAATTGCTTCTTTGTCATGGTATTTTGTGCAGTAATACAAACCTTGACTAAGACTTACTGGATTCTTAAGCAGAGAGATAGAAATGCAGAATGCAACTGAGATCTATAGCTATGGAAGGTAAAGTGAGCATATTAAAAAGCAGAGTTGGATATAATCCTGAATCCTTAAGATGTCCCTTTCCACTCTTCTACCTATTTTACCACTGTGAGATATAGAACACTATACCTTAGACAAATGTGAATGGGATGTTGATGAAGGTTACATTCAAGTCAAAACAACAACGTTTCTAATAGTGGACAACAAAGGAGAAACTTCACAGCATTTGTTATCTCCTTGAGGACAAAGTTTCTCTGTGTATGGTTTTATCAGATTTGCGATTCCTTTTCTTTCAGAGGAATTTCGCAGAGATCTCAGCCAATTCTATGAAGTTTATAATTGTCAGATTGACCTAGGGCATAAATCAGTCATAATCTTTCTTATAGATTCTCTGCAATTTTATTAACAGGAATTGAAATTTTATTTTACCCTTTGAAGGCAAAAAACAAATCTAACAGGTTTATGCTGCTACTTTATTCTTTCTGTTTTACGACACAGGTAATTAAGAAATAGCATAGCTGGATATGATATTTTGTCTGTACTGTGAGGGACATATGAACACTATTGGTTGCATAGATCTAATATACTAAGTGCCCACAAAATAAATATAAATAAGCTTTATGACTAATCTTTACATTGAAAAAACTGTTCATTCATTATACATTTAGAAGTTTTAGGTCATCTATTGTGGTCAAACCAGTGTTTATTACTCATGAAATCAATGAAACTTGACTGTCTCATTAAACAGTGTAAAAACTACATAAAGGCCACTTAGTTTATGTGCCATTAATATCTCTAAAATATATTTTTCATATGGACTTTTAAAAGGTTCATTGTATTTATAATAGATTATCTTTTTTTTTAATTAAATTTCTTATTGGATATTTTATTTACATTTCAGATGTTATCCTCTTTCCATATTTCCCCCTCATCCAGAAACCCCCTATCCCATCCCCTCTCCTCCTGCTTCTATGAGGATGTGCCCCCACCTCCACATACACTCCCACTTCCCTGCCATGGAATTCCCCCACTCTGGGGCATCCAGCCTTCACAGGACCAAGGACCTCCTCTCCCACCTATGCCTGACATAGCCATCCTCCCCTACATATACAGCTGGAGCCATGGGTCCCTCCCTATGTGCTCCCAAGCTGGTGGTTTAGACCCTGGGAGCTCAGGTTGGTTGGTATTGTTGCTCTCACAATGGGGTCTCAAACCCTTTAAGCCCCTTCATTTTTCTTGAAGGAAAATAATTCTAGGATCAACATGTGTATTCCAATAATATGATTACCAATAATTTTCATCTACAAATATCTTATAAATTTCCCCTATTAGAATAAAATTTTTTGACAAATATTTGGGAGTATTTCTAAGATATAAATAATGTAACTAATAAGTATCAGAAATATACTGACCAGTGTATGATATTTTGTTTAACTATTGATAATTTATTTTTCTAATCTGTTTAGTAGTTCTTACCATATCACATTCTAAGAACTTAAGATTGAACTTTTTTGTACTTTCCACAGACTTGCTGAATATGAAATGATTTTCTCTTTAGAATAACAGATTATTAACTACTTTTACCTCCCTCAACTTATAACTGTGATCCGGTACTATTTTCTGGTTTAGATCATTCTCCTTTGACTATCACAGTGACTTCTGAAATTCTTTTAAACATCTTTTGCATAGATATGAATTGAAGATAGCTTAATGTTCAGTATTCATGGCAGCTGCTTGCTTGAAAGTGCTGTGCAATCTGAGATAAAGTGTAAAAATAAAACATACAAGTTATATTCTTTTAAATGGACATAATTTTCATAGTTTAAAAACATCACTGAATCATGATATACTTTTCATATTCTAAACTTTTAAAAATGTATTTGTGTTGTATTTTCTAGCCTCAAAAGGCTAAACAGTCTTTTAATAACTTCTCTTTATTACATTTCCCTCCAGAAACTTTTATAATTTTGTTTAATATATATTTGTAAAATTACATATTGTATATAATGAAGTTTATTATTTTAATGTAAAATAATACAAAAATGAAAGAGATAAAACTATAACTATTTAAAATTTAAGTAATTTGTAACTTTTCTCCAAACAACTGGTTATGTTATATTAATGTGGGTACACATTTAGTTTTTTTAAAAAGTATACTAAAGGCAGATACCCCGCCCAAGCAGTGACCTGCACTCCTTTCAGTATGCACATGTGTGGGAGCAGGGCCTCTCCTATGAATTCCCATGTACCCAGCACACATACAGGTTGAAGCTTGAATCTCTAGGTGTTGTGACACATCCAGGATCACAGATGAGACCCCAAACCGCATCCAAATACCCAGCTTAACAAGGACCCACATGGGTCCCAGGACACAGATATACCACCTAGCAAGAGAAACATGTTTCTTTCTGTTGGCACCTGTGCAGGAACAGAGTCTTTGGTCTAGATTGCCAACCACTCATCCCAAACCCAAGTTGCAGCTCAACCACCCAAGGTTTCTGACACATCCAGGATTACAGGATCACAGGCTGACAGGAGAGACACACTCCAGTCAGAAACAGCAAGTCCACTTAACACCAGAGGTAACCAGAGAGGTAGAAGCAAGTATAAGAACATAAGGAACAGAAACCATTACTACTTGGCAACATCAGAACCCAGTTCTCCAACCACAGCAAGCCCTGGATACTCCAACACACCTGTAAAGCAGGATTCAGATCTAAATTCTTATCTCATGAAGATGATATAGGACTTTAAGAAGGACATAAATAACTCCCTTAAATAAAGAAGAACAGGGAAAACAAGTAGAAGCCCTTAAAGAAAAAACACATAAATAACTTAAAGAAATATAAGAAACACAATCAAACAGGTGAAGAATTGAGCAAAACCATCCAGGATCTAAAAATAAAAATAGAAACATTGAAGAAAACACAAAGAGAGACAACCCTGAAGATGGGAAACCTAGAAAAGAGAGCAGGAGTCACAGATGCAAGCATCACTAACAGATTGCAAGAGATAGTCAACACAAAAGTAAGAAAAAAAAAGCTCCTAACTCAAAACATTTAAGAAATCCTGCACACAATGAAACACCGAACCTATTAACAATAGTAATATAAGAGAATTAAGATTCCCAACTCAAAGAGCAAGAAAATATCTTCAACAAAATTATAGAAGAAAACTTCCCTAACTTAAAGAAAGAGATGCCCATAAACACACAAGAAGCCTACAGAACACCAAACAGATGGTCCAGAAAAGAAATTCCACCCATCAAATAATAATTAAAACACCAAAGAACCAAAAAATATTGAAAACAGTAAGAAAAAAGGTCAAATAACTTATAAAGGCAGACCTATCAGAATTATACCAGACTTCTCAAAAGAAATGCTAAAAGCCAGAAGATCTTAGGCATATGCCAAACAGACCCTAGAAGAACAAAAATGGCAGCCCAGGCTACTATACACAGCAAAACTCTCAATAACTATAGACTGAGAAACCAAGGTATTCCAAGACAAAACCAAATTTAAACAATATCTTTCCACTAATCCAGTCCTTCTGTTTTTATTTTGTAGAATAATTTGAGAAGTATTGGTATTGGGTCTTCTTTGAAGGGCTGAGAGTATTATGCAAAAGTCACAATAATCACAAATAATATAAAATATCTTTGAATGAATCTAACTAAGCAAGTGAAATATCTGTATGAGAACTTGAAGTCCCTAAAGAAAGAAATCAAAAAAGACCTTAGAAGATGGACAGATTTCTCATGCTCATGAAAGATTAACATAGTAAAAATGGCCACCTTTCCAAAAGCATTCTACAGATTCCATGCAATTCCAAGCAAAATTTCAACTCAATTCTTCATAGAGTTTGGAAGGGCAATTCTCAAATAAATTTTGAATAACAAAACAAAACAAACAAACAAAAAATCCAAGATGAATAAAATTATTCTCAGCAATAAAAGAAATTCAGGAGAGATTACCATTTCTGACCTCAGGCTGTACTATAGAGGAATAGTGAGATATACTTCATGGTATTGACAAAGAGACAAGGGGTAGATAAATGGAATAGAATTAAAGACCCAGAAATGAACCAAAACATCTATGGTCACTTGATATTTGAAAAAACAAGCTAAAAGCAACAATGAAAAAATAACAGCATTTACCACAAATGGTGCTGTTTCAACTGGTGGTCAGCAGGTAAAAGAATGCAAATTCATCCATTATCTCCTTGTACAAAGCTCAATTCCAAGTGGATAAAGGACCTCCACATAAAACCAAATACACTGAATTTAATAGAAGAGAATGTTGGGAAGAGCCTTGAACACATGGGCACAGGAGAAATTTCCTGAACAGAACACCAATGGCTGCTGCTCTAAGATCAACAAATGGGACCTCATAAACTTGAAAAGCAAAGGATACTGTCAATAGGACAAAACAGCAACCCACAGATTAGGGAAAGATCTTTAACAACCCTACATCAGATAGAAAGCTAATATCCAAAATATAGAAAGAACTCAAGAAGATAGAATGCAGAGAACCAAATAATCCTATTCAAAAATGGAGTACAAAGCTAAACAGAATTCTCAACGGAGGAATCTCCAATGCAGAGATACACGTAAAACTCAACATTCTTGATCATCAGTGTTATGCAAATGAAAACAACTCTGAGTTCCACCTCACACCAATCAGAATGGCTAAGATCAAAACCAGGTGACAGCACATGCTGGCAAGAATGTGGAGAAAGAGGAACACTCCTCCATATCTGGTGAAACTACAAGCTGGTAAAGCCACTATGGAAATCAATATGGTGGATCCTCAGAAATTTGGAAATAGTTGTACCTGAAAACCCAGCTATACCACTCCTGGGCACATACCCAAAAGATGTTCCAATATATAACATAGACAACAGCTCCATTATGTTTACAGCAGCCTTATTCATAACAGCCAGAAGCTGGAAACAACCCAGATGTTCCTCAACAGAACAATGGGTACAGAAAGATACATTTACATACTGGAGTAGTACTCAGCTATTAAAAACAATGACTTCATGACAACTTGTGGGCAAAGGATGGAACTAGAGTATATCATCCTGAGTGAGGTAACCCAGACACAAAAGAACACACATGGTATGTACTCACTGATAAGTAGATATTTGCCCAAAAGCTCATGATGCCTCTGACACAACCCACAGACTAGATGGAACTTAAGAGGAATGAAGACAGTGGTGTGAATGCTTCAGTCCTGCAATGAAGGGGAAACATGATCATTGCAGAAGGTCAATGAAGGAGGGACCTGAGAGGGAGAGGATGGGGAGAAAATAAGTGGGGACAGTATCAGGTTCTGGAGTGGACAGGTGGAGAATGGTACAGAGAGTCAGGAAATAGAATAAAGATCTGTAGATTGGAGGGTCGTAGATGCCAGGGAAAGAGAAGCTCCTAGGACCCAACAGGGAGGACATTAGCCAAAATGCGCAGAGAAGGGAAGATAGAACCACTAGAGACAGTCTCCAATGGCTGAGATGTTCAACATCCTTAGTTATCAGGAATGCAAATCAAATGACCCTGAGATTCTACCCCATACCAATCAGAATGGTGAAGATCAAAAACAGGTGACAACACGTGCTGTTAAGGATGTGGAGAAAGTAGAACATTCCTCCATTTCTGTTGGGACTGCAAGCTGGTAAAACCTCTTTGGAAAGAGATAGGCACAGTCCCCTGTTGAGGGATGGGGACCTCCCAAGCATCTCAAAGTTTTAACCTGGAAATGTTTCTGTCTAAAGATAGAACAAGGAGAAAAATGGAGCAGAGACTGAAGGAAAGGCCATTTGGATACTGCCCCACCTGTGGATCCATTCTGTCTGCAGAACTCAAGCCCAATACTGTTGCTCTTGTTAAGAGGCCCTTGCTGACAGGAACATAGTATGGCTGTTTTTTTTTGGGGGGGGGGGGCTGGTGGTGGGGGAGGTTCAGCCAGCAACTGACCGGTGAAGATGATAATTTTTGGAACAACCAATCAGACTGAGCTTAGAGACTCTGTGAGGGACCTGCCAGAAGGAGTGGAGGAGTAGAGAGAGATTGCAGCCCCATAGGGAGAACAACATTGGCTGGCCATACCACCCCAGTGCTCCCAGGGACTAGAGCACCAACCAAGGAGTGTACAGGGAGGGATTCTTGGCTCCAGATACATATGTAGCAGAGGATGGCCTTGTCTGACATCATTGGGAACAGAGGCCTTTGGTCATGTGAACATTTGATGCTCCAGTACAGAGGGACACTCGAGCCACCAGTGGGATGAGAGAAGGTGAGTAGGTTGGGGAGTAACCTTATAAAGGCAAAGGGGAAGGAGGAGAGGGCCAATGTGGGGTGGGGAGGTTGTGGAGGGGGAACCAGAAAGTGGGATATCATTTGAGATGTAATGAATTGAATGATTATTAAAAATAATAAATTAAAAAGAAAGAAAATTGAAAAAAAGGTAAACTGAATACATAGAAATTTCATAAATATACCTTTAGCATTTTTATCCCCTCCTCTTTCTTCTCGTCCATTTGTTCATGCCTGTATCTAATTTGATGTCCTGACTGAGGACTGAGGTGATTTTTGTTATACTGAGTACAGTTAGTGCTGTCTATGTATCTGTGGGAGTGAGAACATCTGTGGAGCAACAACTGAAGGAAAGCTGATTCTCTACTTCTCAGCAGCTTTCAGTAATAACACGCTCCTCACATAGGAGTGATTCTTCATTCCCATTCCCTGTTTTCAAGCTGGAATGTTGTCCAGCTTGAGATTGTATGGGTCTTGTGCATGCTGTCCTAACTGGTTATGATTCAAACGTGAAATTTCCCAATTTTTTTCTAGAAAGCTAACGTTAGTTAGGGTTTTGCTGCTGTGAACAGACATTATGACCAAGGCAACTGTAATGAAGACAGCATTTAATTGGGTGGGGCTGGTTTACAGGTTCAGAGATTCAGTCCATTATCATCAAAACAGGAAGATGGCAGCATCCAGGAAGGCATGATGCAGGAGGATCTTGAGGCTTTCCAGGCAGGTAGGATGAGGGTTTTATAACCTGTATCCACAGGGCCACATCTACTCCAAGGGCTAAACCTAATAGTACCACTTCCTGGGTTGAGCACATACAAACCATGATAGCTATGCTTTCTTGTAGTCATCCACTGTTACAGGCTCATATAGCATCTCTGTCTCTTCTGCTTCAATGATCTCTAAGCATAAGGAGGAGGCTCTGATGTAGAAATCCTATTTAGAAACAAGCCTTCCATAGACCCTTGAGTCTTTGTAATAATCAATATTTATTGAAAAAAATGATGAAGAAGAAACAAGACAAAAATAAGTAAAACCCTTCTTTAATGACTTGTAGGAGATGCACTAATATATAGGTATAATTATCATTCTTTAGGAGTCAAGTTTATAATTTGTAAAATCATCAGAGTAATAGTAGTAGGTACCTCTTGATGATCTATGGCTTATCTAAACAGAGGTTCTTTTCCCAGATAATCATGACACATGTGAATTCTATATCCATGAGTAGGTCTTAAAACAAATCAGAAATGTGTAATTGTAGTCCACATAGTTTTCAACAGGGGGACATAGATGTTTACTTATTGGATTTTTTTTTCTAATGCATTTTCCTAGATCAGCTCGCAAAAGCTCTGCTCCCAGCTCTTTTTTTATTGGTAATAAAAAATTGCCATACAGTCAACCCTTGGGCAGGGAGACTTTTAGATTGCATGGACAAGGGACCAAGAGGGAAGAAGAACAGACAGTATCACTATGATGGGGAATCAGAAAGAACAGACTAAAAGGCCCGCCAACATGTAAGAATCAGGATTTGAATCACATATATGTCTTTTACTCAAAAACATAGAACTCTTGGGTAGGTGCAAATGGGATGCCTGTACCCCACAGGGAGCCTAAAGCATATTAACTAATTCACCAACACAGTTACTTTCTTTCCTTGATTGTATGCGTGACATCTTTCAATATTATGAAAGGTAGACAGTAGAGATGAAACTTCAAGGTCAATATCAGATTGATTTCTTCATGTTTTAGATCTCAGGAATGTACTGTCTGCAACAATAGAATCTTAAAATCAATTTCTGCATAAGTATGAAGAGTAATGTGATATTTCTGGTTCTAAGGAAATAATCAAGAACCTGAGTCTCAAGGAATTCATTGCCTAAGGACTCTAAAAAGCATAACACTTTCCTGACAAATGGGACTTTTATTTACTAAATTGTGACGTCTAATAGGAGCATTGTTACCTAATTATATAAATACACACACACACACACACACACACACATACATTTCACACTTCTATTTTACAGAGTTTTTGCAATGGTAATTTTTCATAGGATGTTTTTCAGAATGTTTTTAACTTTAGTTATTTTTCCTCATATTCCCCTTTCATCCGTGACCTACCAATTAACCACCTATGCATTTAATCACATACTTAATTTCATTTGTTTGTCTATGCATATATTTTCAACTAGTGTTCCTGTTTACTTTCATGTACAAATGTAAAAGGAAAGTACCGATATTTCTAATTGATGCTTTGTTTTTCCACTAAAACATATAGATGTATGTCATTCTTTAATAGTTCAAAGGCATTTTTCCAGTGGAGCATACATAACCAAACAATGTCTTTTAAATATTTTAAGCACAAATTTTATATTGAACATTGCTTTTCAATATAAAACAATGATTTAAATAAACTGGATACTTGAAAAAAGGGAGCTAAAATGTCAATTTTTGTAATAATCAATCATATACTTATGTAAAATTGCACTTCTGTTCTATAAATTTTCAATTATTTGGATACTTCATATATTCAACAATTCTATATTCTTTAACCACAATTCCCTCCCAATATATACATGCTTTTTTTAATGTTAAGTGAAATAGAATTATTCTACATATTCCTTCTTTGTTCTCTCCTCAGATCCATTCAGATGACATCCCAAGAAACCTTCCCATACCTCTTCATTTCCACTGTGTAACTTTTATTATATTTGATTCTAACATATATGAATATGTTTACACTAATATCTATCTATAATTATACACATGCATATGTGCACCTGATTTTGTGATGTGTGTGTGTGTGTGTGTGTGTGTGATTTTAAAGTTGAACATTTGGTATTGGACAACGTATAAGGTATATATATATTCATATTTTCTGAGGATTTATCAAATAACTTTGGTGCTATTTGTCATTCCTTCCCTTTCTCTATTGTCCTTTCTCCATCCTTTCAATTAGAATCCTCTGATCCTTCTATTTTCCACTTCATGTCAACCTGAACATGAAGTTCTGCCAACATGAACCCAACATTCCCCAACTCCTCAATGGTATTGATAGGGTTCCCTGTTGTGATGGTTTGAATGTGCTTGGCCCAGAGATTGACACTGTTAGGAGATGTGGTCTTGTTGGAGTAGGGGTTACTCCCTTGTTGGAGGGAGTGAATCATTGTGGTTGTTGCTTTTAGGACCCTCATCCTCGATATCCGGAAGCCTGTCTTCTAGAGGCCTTCAGATAAAGATGTAGAACTCTCAGCCCTCCTGCACCATGCCTGTCTGGATGCTCCCATATTCCTGCCTTGATGATAATGGACTGAACCTCTGAACCTTTAAGTCAGTTCCAATTAAATGTTGTTTTTATGAGAGTTTCCTTGGTCATGATGTCTCTACACAGCAGTAAAACCCTAACTAAAAGACCTGGTTTGTGTGGTTATTTTCTTATACACTGAAATATGAATATTAGAGCTACAAATGATAAATGAGAAAGACCATATACACATATGTGAATATATATATATATATATATATATATATATATATATATATATATATGATCCATTTGCTTGTTGATGGACATCTATAATTTAGGTACAAGAAATAGGATACTTTTGAAAATTACTGAGCAAGTATTTACAGTGTGATTTACAGTGATATACTCCAATTTTTAGATGCCACTGAGTGGAATATCTTGGTCATAGAGCAGACTTAAATTTAGTCTTTGAAAGATTCTCCTTATTGACTTCCAAAGTGGCTATAACACTTTGCATCTTGTTCAATCTTTTGCAAATATTGCTATTTCTAGATACTCTACTTTTGAAGATCAGATTACATTTCTAATATTAATTATTTTTGTTTTAGTAAATCTTAGCTACTTTTTTATTTTTTTTTTTTTTTTTTTTTTTTTTTTTGAGACAGGGTTTCTCTGTGTAGTCCTGGCTGTCCTGGAACTCACTTTGTAGACCAGGCTGGCCTCGAACTCAGAAATCCACCTGCCTCTGCCTTCTAAGTGCTGGAATTAAAGGCGTGCACTACCACTGCCCGGCTCTTAGCTACTTTTGTGATTTCATTATATGTTTGCAATAACTTTGACTCTTCTTAAATGATTTATCACTTTTAAAATTATAATTTTTATCTTTCTTGTTACTTTTAAAATAGTCTTCCCATTAGTATCATGTCATTTATTCAACAAAGATATAGATTTCCATTAACAAACATAATTTTCTTACATTGTTTTTGGAGCATAGATGTTCAGGATTGAGACTTTCTCGTTGTGAATTTTTCCCTTGATAAATATGAAATGTCCTTTCTGATCATGCTTGATAACTTTTGGTTGAAAGAATATTTTATTGAATATTCAGGTGGCAACTCAATCTTGTTTCCTAATACCATTTGGTTGGAAGACTTTTTTTCCATTCTTTTACTCTGAGATAGTGTCCGTCTTTGTTATTGAAGTGTGTTTCTTGTATGCAGCAAAATGATAGATCTTGTTTGAGTATTCACTTGTTAACTTATGTCTTTTTAAAGGTGAGTTGAGTTTATTAATATTGACAGATTTTAAACAGAGATTACTTTTGGTTCCTGGTATGTTCCTTTTTTATAGGTGGCTTTATATCCTTGTGGTTCTCTCCTTTCGGCTTTGTTGCAAGATGCTTAATATCATGTCTTTTTTGTGTGTAGGTACCTTGCATGTGTTGGAGTTTTCCCACTAGGATCCTCTGTAGGCCTGGATTTGTAGACAGATATTGTTTGAATTTAGTTTTGTCCCAGAATATTTTATTTTCTCTCAATATGTTGATTGAGAGTTTTGCTGGGTATAGTAGCCTGAGCTGGCATTTGTGTTCTGTTAGAGTCTGCATGACCTCTGAGCAGGCTCTTCTGGCTTTCATAGTCTCTTTTGAGAAGTCTGGTGTAATTTTGATAGGTCTACCTTTGTATGTTACTTGGCCCTTTTCCCTTGTGTCTTTTAATATTCTTTCTTTGTTCTGTAGGTTTAGTGTTTTAATTTTTATATGATGAGAGTATTTTCTTTTCTGGTCCCATTTATTTGGTGTTCTATAGGCTTCTTGTACCTTTATGGTCATCCCTTTCTTCATATTAGAGAAGTTTTTTTCTATGATTTTGTTAAAGACATTTTCAGATCCTTTGAGCTGAGAATCCTTGTTCTCCTCTATTCGATTATTCTTAGATTTGGTATTTTCATTATGTCCTGAATTTCCTGGATAGTTTGGGTTGGGGTTTTTTTTTTTTTATGTTTTGAATTTTCTTTGAGAGTTGTGTTAATCTCTTCTACAGTATCTTCTACACCTGAGATTCTCTCCTCTCCCTTTTGCATTCTGATGGTGATACTTATATCTGTTATTCCTGACCTCTTTCATAGGTTTTCCATTTCCAGGTTTGCATCCATTTGTGTTATTCTATTGTTTCTACTTCTACTTTTAGGTCTTGGACTGCTTTATTCAATTTGTTCACTTGTTTGCCTGTGTTTTCTTGTATTTTTAAAGGGATTTATTTGCTTCCTCTTAAAAGGCTTCTACCTGTTTAACTGTATTTTCCTGTATTTCCTTTAGTGAGTTATTTATATCCTCCTTAAAGGACTGTATTATCTTCATGAGATAGGATTTTAGTTCAGCTTCCTGATTTTCAGATGTGTTGTTGTATTTAGGGCTTGCTATGTTGGGAGAACTGTGTTCTGATGATGCCCACATATATTGGCTTCTGTGGCTTATGGTCTTGTGCTTGCCTCTCACCACCTGGTTGTCCCTGGTGTTTGCTGGTCTTGGTGACTTTATCTGAGGTCAGCCTCTTTTTTTCCCTGGGTTGCTTCAGTTCTCCTGGCAGGCCTGTGGCCCTGGCTGTAGCAGACCACCTGTTTGTCCTTCCAGCAAGGAGCTCTTCAGAGGGGCAGAAAAGCTGTAGATCTTTTTCCCTGGCTGCAGTAGATCTCCTGGGAGGACTTCAGACTGTTAGGGCTTCAGAGGAGCACTTAGATGGTTATCTTGTGTGAAGATGTTCTCCAGGGGATTCTAGAGATTGTGATTCCAGTTTCCCTGTGTACAGCAGAATTCCAGGGAGGCTTTCAGTCTGTTGGGCCATTTGCCCTACTTGCCACAGAGCTCCTAGGTCTTCAGACTGCAGTGTCTGTTGACCAGTTGCCCTGTGTACAGAGGATCTCCTGGGATGCCTTCAAGCTGTGGTGTCTTTAGGGGAGCAGACAAACTGGTGATCAGTTGCTCAGTTCCTCTGTGTGGAGCAGATCCAAGGGATGCCTCAAGCTGTGGTGTCAGTTGTCTTGTGGGCAGTGGATCTTCTGGATGCCTAAAAATATGGTGTCTTCAGGGGGACAGACTAGCTAGCAGTCTTCCCATCTGAAAGGTTCAGGCAGAAGGGTGACAGTATTCACAGGGGACGGGAGGGAAAGTAGGGTGGTGATGGGTCCTGAGTCCACTGGCCTCCCAGTGGCATCTCTGGGACTTCCAGAGGGTTCTTACTAAAAGCTCTGAGTGCAGAGGATCTTCTGGGATGGATCAGGATATGGTGTCTCCAGGAAAGCAGACTAGCTAGCAATCTATCCAGCAGAAAGGTTCTATTTAAATTTCAACTATAAGTATTGTCATTGTTTGAGTAACACTATTACTACATATTTTAGAAAATGATTGGTGTTAAGAAAAATAAATAAATGATGTGTGCAAATCAAAATATTTTAAAGTCTAAAAAAGTTCTAATTAAGTTTACATCATGTACAAATTTTGTACTTCCTTTGAAATTTCAAGGTAAAATATCAGAAGAGAAAAGAAATGGTGAATGACAAAGGAACCAAACAACATAGGCTAAGCTGCAGTGAAGAAGACAAAGGGTCTACTCAAAAGAAGAACATATACACTACAGTGTCCTCTTACAGACTTCTTATGTCTCATTGAAGAAGAAATATATATATATATATATATATATATGTATATATATACGTATGTATATATATGTATATATATGTATATATATATATATATATATATATATATATATGCACACATATATTAAAAGGTGTGGTGGTTTTATGTGGTGAAAACCTACTTGGAAACATCTTCTGGAAACACCCGAGCAGTTGTACCTATGAACTCATAGTGTTTGCAATGCCTCATACCTGTGCAAGACAAAGCCAGACCATGCTGATAATAGAAAGGTGATTGGCAAACAACGCTATTCCTACCTAGAAAGAGAATTATAATTGGTAGCTGCTAGGGTAGAGAGAGACAGTGTTCTCTACTGCTGTATTCCTTCCTTAGTCAAACCTGCTGTAATGGAAGACCAATCATATTTGGGCAACAAAACTTTATTTTTGAAGAATTAAACAGAAGAAGACCAAAATTGGAGGCTGGGGGAGATGATGTGGATCTGAGTTGAGTTGGAGAAGAGGTGAATATGTTCAAATTGCATGGTAGAAAACTCTTAGATATCTAATTAAAAAAGAATTTGTAAATTTGTGACTTTTCCATACAGTAATTTATCTAGTCCAAAAAGAAAGAATGAAACCCAATAATGTGAAGAGAAACAAAGATTTTGTTCTAAAGAGATGGCTTAGTAAAGTACCAAGGAGCTTGTTGCCCTATGTTCAGATTCTCAGCTTCAGCATAAAAAGCTGGGCAGGAAATTGTATGCCTAGTTATAACTTCTGCCAGATGGAACAGTGGAACAGAAATAGGAGGAGTTCAGGAGTTTGCAAACCAGTACTCTAACCACTCTGTAAGTAGAAAATTTAGTTAGAAACACTGTCTCATGAAGTGTGGTGGAGAGCAAGAAAGCAATGTTTTTGGAGGTGATCTCTGGCTTCCACATTGTTAAGCCCACTTCTTCCTAATTGTACATAAACACCACACAAACACAAATATACAAGAAGATATACAAACAATAGTATTAACTGAAATTTAAATCATATGTTTCTTGGTGCTATGGTAGATAGAGACATGAGTCACACTTAAATGTGATGGCAGCTGGTGAAGGTATGAAGAAAAGTGCAAATAAATGCACCCAGAATTAATGAAAATACTTAAGTAGATTTAAGAATTTAGTCCTGTTGAGTTTTAAAAATAATTTATTGTGAATAATGAATGTAGCATTGCAATGATTATGACTCTTCGAATTAAAAAAAAAGTAATTTTTGTTTTTCAAATAAGGGCCATCAGTATTGTAAAGAGGCTTTGATATTCAAGACCAGTGGTTTTTAAATACATATTGGTTATGCATATTAGGAAAGGAATCTCAACTCCACCTCATAATTTTAGATGAACTTTGAAGCTATAAAGCAAAGTAATTACACTTTGCAGGTTTCATTTTGAAATAACATAAAAAGTAATTATGGTGATTGAGAACACACATAGAGTATCTTAAGAAAGGAGTTTTACCCATCTTTGTCCCGTGCTATTTTTAAACCTATATTGGGTCTCCAGTGTCTGTGAGACTAGTATAGAAATTTAAATACTTCCAAGTATGTCTACCTGGTGTGTGTGTGTGTGGTGTGTGTGTGTGTGTGTGTGTGTGTGTGTGTGTGTGTGTGAGAGAGAGAGAGAGAGAGAGAGAGAGAGAGAGAGAGAGAGAGAGAGACAGACAGACAGACAGACAGACAGAGGGGGGGTGGAGGGCACTTATATGAAACTATCATGAAGAAAAGGTGTATTTTGTCCTCTAGGTAGCAGTTCATGGGTTGATATGAGTTCTGTACATGAGACCACTGTCACTATCCTCTGTCTACAAGCTTTTTCAGAAGCTCTACAGAAAGACAAAAAATTTTGATCACATGAAAGAGATTAAAGTGGTAACTATAGAATTCTATGGAGAGAGGGAATCAGAGCAGCTAAATATGCATTGTTGACACTCAAATTCAAACCATTAGGGTCTTGCAATGTAATAAAATATCATCATTGAAATTGAGCACCATAACAACTGAGACACTTATGTTATTAATAATTAAGTTTCCCTTTACCACCAGGATCAATTAATTGATTGTGCATTATTGTGGATATTCAACCAGTAGGTGATCACTGAGTCTTTACCTTAACAGTTTCTTATTATAAGGATAATTATAAAATAAGATTTTTATTTCATGAAGATAATATTTTTAGAGATTTATTTATTTATTATATATGAGTACACTGTAGCTGACTTCAGACACACCAGAAGAGGGCATCAGATCTTATTACAGATGGTTGTGAGCCACCATGTGGTTGCTGGGATTTGAGCTCAGGACCTCTGGAAATGCAGTCAGTGCTCTTAACCACTGAGCCATCTCTCTAGCCCATGAAGACAATTTTTAACCCATGTTATATACCTAAAGTAAATGGATCACTGTACTGTAATAGGAATTTGATGAATTAGAAGTTTCAAACATGTTGCTTCTTTGTGACTCCAGAAAATTCCAGTTAGTGGATATAATAACTAAAAATATCATAATTAAACATGCGACTTCTTCTGATTTCATTGCAACACATCAATAATTATATTGGGTGCGACTTAGAAACAAGATAGAGTAGTTAGTCAAGAGAAAAAATAGTAAGACAGATGGATGAGAGATGAAAAAAAGATTAGAAAAAGGGGAAGGGAAGGGGGAGAGGAACTTTGGAATCCCAGAAAGATCATTCACGGGATAGATAACATGATGGTTAAATGCAGAAGAATGATCTATATATTTCCTTATAATTTATTGATATTTACATGTGTATGTCTGTGAATGTCTACACAAGTCTGGCGGTACAAATAGTGAGTAGTGCACTAAAATCTATTCCATCCCTTAGAACTAGAAGTACAAGCTGAATAAGGAGTGTACAGTTAATTATAAGGGAGCTGAGATATAAATTCTGGTCTTTATTATTCTATTGGTCCTCTAAGCCAATTCTTCAGCCCCCAGAAACTCTTTGAATTGTGAGTTATTTGATTATTATCAGTGTTAATATGCAGAAAACTTTGCCAGTCAGAAACAGAATATCAAATTGTATGGTGGTTTTTTAAAGCCACGAGTAGTGTAAAAATGTAATACAGAGGTTACCAGACACTAAAACAGAGCAGGAAAGTTTACAATTGTGGACACTACATTTTCTTACGATGGCAACTTTCCTGCTTGAACATTTTTAACAAATCAAGTAAATTGCTGGACACGATGAATGCACCAGCTATTTTCTAAAAACACTTGTCATATATCATTTGGGAAATGTGTAAATTATTTTAGGCTATTTTGGCACCAAAGAAGACAGATATATACTAGACCAATATGCTATTACAAGACACAGTACTCCCCTGTGGTTTTCTTCTGCAAAGCAGAGCATTTCATCTGTAATGCTCGGGAATTAATCACGTGACAATTACGATCTATTGCCAGGAACCTTAGTGACGAGGCTCCTTATAAATAGGTTTGTTTTTTCATGTTAATGTTACTCAGTTATGTATATACCTTATACTTCAAAGCCTAAACAATGTAAACATGCATCATGCAGTGCCAATTTTATGCCAAAATTTTATGTTGCATCATAATTCTAGATATTGAAAATTAAAAGTTTATTTTTTTTTCTATGAAGACCTACAGTGGATGTAGAAGTAGAATCACCGCCCCAGATAACTGTTCACAGTTTCACTGTGCTAGATTTCATATAATTATTTATTTGAAATCATTAGGAATACAATGTAATCTACAGATTTTTGCCATAGCAGAACTGATGAATTTTAACTGAGGAAAATCATAAAATAGCTTTACCCTTATTGGTTTAATTCTCATGCTTGTACAATGTGCTTGAAATTAATAAATAATATAACAATCATTTGCTGTAAATGAATTCTGTACTTACTGCCATTGCTAGTTTTGTCACTGACCTATCTCTTCATGCGATATAGGATCTTCACCTAACTCACATAGAACTCTTAGGGAGCTTTTTTAATAATTTAAATGTTCAGATAAAAGGACAATATATTAATATAGATTGCAATAGATACATTTTAAAGAAAAAATATGACACTTCATCAGTCACAGCTTAAAATTCCAACCCTAAGAAGTGAAATATCAGTTTCAGTTGTAAAAGTTAAAGTAATTTTGTCTCATTGGCTTTTCTGGATGAAAGTAGAATAATAGAAAATATGATCTAAAAAAAACCACAGTTGTAAATCTTTATATAACAAGTCCTCTGTAGTGCCATTTGAGGTCAGGGATGGTGATTCCCCCATAAGTTCTTTTATTGTTGAGAATAGTTCTCACTATCCTGGGTTTTTTGTTATTTCAAATGAATTTGAAAATTGCTCTTTCTATCTCTATGAAGAATTGATTTGGAGTTTTGATGGGGATTGCATTGAATCTGTAGATTGCTTTTGGCAAGATGGCCATTTTTACTAAATTAATCCTGCCAATCTAGGAGCATGGGAGATCTTTCCACTTTCTAAGATCTTCTATTTCTTTCTTTAGAGACTTGAAGTTCTTGTCATACAGATCTTTCACTTGCTTGGTTAGATTCACTCCAAGGTATTTTATATTATTTGTGACTATTGTGAAGGGTGTCATTTCCCTAATTTCTTTCTCAGCCTGTTTATCCTTTGAATAGAGGAAGGCTACTGACTTGTTTTAGTTGATTTTATATCCAGCCAATTTGCTGAAGTTATCAGGTTTAGGAGTTCTCTGGTAGAAGTATTAGGGTCACTTAAGTATACTATCATATCATCTGCAAATAGTGAAATTTTGACTTCTTCCTTTCCTATTTGTATCCCTTTGACATCCTTTTGTTGTCTAATTATTCTGGCTAGGACTTCCAGTACTATATCAAATAGGCAGGGTGAGAGTGGGTAACCTTGTCTAGTCCCTGATCTTAGTGGGATTGCTTCAAGTTTCTCTCCATTTAGTTTGATGTTGGCTACTGGCTTGTTGTATGTTGCTTTTACTATGTTTAGGTATGGGCCTTGAATTCCTGATCT
This sequence comes from Arvicanthis niloticus, assembly GCF_011762505.2. Lineage (NCBI taxonomy): Eukaryota > Metazoa > Chordata > Mammalia > Rodentia > Muridae > Arvicanthis > Arvicanthis niloticus. The sequence continues at coordinate 70,246,399 of NC_047667.1, read as the reverse complement.
TTCCAAGACTTTTAACATGAACGGATGTTGAATTTTGTCAAATGTTTTTTCAGCATCTACTGAGATGATCATGTGGTTTTTTCTTTGAGTTTATTTATGTAGTGGCAGTCCATTAATGGATTTCTGAGAGCAATAGTGATAAAACCTGCATGGTATTGGTACAGAGACAGGCAGAAAGATCAATAGAATAGAATTGAAGATCCAGAAATGAACCTATACACCTATGATCACTTGATCTTTGACAAAGGAGCTAAAACCATCCAGTAGGAAAAGGACAGCATTTTCAGCAAATGGTGCTGGTTCAACTGTAGGTCAGCATGTAGAAGAATGCAAATCAATCCATTCTTATCTTCTTGTACAAAGCTAAACTCCAAGTGGATAAAGGACCTTCACATAAAACTATATACACTGAAACTAATAGAAGAGAAGGTGGGGAAGACACTCAAATACCTAGGCACAGGGGAAAAGTTTCTTAACAGAACACCAATGGCTTATGCTCTAAGATCAAGAATTGACAAATTGACCCTCATAAAATTGCAATGCTTTTGTAAGGCAAAGGAAATTGTCAATAAGGCAAAACAGCAACCAACAGATTGGGCAAAGATCTTTACCAATCCTACATCGGACAGAGGGCTAATATCCAATTTATATAAAGAACTCAAGAAATTAGACTCCAGACAACCAAATAATCCTATTAAAAATGGGGTACAAAGCTAAACAAAGAATTCTCAACTGAGGAAACTCGAATGGCCAAGAAGCACCTTAAGAAATGCTCAACAACCTTAGTCATCAGGGAAATGCAAATCAAAACAACCTTGAGATTCCACCTTACAACAGTTGGAATGGCTAAGATCAAAAACTCAGGTGATAGTAGATGCTGGTAAGGATGTGGAGAAAGAGGAACATTCCTCCATTGTTGGTGGGATTGCAAGCTGGTACAACCACTCTGAACATCAGTCTGGCAGTTCCTCAGAAAATTGGACATAGCATTACCTGAGGATCCAGCTATACCACTCCTGGACATATATCCAGAAGATGCTCCAACAACTACCAAGGACATATGCTCCACTATGTTCATAGCAGCCTTATTTATAATAGCCAGAAGCTGGACAGAACCCAGATGTCCTTCAACAGAGGAATGGATACAAAAAATGTTATACAGTTACACAATGGAGTATTACCCAGCTATTAAACATAATGAATTCAAGAAATTCTTAGGTAAATGGATGGAACTAGAAATTATAATCCTGAGTGAGTTAACCCAATCATAAAAGAAGACTCATGGTATTTACTCACTGATAAGCAGATGTTAGCCCAAAAGCTTGGAATAGCCAAGACTCAACTCACAGACCACACGAAGCTCATGAATAAGGAAGACCTAGTGTGGATGCCTCGGTCCTACTTAGAAGGAGTAACAAAAATACTCAAGGGAGCAAATAAGGCGACAAAGTGTGGGACAGAACCTGAAGGAGGGCCATCTGGAGACCATTCCACCTGGGTATCCATGCCATGTACAGTCACCAAAGGTAGACACTGATGTGTATGGCAGCAAGTGCATGCTGACAAGAGCCTGATATAGCTGTCTCCTTAAGGTCTGCCAGAGGCTGACACATTCAGAAGACGATGCTCACAGCTAACCACTGATATGATCAAAGGTTTCCCAATGGAGAAGTTAGAGAGAAGACTGAAGTAGCAGAAAGGGTTTGTGGCCCCATGAGGAGAGCAACAATACCAAACAACCAGAGTTCCCCAGGGTCTAAACAACCAGCCTGGTAGTACATAGGGAGGGACCCATGACTCCATCTGTACATGAAGGGGAGGATGGCCTTGTTGGGCATAGGTGGGAGAGGAGATTCTTGGTCCCATGAATGCTGAACACTGAGTGGGGAGGAATTCAAGGGTGTCACGGTGAGAGTGGGGGGGTAGGTGGGGACACATCCTCTTAGAAGCATTAGGAGGGGGGATGGGATAGGAGGTTCCTTGGTCATGGTGGTAAGGGGGGTAAGGGGATAAAATCTGAAATGTAAATATAATATCCAATAAAAATAAATTTAAAAAACAAGTCTTCAGAAGTTGAAATACAAAATCACATTTGTAGAGAATTTGGAGAAAACTGGTACTAAATTTCATTGAACATATAATAATCCCTTGAGTTCTTCAGATATTTAATGAACTATGTTTCTAAATGTGGATGCCATAGTTCTGAAATGGACATCAAGACATACTATGAATACTTATAATTATATGTTTAGTATCTTATGCACAAACATGTGGTACAGAAGACAGGAAAAGCATGGGACAATGAATATGAACAAAATGTGGAATATATCATAATAAAACTCATTGCTTTGCATGCTATCTTAAAATGGTTATATCATTTATAATACAGTTATGGTTATGGCCATGACTTAGTTCTTTATATTGAAAAACAATATAGTTAGTGAAGGTTAACTGTTGATCACAAAGGCGATTAGGTAAAAGAAAGGGATGCTGTTTTTGTGTTTTACAGGGTTCTTTTCTACATCTAAAGAAGACATAAATGACTTGTGTCACAAAACATTTTGGAAGTTTCTATTTCCTGGACATGGCATTGGGTGACAAAAACATTTCTCTGAACCTCAATAACATTCTAAAATCTAGATTCGGAGAAGAGTTCATGGAGACTAAATATCTGTTTCCTGAATCTTGAATACCCATAAATATGATCCTAAACTTGCATGATTTGGTTTCTAATACTGTTTTATTATTAATGACTCAGGAAAGCCAAAATCAGAGATGAAAGGGAGCCAGGGACATGGGAAAGGCATCGGTGAACCAGAAAAATAAAAGAATGAAAGAGGGAGAAAATTGATAAGGACAACAGTCCTATGACAAATTCTAAAATAAGCATAACTGAACAGATAGATGAAGACAGAGGAGAAAAATATTTGAGAAGTTTCTGGAGCAATTAGAAAGTGTTCACTATGGAAGAGGGTGTACAATATCCTCTTTAGCATAACATTTAGTATTTAATAGGGCTAAAGGGAATACTCGAGAAGGATTATATCAAATGGCTAATATGCAAGCCCCAAGGAAAAATATTGACAGAGAAGGAATGTTGGGGTCCACACTAAGCCCCACGTTGGGGCGGCCAAAATAATGTTGCAGCCCAGGCAAAATGTTGAGGCCCGGGCACGTTTGGGCGGCCACTGTATCCTGGCCCAATCTGCTGCTCCAGTCTGAGGGTCGGGGTTCAGCAAGAGCGAGGGTGAGGGCAGACTCAAAGAATGGAGACCAGACAGGGTGTGATTCAATCCCGTTTATTCTTCAGTCTCTGTTCCTCTAAGTGTCTCCTGTCTGATTCTCCCTCTATAGTCTAAATCTCTACTGTCTGCCTCTGCCTTTTATTTGTCTCACTTCTAAGCCACGCCTCTAAGTTACACCTTTAATCATGCCCTTAGGTATTGTCTCTAACTCTGATCTCTATACTTCTAAGTCATACTCTTACGTTACACACCTTTAATCTCACACACCTTTAATCTCACACACCTTTAATCTCACACACCTTTAATCTCAAGGTATCTAAACCAAGATTATCAGAGTGTGCTCAGCTGTTGTAGGCTATTGTAATCCAAATCTCATGTCAGGGTATATGGCTCAAGATGGCTGCAAAGCTGATAGCTGCTTTCTGCTAAAAGTCAGCCCCCAACAAAGGAAAATAAGACAAGGCTCACTATTGCTAAATTCCAATATAAAATTATAGAATTTCACAAATACCGTCATGAAAATCAGAGTTATTAAAATATATGCAATACTAAATTCAAAGTCGATGGTACAATAAGAGAAACCTGACCTGTGTAAAGGGTCTTGGACATCTAACCTTGAATGCTAGTAGAGAGATGTCTTAGATGGTTAATGGTTCTGAACAAAAACCAGATGACCCTAGTTAGTCACTTGGAACCCATACAGTGGAAGTACAATAAAAATGTAAATCTGAGATCATGTATTATAGACCATGCAAAAATATGAAATATTCATGGCTCTCACATTTTTCTTGTATCCAATCATTGAAGAAAACAAATGAATGGAATCATTTACAAACCATGCCTTATAACTTTGTTTTATTTCAATAATTTTACATATACTGATTTTCTTTCCCTCATCTTCTTCCAGATCGTCCACACCTTCCTCTGCACCCTACTTTATGCTTTTTTAAAACAAAATGAAAATAAAAATTAATAAGAGCAAAAAATAATATGACAAAAATGTGATGAAATGAAACCGCAAAAATACTTTTCTGTTTATTTTTTTTTATTTCTTATGTTGACCAAATATTCAGGTGCTTGTTGCACAAAGATACTACTTGGAGAAAAAAAATATTTTTTTTAATCTAGCAGGTATCATCTGAAAAGAGTTTCTTGCTTAGGGGTGAAACTTTTTGTCCATTACGAATATTTAGTACTGGGATTTTGTCTGATATGAACCTGTGCATGTTTTGGGCATGCTCTAACAGTCTCTGTAAGTTGATATGTGCATATGCCCTGTTGTGTCAGAAAGGCATTATTTTCTTGGAAACAACAAGCATTTTTGGACTATGGAAACAAAATATAGCATGGGCATGTGGTCCTTATTACTTTGGACACCAAGACAAGAGCAACAGACTGAGTAGTATAGTGGTGTAACATCTCAATAATATTGTAAACCAACATATAAATAAAACATAATACATAAAAAGGGTAATTAATGGTCTTTCATTTAATTTAATTATTGGTTTAGAGATAAGAGCAATAAGAGAAACAATAAATAAAACCTAAGAAGTTATGCATAGAAAGAAAGAATGAAGCATATCCTAAACAATAGAGTACTTTATGGTATAATTATGTTACTAGAAGATAGAACATAAAAATCACAGTAATTTTTAATGACTAAAACATAAATGAATGGGTTAACTCAATGGAATAACTAAATTTAGAACTATTAAGAAAATGATGCTATAAAGAAAATTAGATATTCTTCTTTCATATCATTTAGGTGTAAGTAATTTCTAAGCATAATGTGAAAATACCTTGAGATATTCTACAATGTACAGATCTTTTGAAATTATATATTATATATATCAAAGATTTGCATGTCTTATCAACTAATGAAATAATTAGGGATGAAGAGCTGCTATGAACACTTAAGGTTCATGTAGAAGACTGAGGTTCACTTCTTAGTACCCAGGATGGGTGGGATTCGCAACCACATGTCACTCCAGTTTCAGTGGATCTAATACATTTTTTTCCTGTGCTCTGTGTACTCCTGCATGCAAGCAGTGCACGTAAAGTAAAGAAGGCACACACATACACACACACACATAGGTAATTTTGAAAAATCTCCAAAAGTAATAATTTATGACCTCTTTCTTCATTAATTGCTGTGAATTACTTACATGTATATACATATATAGTACTAAATACATTATAGCAACCTGCCCAATATGTACAATGTTATTTAAATGTTTGTTTTCAGGACTATTCACTTGAAATTGGATGATCAATTGTGTGTTCTTTCCTGATGAAGAGTATTTTTCATGCTCTCAGCATTCCTTATTTGTCTATAGTTCTTTGTGTAAGGTTGACCGCTCCTGGGTTTTTTCAGTTGACAATTAGTATATGTATTGTTTTTATTTATGTTTATGTCATGAATTTTATTTTTTTGAAAAAAGTAGCAGTATATAGGAAGATTTAGAAGTGGAAAAGGTAATGAGAAAATGTTATATTATTTATGAAATAAAATTAATGTAAAGAAAAAATCAAAATAAACTATTTTTAAATAAAAAATCATTCTGAAAAGAAAGGTTATTTGGTTAGTCAAATTTCTTAGCTAACAATAATTTTTACACATTATTTCTGTCTGTAAGTAATATATTACTAGGAATAGTCACATTATAAGAGTTCAATCTCTTACTTTATGAAAACCAACATATTTATTCAGCAGTGTTTAAAGTAGCATCCCTGTGTTGGTCATTTTTCTTCATTCTTTGTCTTTTTGTTTTGTTTTTTTTCATGAAGCTATATAAACTGTGTGACTTTTCACTCTCTGCTGTCTTGTGTATGAGTGAGGCATGTGTCTTTCTGACATGTGTTATTGTAGTGTTAGCCACAGAAAACAGTCTGCAATGTCAGCATCACTTTCTGATTTGTCTGAGCAAGGGCCTCATTGTTGTAAGTTCCTGGCCAGGGTAGCTGTCCAGTGAGCATCAGGGCCTTTTTGTCATTTCTTCCTATTTTACTTTATTTTATTTTATTTTATTTTATTTTATTTCTATTGTATTTCACCACAGGAACACAAATGCAGGCTTTGACTCCACATTTCATGTAGGGCCTGTAAATTGGCACTCAGGTACCTATGCTTATATGGAAAGTGATTTATCCACTGAACCATGTCCTCAGATCCATAATTCATTTTTAAGAAAGAAATAAAATAGTAAATATTTGCATAAATAATGGCAAACCAGTGAATTCCTTGTGTAAATTATCTTGTGAGTACTGGAATTTTTCAAATTGCATTCAAAATAATAATTAGGCATTTAATAATTAAATTCCACTGGAGTGTAGCTAGCATGTGAAATGCAATACCATTATTCCAAAGTCATTGTTGTTTCAATAAAACTTTATTTATAAAAATTTCTATCACGTTAAGTTGGCACTTAGTTTTAGCTACATCAGCATATTCCATTTCCCCTCTCCTCATTCTTCTCCTTCTCTTTCTCTTCCTTCTTTTCCTCTTCTCCCTCCCATTATTCTTATTCTTGTTTTATAGTTCTTAATATTTTAATTATGGTGAGAATAGCTCTACTAGCTTCCCAGCTTCCTGGTAGGGTTTTAATAATCTGAATGACTCATATAAACTTTAGCATAGATAGCCTAGCAATTAATGTAAGAAAAATGTATCATTTTACTTGTAAGGTGTAGTTTATTACTCTTTTCTTGATTTTCTGGGTTTTGAAATATTGACATCTGAAGTTGACCTGGAGTCATGAGAAGACAGGCAAGCAGGAGCCATGGCAGAGGTCTTTGAATTCTAGCCCCAAAACAGTCCTGAATCCTATTTATTTATTTATTTATTTATTTATTTATCCATTTATTTATTTATTTATTACAAATCTTGTATGATCAAACTGAGCCTTTAAACAAGGCATATAATTTCAATTTGCATTGAATAAGTTATTCCAGGTACTGCTAATAGAAATCTATAAAATCATTAATTTAAAAACTGCATTTCTCAGCAAGAAGTATTCCAGCATTTTTAAGCATGCATTGTAAATATTCTACAGTTTTTAATTCTTAATTTTATTTATTATTTTTGGTAAATTCTTTTTCCTTAGACATTTTTGCTGAAGTTGTCAAATCTTTAAATCTTTTCTTTATGAGGAAACTGTTATCTCTTTGTTATAGTGCACAAAGGGAATTCAAAGCAATGTTTTATTCATTTTTTCAAAGTCAGAGTCCTTTGGAATCTCCAAGGTTGCTATTTTCTTCTTCTAACACTTAGTAACAATGGCACACATGTGAGACCCTCCTCCCTTTGCAGTTCATTCCTCACATCATTCATCCTCCATTCCTAACCCTCTCCCTCAAACTGCTTTCTTTTCAGAGAATCTAACTTCCAAATGGGATTTCAAACTGACAGCAAGATAAAGGAAAAGAAATATTGCTTCAAGATGTTTTCCACTTCAAAGTGATCTTTACTGACAACCTTACTTCTCTTAGGGAAAAAAATTGCAAAGGTAAAAGGTCAGTACTCCACATTTAAAGGCATCAGATTCTCCTGGGGATGAATTTACCATGATTCAATTTTACTTTTGAATGTGATTGCTAGATCATACTGTTTAATACTTACCCCTGGTGCATTCATTATAAAATTAATAAGAATACACTTTATTTAGACACTTTATTAGTTGTACTTACATAACTCTGGACAAATAAATAATTTGAATTTTACTTAAATTAGTATAAGTAGGTTGTTCTCAGAGTTCAGGATGTTTCTATGAAATAATATTCTAATAGTTTGTTATTTAAGTCTATGGTTATAGGGAAACTGTTTACAGTAAAGAATACAAGATTTTGTTTACATAGTGAAGAAACAGGACTGAGAGACTTTCTATCGTCTTTTTATTTAGGAGAAATATTGTGGTGAAAAAAACTAGCAACTAAAGGAAGCCAAAAGTAGTAGTGCCTAAGAAATACAAACATAAACAGCATTCCTTTTCACTTCCCTCTTCTCTTCTTTTGTCTGATCCCAGTACTAATAGCCAAACTTTGGGGTTATTTTGAAGAACTGCAACTCATGAAATAACCACAAAGTGAATGAATTAGATGGTTCAAAACTTATTGTCACACAATCATTTTATTGTATATTATTTTATTTCCTACTCTGTAAACATATAGAAACTTTTTCTTAACATTGTTATTTTCAAAGGTACTATCTTAAAATTCAGAACAGTACAGTTTCAACACTTCTGAAATACTCAATTATTGAGTTAAGTGGAAAGTTATAGCAGGCAAAGTGCAATGGAATTTTTATTCTATTCCTTATTTTGCACTATCTAACTTAAAATATTTAACATAACATTTAGCTGTCAGAGTAATTGCAAAGTTGAACACCTTACAAAAATCTGCCAACCATTTAACACACAGAAATAAACCATGCGATTTTTATCAATTGACATAATGTAATATATTAAATTTATGTTGTAAAAGAATTAAATGCCAGAAGCCACACTGAAGAAACTACCCACTGTTCTGGGAAACCTAGTCTCAGGTCTCAGGAACTTAAAGAACATCTCTCATTTTCTTGGAGCCAGTTACGACAGTGGGATGGTCTAAGGCAATAAGCATATGACAGTGGATGATCTGGGGTAATAAGGATTCAATAGTGGGATAGCTTTAAGCAATGACCCTTGCCTAAACTTCCCAGTTTTCTGTGTCTTTATAACCTGTCCCCATAATAAAAGTTTCAGAGCTTGATTGAAACCCAAGACTAGAGCTATTATTCTTTGTGTCTCTTGTCCCTTCATTTTTTCACCCCCTTCCCTAGGGTCTCCTCAAATCCCCACAGGCCGGAGCAATTAAAAACTAAAAATCAAATATCAAATAACACATTTTTTAATGTATATTTTGATAAATAGGTACTTTGAGGTTGTTAAAATACCATTTTAAATAAAATAATATAGAAAGGATTAGAAAGATGTCACAGTATATAAAGAACTTTAATTGTTGCTTCAAGTTATAAAATTAAAGATGAAAAGGGAGACTTCTTAAAAGATATGTAATTCAGAAAATTTTAAGGACATATTATAAAATCTGTATTGTACCAAACTGAAGAGCCATATCAAGAGAAATGTAAAAAAATGTTATGCTTATTTGCAGATGATATGATTTTATAGTTAAGTAACCCTAAAAACTCTACCAGAAAATTTCTGCTTTGGACAAGGGCTTTCAGGAAAGTATCTGGATAAAATATGAAATCAGTAGCTTTCCTATAACCAAATCATAAAGAAACTAAATAAGAATTCAGGGAAATAACACTGTTTACAATAGATTTGAAAAAAAAACTTAGTATTTCTGTAAACAACTGATAAGATAAAAAGAATTCCCAGAAATAAAAAAAAAAACAACAACAAAAAAACAAGGATAGCTAAACAACCCATAATAATAGAAGAACTTTCAGACATATCAGCATCCCAGTGTTCAAGTTGTACTACAAAACAATAATAATAAAATTTGCAAGGTCTTGGCCTAAAAGCAGACATATTTCTTGATGGAAATGAATTAAATACTGAGAAATAAGTCCACGTATGTATGGTTAACCAATTTCTTGCTAAGAAGCAAAATACACACATTGAAAAAATAGCATCTATAATAAAAGGTGCTGGCCAAACTGGATGTCTGCACATAGAAGAATACCCTGAATCTGATGGAAGAGAGGAATAATATTGAGATTGTCAAACTGAAAAGAATTTTTTAAAAAGAACACTGATAGCAGAGGCATCAAAACCAACAATTAATAAGTGGAACTTAAGGAAACTGAAACTTTACTGTATAGCAAAGGACATGATTAGGCAGTCAGATGCTACAGATTGAGATAAAGATGTACCAATTGCATATCTGATAGATGGTTATTATCTAAAATATATAAATAACTAAAAAACTGTATGTCAAGAAAACAAAACAAAATTGTGTGTGTGTATGTGTGTATCATTGGATATATTTGGTGTGCAAGTATACTGTTGCTGTCTTCTAACACACCAGAAGAGATCATCAGATCCCATTACAGATGCCTCTAAACCACCACGTATGTGCTGGGAATTGAACTTAGGACCTCTGGAAGAGCAGACAGTGCTGTTGTCCCCTGAGTTGTCTCTCCAGCCCTGGCTATTATTATTATTATTATTATTATTATTATTATTATTATTATTATTATTATTTAATATCAATATGCTTTTGGTTGTAAGTTACTGTTTCTGTTTTTATATTTTATGAGTTTTGCCTTTTTGTTTATGTATATTATTTCTTTTGCCTTTTCACTGTTGTTTTCTTAATTATTAAGTTTAATTTTATATTTGTATATCTTCAAAAGAGAGAGAAAATGAATGTGTGGAGATGAATGGATAAGCAGGAAAAGAGAATATAAAAGAAGGTGGAAGAGAAACAATGAACAGAAGAATATTTATGAAAGTTTAATTTGAAAAACAGTAAAAATGTCATATAGTTCTAAACAGAATTTTCAAAAGAGAAATTGAAAATGACCAAGAAGCACTTAAAGAAATATTCAACATCCTTAGTCATCAGGAAAATGCAAATAAAAACTACTTTGTTATTTCATTTTAGATCAATCAGAATTGCTAAGAAAAATAAAACAAGTGACAGCTTGTGGTAGCAAGAACATGAGGCAAGAAAAGCATGCATTTCATTTATTGCTGATGGTAGCACAAAGTTGTACATCCACTGTGGAAACTAGTGTAGTGCTTCCTTAGGAATTTGTACTCGTTCTTTCCTAATATCTAACTGTATCATTCTTTGGCATATAATGTAATGACTTTACATCCTAATACAGAAATACTTGCAAATCTGGTTATTGCTGATCCAGTCATTATGGACAGGGATTAGAAACAGCCTAGGTATCTATCAACAGAAGAATGAAAAAGAAAATATATTTCACTTACATGGTAGAATATTGTTCCTCTGCTAAAAATAAAATTTGCAAGATGGAGCTAGAAAAAAAAATATCATAAGTAAGGTAGTCCGGAACACAAATGAAAATTAGTATACATTTTTTAAATATTTGTTATATTTGGATATTAATTTTAGGTCTTCAATAGACATAATACAACTATAATAAAGACAAATGTATGTCATGTAAGGAACTAAAGGGGAGAGAAGAATCTCCAAAGTAATGGGAAATATTGGAAATAGAATATGTACTTACAGAGAGATGGGGAAGACTGCTTTTGTTAAATTAGATAAGGACATGGAGGAATGAGAGGGAAAATGGGGGTGTTAGAACACTTAACAAGAACTATTTAATGGATCATTTCGAAGCTCTCTAAATTACACATACACACACACACACACACACACACACATGCACACATAAACAGTCATCAAAAATCCAGGGAACAATGTCTCAATTAAACATATTTCATCATCAAGTGAAACAACCTCCACTTCCTGGAATGAGCTTAATCTAATTGAGTGATTTACTAAAGGGCACTAATGGAAGAAACTTCACACACCTCAGGCTCTCACCAAAGCTATTATTTGCTCTCTGCAAAATCATGGTAAGGTCCTATTGCTGAAGAAAACACACATCTCACTAAACTCAGAATACTCTGATGCATATCTAGAGTCTTCATAACTACTATGTAACATTGGTATTACAGTAAGTCCTCTGTTCAGAACTAGAGGATATAGGTAAACATAAATCTAGCTACAAAGACTGAAATCTAGATAGAAACCTTCTATCAAGTTCTGTTGATGCAATAACCCAAAAATGTAAGAATTACTAACCACATTCTGATTGCAGGAAGGCTCTATACACAATCTGTCTCAATCTATAAGTATCTGAGTGAAGGAGGCTGAGATTGCAAGCCTTTGCATACACTTACCAATGTTTCATAAACGCTAATGCTTGAAATAAAGAGAAAGGTTATGCTATTTTTCTAACCATGGGATGTATAGATAGTGGATTTATCAAGTGGTATAATTGTATCAGTGTATATCTAGAAATGTTTATGAACTGTCAATAACAATCTAAGAATAGTAATGGATTCAAAGAAAGATTTAAGTCCAATTTTAGGCAAACATGAGTAATAACAGTACTGTTTGGGCAGAATCTTATACACAACACTCACTTTGTCTTTGATAGCTTACAGAGTCTGGAAAAAGAACTATCTCTACATGTCATATAATCTAATTAGTGTATATCATAAATTACATCTTTATGGATGAAACAAAGTCTGAAACAGGTGGGTCAGCAGCATCCTAATCCAGCAGTGAATGCCTGGGAGAGAAGATCTTTTCCACTAATGATGATTTCAGTGTTACAGATCTTTAGTATTACAGCATTTTTGGATGCTATTCAATGAAACAACTCTCTTAGATGATATTCAACAAAACACCTTGTGCACATACACTTCATTTACAGTGTATCAAGGGATGTGTGTGTGTGTGTGTGTGTTTACTTTGAGAGTGGAAAGAAGTTCTTCTTAGGGTGAAGTTTTATTGGATGAGGCGTAAGGTTCCAGAGATACAATATTTTCATGGAGAGGAATGCAGGGAAGTTGAACCTGTAATTTTGCTAAGGATTATGTGATATTCCATAAGTAGAAAATTGGGATTTTGGTCCTCCAGATTAGGCGAAGAAGAGGAGGCCCTGCTAAGAAAAGTGAGTCCTACAATTTCTCCTCAGCTCAGGAAAGCTGTCCAGACATGATAGATCTTAGTAGTAGTAAGGTGCAACATCTCTACTTGTTTTATTTTTTTTAATTGTGAGGTGTCATCAATGCGTCCTCAGTCTGACATGTTGGGAACTTTTTGGTATTGAAGCACAGCCCAATTGGCAGCAATCTACTATTTAAAAATTGGATAAGGTACAGTAAAAAACAAATAAGAATAAAACAACATAAGCCAGAGAGTTAATGAAGGGTGGGAGCCAGGAAGACAAAAGTTTATTTAACCAACTTAATTGCTAGGTGACTTGGAATCTCAAGAGCAAGTCTGTACAGAGTTTTTTGAGGTATTAAAATTGGCCTTAACAACATTTGATTCATTTACTTAGACTTAATATTTTTTTCTCAATATTATGCAAGTCTCTCATGTTTAGCAGTAATTAATTCTAGTGGTCTCCTGTTTTGGAACATGACCCTAGAAAAAGAGATCATCTGACACTGGAAGGACTCAAGGCTGTCATATGTGAATACCTTCACCTGATTGAGCTTGTCTCAAAAGTCTCCAGTCAGATGGTATGTCTGGACAAAAGCAGCTGGCATGACCCCAGCAGATCCAAGGAAAATGGTGGGTCCTATTCTTTTCAGCAAAAAAAAAAAAAAAAAAAAAAAAAAAAAAAAAAAAAAAAAAACATCTCTTATCTCTGTCTTGCCTGAAGTAGCAGTGCTGCCTTCCTTTTTCTTTAGAGACAAACCTGTTGAATAGTCACAACAGGTGTGCAGAACCCTCACAGGGGATGACTACACAGGTAATCATTATGTTTTGTTTTACACCAAAAGAAAAGCGAGGTAATGTACATGTTAAGCCTGTTGCAGTTTGATTGGGAGCACATCTGAGGTCCTATGTTATAGGGCTAAGAGAAAGGCAATGGGATAGGTGTTAGAGGAATCTTAGTTCTGGTCTGACATCCTTTACATGGGAAGTTGTCTGTGTTGCAGTAAGGAAAGCAGAAGGAAGGGCTGAGAATCATTTATCTTATCTGCTTAAGGTAGCTGAGACAGGAAATACTGTGTTAATTATTCATGTGGAATAGTGAGTAACAGCTTGTCTCTGAAAAATAAACTGGGTTAAGTACGTGGTTTTATTTTAATTGCAGATTAAAATTAGTTGTTGATGTAGTTCATTTCACCTGTATGGGGTAGGTACTAGATTATTCTCTGAAGCTTAAATGTATTTTTTTAAGGCAATAGATGCTTATCTTCATGTCAAAGTAGAGACCAGGGGAATAATCATAGGTTAAAAGCATGAACATTCTCCTAGTTATTTTAGTTATTAGGAAAAAAATAATTTTAAAAAATCAGATAAAGAAGCTTGAGAATCCTAGTTTTGGGCAGGCTGGATCATTTCAAGCTATGCGCCATCTCAAGCTGTAGCAATCAAACTTCACCCATCATTTAGCTCTGTGTTTGCTAGCATATGCAGTCTGTCCAAGGGTATTCATCTGGTTGAGCCAACCATCTGTCAGGTCTTTCCATTTAGAAACCTGGCCTGGGAGGGGCCTGCTTTGCAGCCTCCAGCTGTGCATTCCAACTGTCCACCCAATCATGTCTGCCCAGCAGGTTCCTCTCCTCTTTATGTGTGCTCAGATTGTGTATTGCTCCTTGGAGGTGCACTGCCATAGTCCTGCAGGTGGCAGGGGAAGGGCTGCAGCTCTTCTGGAAAATAGAAAGAACTAGGCAGACAATCATAGGCACCAAGTAGCGCCCTGCCAGTGAAGCCCCGGAGATGGGAGCTGAGAGCCAGAAGGCAGCTTGAATCTGTTTCTTGTCCGAAGTCTGCAGAGTGATTGGCTAGAGTATCTTATATACTGGGTTGTGGAATGATTGGTGTTTTCTTTGTTTTAGGCTGGCTGAAGGAAAACTAGAGATTATGAGGTGTCTTCTCATTTATTCTTGTAAGGTTCTGAGGAGTGGAGCTTTACCACTCAAGGGAGTGGTGTGTCAAGGGCAACAGAAGCAGGAAGTCCTCTTTCATTTTCTGCTTAGGTAGGGAGAATGGAAAAAGCAAGGAGGTGGCATAATCCACATTCCTGTGTAATGGTGTCCTGTGGCATGTAGGCAAGGGAAGAGGAGTCAGGGGAGGGGAAGCAGGTGCATCTGAGGGCCCGTGTGGCTTTCTGGTGAGTTTTATTATAAGTTATTTAAGATAGTCCATATTTTGCTTGCTTACATTTTTTAATGTGATGAATTATTTTCCATAATGACAAGGAAAGGAAACTCTAAATTCAGAGAAGAGTGTAGGAAAAAATAAGAATGTCTTATCTCAACCTGTGGAGGCTTGGACCTCTGGGCTGACATCACAGACCAGGGAGGAGGGCACTCACCATTTTTTATTTCCCCATGTTGGAAAATCTATGTTTCAATTTTTTGATTCTTCCCTTAGGGTGTCCAGGCACTGCTGCACACCTGGTGCGGATGGATGAAACTAAGTACGTGCATTCTAGTATCACCTTTTTTCGAACTCCTGCTTGACACTATAAACTAGCCAAGAACTCATGGTTGGATGTTACAGGCCACAAGAGAAGAACCTACTGTTATCATTTTGCTAACCAGGTGATATCACTACATTGTAAATAATTTTCTTTAAACTAATATATAAATTTCTAATTCAGCTCTCATCGAAAGCTGCATTGTGCAATGAACAAGGTTATTATATGTATAGCCCCAAATTGGTCAAAATGCATTATATAACTGTCTGTGTTGTGTGTCTCCAAATGAGACATCTATAATACAATCTAAACACCAGAAGCTCAGGAAAAATCAGGAGAATAGTTGTTAAAGGGAGAACTGTGAGGACTGCTGCATAAAATGTGTCTATCAGACATAGTCAATATATTACACGCATAAACTTCAATAGTGACAGTTTTCTGTCCCATACCGGCAAAAGTCCACACTCATCAACATTACAGTATTAATATAGGTAGGGATCAAAAATCCCCTCCACTACTTGAGGAACCAGAAGCAGTTGAAGCCTAATGAGGAAAGGGAACCAGTTTCTTCAGGAACACAGCCTTTGATGACCCTGCAGTAGTTATCCCTATACCTATATCAATATGGACATTAAATGGATTCCATAAGATACACATATGTGTGTATTTGTGTATATATTTGCATATAAATATGTATTTCCATATATATACAACAATACATTAATACTAGTGGTATGTGGGCATGAAAGGGAACAAGTAAAATGACAGGGAGAGGCAGGTATAATCAAAAGCCTTATACTTATTTTGAAATTATCACAATTTATAAAAATACTTTTACATATTACCAAACATATACTATTAATAAGCAAAATACAGTAAAAACCAAAAGCTTTAACAAAGACAAATATTTAATGTCTCAGAAATGCTAAATAACAACACTGAAGAGTCTCCTTTCAATGCTGCCTGGCTTTGTTATTGGGTAGTAAACACCTCAGCAGGAGTGATGTAATAGGTTAATGTTGGAGTATGAGATATAGAAATTTCTATCTATTCCTTAAAATCCCAACAAAAAGCACATAATTGTTTATTTTGTGGTTTCTAAAATTTGAAGAAACAGAAGGTCTGGATTAGCCTTAGAAATTTGAAAGGAGAGTCAACAGTGGGCATCAATGGTTTTTAGACCTATATGTCAGATATACTGCATATCAGATAGCTACATTATGATTTATAACAGCAGTAAACTTACAATTATGAAATTGATCCAATTTAAAATTATCCTCGTATAGCTTACAAATGAATTAGGCTCAGGTTTTTGTTATTTTATTTGGCTTTGACAATTACTAGGGGTAACCCCTAATCTACTTTTCTAACTAAGAGACCGACTACTCTCCTAGGGGTGTACCCCCAATAATTGCTGTTTCTCCTCGCTATGTGCTCATGGTTCATCTCCTAGCATGGCAGCTTGTTCTCTCTTGCTCATCCTTCTTTCCTCTCTCTGCAACTCCCAGCCTGGTAACTCAAAACCAATCTAGATCTACCTCTAATCCCTCCAGTAATCGGCTATAGCCATTTTTATTAGACCAAATCATATTAAACAAATAAGCAAGATTTGCACAACAAAAGCAGGTGAAACTGATAATTCACTCATAGAAAACAAAATCTTCAGGTAGAGAATTTAGCATTACAACACATTGCAACAGACCATATATCAACAATATATTTTATGATTGAGGTTCACCACATCATGAAAAACTGTACTAAAAGGTCATTGGATTAGAATGGTTGTCAACCACTGCTTGATACAACGTGATGCTAAAATTTTATATTATTCACTGTAGCTAATGTAGACTGTTTCAGGTGTTTGTTTAGAGGAATAAATTCACACAACAGGTAAAGGCAGAAGTTGAGTATGCTTATAGTATGCTTATGCTTACAAGGAAAAATTACTTTTCAGAATTCAGTGAGAAAAATATCCATCTTCTGTATTCATGGTAAGTAAATATGATATTAATAGAAAAATGCTTCAGAAAGACCCTAGAATTTAATTTTCAGTATGCAAAGAATAACTTTGAAATTTTAACAAAATTTTAGAATGAAGACATACAAAATATGGTAATATGACATTTTCCATAAAAAGTGAAACATATATCAACTATAATTATAGGATGATTAAATGGGACTTGTCAAAATGAAAACCTTACGTGTACTGAAACATAACATTAAGTGAGGGCAAATGCCAGCTGAAGACTAGAAAATTTAGGTGAAAGTATGTGTACTAAAGTCTCATATGCATAATAAAAATCATGGCACAGGTAACTCCGCTGATGATTATCAGAAGATGGGAGAATAGTCTTTAAAAATGTTAATATCAATGCAGGTAAATACAAATGAAATGTCACATTTAGTATATTCATTATGTGGTGTCTATAAACCTCATTAAAAAAACAAATCCAATCATAAAAAAATTCTTAATGTATTTCTCTGTCAAACTGAAATGTCCTATAAAGTCTAAAACATAGACATATATAAAATTTTTGTTATTCTTGTATTGAAAGTATTATTTTTCATGTACTATATTCTGATTACAATTTTCCCTCTCTCATCTCATCTGAATTCTTCCCCCTTGCCCATATATCCTCTTTCTCTTTAGAAAACTTATAGGTATCTAAAGAATAATTTTAAAATAAAATAATATATAACAAACAAGCAAAAAGAAACAAGGATAAGATAAACCAAAAATAATATAAAAATTAAAGACAAAGAAAGTACATGAAATACATAAAGTTGCAGAGACATACATGATCATATGTGCAGGATTCCAATAAAACCACACAATGGGAATATATATATATATATATATATATATATATATATATATATGTGTGTGTGTGTGTGTGTGTGTGTGTGTGTGTGTGTGTGTGTGTAGAAATAATTAATGATTAATAAAACACGGCCAGAAGTGGGTTTACTACCTGCCTCAATACTTTAATGTTTCCAAATGAAAGACACACATACACACACACATACACACACACACACACACACACACACACACACACACACACACACACACAGAGTTTATATTTTAATATGCTTAAAACAGTACAATAGCTGAGCCACTGCCTAACCTCCATGAGGTTCATCCTAAATTATTACTTCCCTCTTGGCTGCTCTGTACACATCTGGGCAGATCGCTGTACACTTCTTTTCCAACTTTTTTATGTGGGGTCTGTGGCTACCTGTCGTGCACTGACTTCAGACATGGCATGTCTACTCTCCTCTAGACTCTCCAGTCATGGCACATCTCTATCTTCTCCTGCTCTTGGTTCTAAGACAAGGAAATCCTAAACTCATACTTTTGTCTGTCCTCTATAGCTATTGGCTGTTGGCATCTTTATTTACCAATCAGAACCAGCTGGAGCAGGTTTCCAGGAGCTACATGCAAATGCTCTCATCTAAACAGTTATTTGGGGAACATAAATTACATTCATAATACATATATATATACATATATATATACATATATATATACATATATACACATATATATGTATATATATATGTGTGTATGTGTGTGTGTGTATGTGTGTAAATTCATGACAAAATTTTATAAAGAATACCCAAAGATTCTGTTTTCTATTTCCTTTTGTGTTGGTTATCTATTACATGGGATGGAGACTGCCCTTAAGAGTTGTTTGTATACTCAGTGACACTCCATTAGAGAAATGTAAATTTCCATTTGAAACTAGTTAAGCTAATTAGCAATTTAGATTTCCTGTGGTTTATGGTTTAGGAATGATAAACTTCTACTCTCAATACAGTTTCTTGACGTTTAACCAACCTGTGCTGGCCCTGTTAATGCTACCGCAGTCTGTCTCTATGTATTTATGTATCTGTAGGTCTTGCTGTGCTTAGAAATCCTGTGTCCTTCCTTGGTTCTCTCCATCCTCTCTGGTTGTTACAGTCCTTCTGACTCCTCCTCCCAAGGAAAAATTGATCTGCCATTATCTTTTTTTTTTTTTTTTTGAAATATTATGTTGTCAAGATATCAAGATTATTTTGATCTTATAAAACTAATTAGTCAATGATCATCTTTCAAATTTGTATAATAATTTGAGGAGTATTGGTACTAATTCTTCTTTGAAAGTCTGCTAGATTTTGCTCTAAAAACAGCTACAGTGTTTTATTTTATTCTGTTTATTTGCTTTAGTTTCTGTAGACTTTTATTCCTAGTTCCTGTTTCACTACCAATTATAGTTCTGTTCCAATTACTTTCCTGAACATGACTTACATTGGTAAGTGATATATATCATGAACATTAGTGCTTTTTACATTTTCTAATGTATTGAAGTACAAGTTTTTAAACTGTCATAATATACTAAGGTTGTCTTAGTTGTCTGCTCTTCTTGCCCACTTGTTGTCTAATTTATTTATTTTTATTGGCTATTTCCATTATTTACATCCCAAATGTTATCCTTTTTTCCAGTTCCACCCCCACAAAAAACCCTATCCCTCTCCTCGCCCCTGCTTTTATAAGGATGTTCTCCCACTCATCAAACCACTCCTACCTCTCCATACTCAAATTCCCCTATACTGGGTAATCAAGTCTTCACAGAATCCAGGGCCTCTCCTCCCATTGATGCCCTACAAGGCAATCTTCTGCTACATATGCAGCTAGAGCCATGGGTCCCTACATGTGTATTCCTTAGCTGGTGTTTTAGTCACTGGGAACTGGGGCTCTGGATAGTTGAAATTATTGTTCTTCCTATGGCTTGCAAACCCCTTCAGCTCCTTTAGTACTTTCTCTCTCTAACTCCTCCATTGTGGACCCCATTGGAGACCCCTTGCTCACTCCAATGGTTGGCTGTGAGTATCCCCTCTGTATTTGTCAGGCTCTGGTAGAGTCTCACAGGAGACAGCTATATAAGGCTCCTGTCAGCATGCACTTCTTGGAAACTATCATAGTGTCTGGGTTTGGTGACTCTTTGGATGGTCTTTCCTTCAGTCTCTGCTCCACACTTTAGCTACACATTTGCTCCCATGAGTATTTCGTTCTACTTTCTAAGAAGGATGGAATCACCCACACTTTGGTTTTCCCTCTTTTGAGCTTCATGTGGTCTGTGAAGTGTATCTTGGGTATTGTGAGCTTGTAGGCTAATATCCACTTATCAGGAGTGCATACCATGTGTGTTCTTTTATGATTGGATTACCTCACACAAGATGATATTTTCTAGCTCCATCCATTTGCCTAAGAATTTCACGAAGTTGTTTTTTAATAGCTGAGTAGTACTCCATTGTGTAAATGTACCACATTTTCAGTATCCATTCCTCTGTTGAGGAACGTCTGGGTTCTTTCCAGCTTCTGGCTATTATATATAAGGCTGCTATGAACATAGTGCAGCATGTGTCCTTGTTACATGTTGGAGAATATTTGGGTATATGCCCAGGAGTGGTATAGATGGAGCCTCAGGTAATACTTTGTCTAATTTTCTGAAGAACCACGAGACTGACTTCTAGAGTAGCTGTCCCAGATTGCAATCCCACCAACAATGGAGGAGCGTTCCTCTTTCTCCACATCCTTGCCAACCTCTGCTGTCACCTGAGTTTTTGATCTTAGCTATCCTAAATGGTATGAGGTGGAATCTCAGGGTTGTTTTGATTTGAATTTAAATGATGACTAAGAATGCTGATCATTTCTTTAGGTGCTTCTCAACCATTTAATATTCCTCAGTTGAGAATTCTGTTTAGCCTTGGACCCCAGTTTTTAATAGGATTATTTGAGTCTCTGGAGTCTAACTTTTTGAGTTCTTTGTTTATATTAGATATCAGATCTCTATTGGATGGAGGATTGGTAAAGATCTTTTCCTAATATGTTAGTTGCTGTTTTGTTCTATTGACAGCATCCTTTTTCTTACACAAGATTTGTAATTTTTTGAGATCCCATTTGTTGATTCTTGATCTCAGAGCATAAGCGATTATTGTTCTGTTCATGAAAATTTCTCCTGTGCCCATGTGTTTAAGGATCTTTCCCATTGTCTCCTCAATTAGTTTTAGTGTATCTGGTTTTATGGGGAGGTCCTTGATCCACTTGAACTCAAGCTTTTTACAGGGAGATGAGGATGGGTCAATTTGCATTCTTCTACATAATGACCTCCAGTTGAACCAGCACCATTTTTTTTTTTAATGCTGTCTATTTTTCACTGGATAGTTTTGGCTCTTTTGTCAAAGATTAAGTGGCCATAGAAGTGTGGGTTTATTTCTGAGTCTTCAATTATATTTCATTGATCTACATTCATGTCTCTATATTTATTCCATGATGTTTTTATCACTATTGCTTTGTAATACAGCTTGAAGTCAGGGATGGTGATTCCACCAGTTTTTTTATGGTAAAGAATAGTTTTTGCTATCCTGTTTATTTTTGTTATTACAAATGAATTTCAGAATCATTCTTTCTAATTCTATGAAGAATTAAGTTGAAATTTTGATGGGGATTGCATTGAATATGTAGATTGCTTTTAGCAAATGGCCATTTTTACTATATTAATCTTGCCAATCCATGAGCATGGGAGATCTTTCAAGCTTCTGAGATCATCTTCAATCTTTCTTCAAAGACTTAAAGTAATTGTCCAACAGAACTTTCATTTGCTTGGTGAAAGTCACACCAAGGTATTTTATATTATTTGTGACTATTGTGAAGGGTGTCATTTCACTAATGTTTTTCTCAGCCTGTTCATCCTTTGAATAGAGGAAGGCTACTGATTTGTTTGAGTTAATTTTGTATCCAGCCACATTGCTGAAGTTGTTTATCAGGTTTAGGAGTTCTCTGGTGGAAGTTTTGTGGTCACTTAATTATACTATCAAATCACTTGCAAATAGTGATAATTTGACTTCTTCCTTTCCAATTTGTATCTCTTTTACTTTTACCTTCTTTTGTTGTATAATTGCTCTAGCTAGAACTTCAAGTATATTGATTAGAGAGTGAGAGAGTAAACAGCATTATCTTGTCCCTGATTTTAATGGGGTTGCTTCAAGTTTCTCTCCATTTAGTTTGATGTTGGCTACTGGTTTGCTCTATATTGCTTTTATTATGTTTAGGTGTGGGATTGAATTTCTTATCTTTCCAAGAATTTGCTCATGAAGGGATGTTGAATTTTTTCAAATGATTTTTCAGCACCTAATGAAATTATCATGAGATTTTTTTTTTGTATTGAGTTTATGTAGTGTATTATGATGATGGATTTTTGTATATTGAACCATCCTTCAGTTGATGCCTACTTGATTGTGGTGAATGATTGTTTTGATGTGTTCTTGGGTTCAGTTTGCAAAAATTTTAAAGAGTATTTTTCCATCAATGTTATTAAGGGGAATTGGTCTGAAGTTCTCTTTCTTTGTTGAGTCTTTGTGTGGCTAGGGATAAGCATAGTCATGGCTTCATAGAATGAATTGGGTAGTGTTCCTTCTGTTTCTATTTTGTGGAATCATTTAAAGAATATTGGTATTACGTCTTCTTTGAAGGTCTGATAAAATTCTGCACTAAACACATCTGGTCCTGGGCTATTTTTCATTGGACAACTTTTAAGGACAACTTCTATTTCTTTAGGGATTATGGGACTGTTTAGATGGATTATCTGATCCTAAATTAAATTTGATATCTGGTATCTGTCTAGAAAATTGTCCATTTCATCCAGATTATCAAATTTGGCTGAATATAAGCTTTTGTAGTAGGGTCTGACAATTTTTTGAATTTCCTAAGTTTTTGTTGTTTTGTCTCTCTTTTCATTTCTGATTTTATTGATTTGTATACTGTCATTGTGCCCTCTGGTTAGTCTAGCTAAGGGTTTATCTATCATTTTGATAATCTCAAAGAAACAGCTGCTGGTTTATTGATTCGTTGTATAGTTTTTTTGTTTGTTTGTTTGTTTGGTTGGTTGGTTGGTTGGTTTTTTTTTTGTTGTTGTTTGTTTCTACTTGGTTGATTTCAACTCTGAGTTTGATTATTTCCCACCCTCTACTCCTTTTTAGTGTATTTGCTTCCTTTGTTCTAGAGATTTCATGGATGCTGTCAAGTTGCTATTGTAGGCACTCTCCAGTTTCTACTTGGAGGCACTTAGAGATATGACTTTTCCTCTTAGCGCGGCTTTCATTGTGTTCCATATGTTTTGGTGTGATGTGTCTTTATTTTTATTGAATTCTAAAGAGTCTTTAATTTATTTCTTTATTTCTTCTTTGGACAAATCATCTTAGCATAGAGCATTGTTCAGCTTCCATGTGAATGAGGAATTTCTGCTGTTTTTGTTGTTATTGAAGACCATCCTTAGATCTTGATGATCTGATAGAATGCATGGGATTATTTTAATCTTCTTGTATCTCTTGAGGACAGTTTTGTGACCATTTATCTGGTCAATTTTGGAAAAGGTACCATGAGGTGTCGAGAAGAAGGTTTATTCTTTTATTTTGGATGAATTGTTTTATAGATATCTGTTAAATGCATTTGTTTCTTAGCTTCTTTTAGTTTCACTGTTTCTCTCTTCAGTTTCTGATTTCATGATGTGTCCATTGCTGAGAGTGGGGTGTTGCAGTCTTCCACTATTATTGTGTGAGGTGCATTGTGTGCTTTGAGCTTTAATAAAGTTTCTTTTATGAATGTGGATACCCCTGCATTTGGTGCATAGATATTCAGAATTGGGAGTTCATCTTGGTAGATTTTTCCTTTTGATGAATATGAAGTGTCTTTCAATATCTGCAAGATTATGAACCACTTTGAAAAGTCAATATTCAAACTGACAGTTTTCTTTTTTCTAGAAACATACACTTTGTATGTATGTTTGGTAGATGTAGTGAATATTCTCCCTGGAATCATCAATCCTAATAAAGAGACAAACATCTCTCCTTACAGCTCATTACAATTGAGTGTAGTAACATCCCTTTTCATGATATTTGAATGTGCAAATGATGTGTCACAGACAACATCACATCTCACATCCACTGAAGAACACCCCTACAACTGCAAAGTTTATATAATTTATTGAAAAGACAGAATATATGGCTTCCTTGGAATAAATTGAAGTTATGGAATATATTTGGGCTATTCTAGATTTTTTAAGAAATACATTTACTTTTTTAATCAGAACATTTTTAAGTATAACAGAAAGTATATTTGAGCTTCAGAAATAACTTTTTGAGAAGACAAATGTTCATAATTCTTTTATTTTTAAACTGTCATAACCCAAATGATATTACCTTTTCTACTTTTGAAACAATATGTTACTATGTAGCCTTGGCTTTCCTGGGATGGCCTGAAACTCTCTTTTTATGAAAAATGTGATTAATTATAAAAGTGAATTCCAATGTTAATGAGGTATAATTAATATATCATCTGAGCAATCCTTCAGCTATGATACCACTGCTATAAGATGAAATGAATATTCCTTCTCAAATTCTTACTTATAAATTCCTGGTCTGCTTTTATATATAAAGGGCTTTTTATTCCAATTCTTATCATTTCGGTTGTGAGCCTAGCCTTTAAAGGCTGAAGAGGAAGAATTGTAGGACCAGAGACATCAAGGAATCAGGAGAACATGGCCCATAGAATCAACTAAATTGATTGTAGCTACTCACATAGACTAAAGTGGCAATCATGGAGCCTTCATGGATCTGCACTAAGTTCTTTCCAAAAACAAACAGTTTGGTTGATGAACTGGTTTTTCTCTCTAGGATCATCAATCATAAAAAAAGAGTCAAACATCTCTCTTATAGTTCATTGCACAAAGTGATTGCTTATCTTTGGATTTCTGTGGGATTCATAACAATTGGAGTGGGGGTGTCTGATGTTTTTGCCTCTTCTTAGGATCCTTTTCATACTACTGTTTTGCCTCTTCCAGCCTTCCTATGAAGGTATTTGCCTAGTCTTATTTTATTTTGTTATTCTGTGGTCAGTTATTGTTTTTGACAGGGTTGCTTTTGTCTGAAGGTAACTGAAGGAGGAGTGGATCTGAGGAAGAAGTGACATGGTAGTGGTTGTGGATAGAAGTTGGAGGTGTGTAGGAAGGGAAATCTGCAGTTGCTATTTATTTTATGAGAGAAGATAAGCAAATGAGCAAAAAACTTTTAATTTCATGTCTCTACCCTTAAATACAGTTTCTCATGTTGTAGTAACCTCAAACCATAAAATTATTTTGTTGTTACTTTATAACTGTGATTTGGCTACTGTTATTATTCATAATGCAAATATCTGGTACACAAAATAACTTATAAGTGACCCTCAAAGGTGACACAATCCACAGGTTGAAAACCAATGAGGTGAAATGCTCTAATGCTATAGAACAAGGGTTCATGCAACAAATAAAAGAAATAATCAAGGCTCTACAAGGGAAAAAATTCATTGACTTAGTGGCGGCCTGGAATGTTATTGAAATGTGTTGAGAGGTAGCATTTTGATGTACAGAAATAGATGGCAATAGGATATTTTTTATGTTGTTTTCTCTCTATATAAAAAAAGTACACATGGGAATAGTAATCTGGAAATGTTATAAGCTACTTTGTTTTCAGGATATTGTTGGGTAATATACTTTTGTAAATAAAGAGATTTTAAAATACTTAGAGTATAAATTAATGTTCTAGTATTTTGAGGGGGTGTCTTTTTTATTATAAATTTTATTTACATTTCAAATGTTATCCTCTTTCCTGGTTTCCCTTCCAAAAACCTCCTATACCATACCCCCTTCTTCTGCTTCTGTGAGGGTGCTCCCCACCCACCCACCCAGTCCCACCTTCCCATCCTACACTGGGGCATCAAGCGTTTGCAGGACCAAGGGCCTTTTCTCCCCACTGAGGCTCAAAAAGGCCATCATCTGCTACAAATGCAGCTGGAGCCATGGGTCATTATGTGTGTGTATATAGTTTGGTTGGTAGTTTAGTCCCTGGGAGCTCTGAAGGGTGTGGTTAGTTGATAATGTTGTTCTTCCTATGGGTTTGGAAATCTCTTCAGCTTCTTCAGTGCCTGTCTTAGTTAGAATTTTATTGCTGTGAAGAGACATAATGACCAGGGGAAGTCTTATAAAGGACAACATTTAATTGGACCTGGCTTACAGATTCAGAGGTTCAGTCCATTATCATCAAAGCAGGAACATGACAGCATCAAACCAGGCACAGTACAGGCAGAGCTGAGAGTTCTACATCTTCATCTGAAGGCTGCTAGCTGAATATTTATTTCCAGAAAGCTAGGACTAGGATATTAAAGCCTATACCCACAGTGACACACCCAATCCAACAAGGCCACACCTCCTAATAGTACCTCGCCCTGATCCAAGCATATGCAAACAATCACAGGGGACTTACTGGCTTGCTCCTTATGGCTGGCTCAGCCTGCTTTCTCATAGAACCCAGGAACATAAAGCTAGGGCAGTTACCATTCATAATGCCCCATTGCTGACCATAATCTGAATTAGGGATCTCTTTTTTTTGATGATTATATCTTCTGTCAAGTTACATAAATAGCTAGCACAGCTTGCCTTGACCTCTCCTGCCTAAATAAATAGCTAGATGTTTTGTATAATGTAGCAAAAATTATTGAAAATTTTCCATCAAGGAAATTGAGAGAAAAGCTATAGATGTATTAATATATGTTACATTATATATTTACATTTAAAATTTTAATTACACACTGCAATGCTTTGAGAGTTTGTAACTTCTTTAATTTTATTTTCTGATACAGTGTATCAAGTATATTCTAGAGGTAATCTTATTCCATAGCTAAGACCTTATGATCTTCTAGGATCTTCCAAGTGTTGATGTAATATGTGTCTGTCACTTTTTAAAAACTCGTAAGTATTTTGCTATGGTTTCATTTGCTTTTAAAAGCAAGTTTTATATTTACATCTATCTATCTATCTATCATCTATCTATCTATCTATCTATCTATCTATCTATCTATCATCTGTAATGTATGAGTTAAGGACCATGTTTCCCAAAGCATGCATTAAGAAGTCAAGGGAATAGTTACAAGGACTAGTTATTTTTTCCTACAATGTGGATTCAGAGATTGAACTCAGGTTGCCAGTCTTTCTACAAGAATCATTACCCACAAATTTATTTGACTGGACTGTTTTCCTTTTTTTGAAGGTAGTAGATAAATAATGCTTTTGTGTTTGTATTAAATTGCAAATTTTATTGTTCTGTCATTAAACTTTAAAATAATTTGTTTATTCATAGAAGACAATTGCAAATACCAAGACTATGAAAGGCTTCACTGAATTTCAATAGAACTAGAATAATACTTTGATTAAAATATAAGAACCTATTCATAAATATTTAATTAAGATACTAAAGGCATTAGTGATTATAAATATATTTCTACATGCTTGCAGAAACAATATGTTTACTCCCTAGAATAATATTGTTGAAATATGTATGTTAATGTGTTAATAAATAAATGAATGTAAGATCCCAGTATTATTGATCTGGATTGTGTTCAGAAGGTGCTTGATATGAAACCTTGTTCTTCAGACACACAGTGTGGAAAGAGATTATTAATCTTTTGTACTTGGAGCCTTGTAGTGAGATTTAGAGACTTGGTACCCTTCCTTCTATGGTAACTAAGGATCTTTTTTTCCCCTTTCCATTGTGTTTGTTCTTCTGGTGAGCATGTTACATTCTCACCACACCTCTTCATCATGTAGTGCCTTGTCATATCAAAGCAATGGGGTAACCCAATTGTAGACAGATATGTCCATTTGTAAGCCCAAGCCAACTTCTCTTTAAGTATATTGTCTAATGTGGTTTATCTCAGTAATGTTAAAAAGCCTAACACTGTCATTGAGTGACCTCCCAAGTTTTGAGTTATGATTTGAATGGTTACAAACTATAGAAATAGAAGAAAATTTAGCTGCAACAGTGGAATAGATCATGAGAAAGTCACTGACTACTTTCCTAAATGAACTGGTTTGGTAGAATAATTGCAGAAAGATAGATAAGAAGCAATAAAATTTGAATGCCAATCTCCAAACAATTGCTCTATTCTATTCTCCAACATTTAATAGAGATGTAAGTGGAAGAAAATTGCACCAGATAAACTCATTCACCTTTTTCTCCTGCTCTTTTTTTTTTTTTACTTCTTTACTATTATTTAACTGTTAATTTGATTCAAAATTAGAGAAAAGTTATGGAATTCCTCTGTAAGCCTTATTTTCATATTTTCATTGAGAAAAATAAAACATCTTTGTATAATCCTGGTGCAATATTCATCGCATATTTTAAATTTCTGAAAAATATTCTAACCCAGGATAAAAATATGTCAATCCTAGAAGTAATGTGAGCACATCTATACTATATTTTTATTTAAGAATTTCTAGAGTTGTCATCTCTCTGGAACTAAAACATTTAATTATTATCACTGAATACGCAAAACAGTTGTATGTTATGTAAGATTTTTGAGATACACAGTATTGTGGAAAACATTAACAAAATTGTCCTTCCTAATTACCACTGGTAAGTATAAACTTACCTAATGTTGATTAATCATTGTTGGAACAAAACATACATATCTTTCCTTTTATCATATTTTTATGTACACTTTGACAGTCACAATCAGATTAGATGATATTCACACTCCACTTTAAAGTAGTTATTGTCTCTGATTATCCAGATGTATCTACTGTCCAATTTTGATTTTGGTCAAACATTCTTCTCACCCTTCATACACACTTACTAAGCTGCAACCATGATTATGCACTTCCTCAACAAAAACTCTTACTAAATTTCTTTTGTAGAATACTGTTCCATTCTACTCACAACATACTTAGGAGTAATTATAAATTATTTTAGACATTCAGTTCTTTTAGTTTAGACATTTTATTTATAGCAAAATGTTTAGAACTGAAAGTTTTAATATGCTGAGTAATTGTGACTTTTAAAACATTTTCCTCAAAATTGGCTAAACTTTGAAAAGCAAACTATAAATATGTCACTTTAGAATTTCTTAAATAAATACAATGTACTTTGATTATATCCAAGCACACACCCTGCCCAAGTTTTCCTGTCCAATATCATGTCTATTTTTCACCACTTATTTTCCTACTGAACATGCACAACTTATAAGGAGCTGCTATGCAAAATCAAACTATATTTTATAAAAATAATCAAAATATCCAAATTATAAAGTTCATTCCTTTAAAAACTGTATTTCTAATATTTATGTGCAATTTGTTTAATTGACTGATAGTAGGAATTTATGATATTTTGAAATGAAATTAGTTAAAAGTTAATTATTTTTCTAATTTTATAATATTATAAATTGCTAATATTGTATTTGTATTTTAAAATGAGATAATTCTGGTATGGTCTGTATTTAAGACAGCACTTTCAACTAAATATAACTATTTAGAAGGCATGTAGAAACCACATATAAATCTTGAATTAATAATAATAATAATAGTAATAATAATAACAACAATAATAATAATGTTCTGATTCTGGAATGTTTTCCCCTGAGGTTCATTTTGTGACAGCTAATTTTCAACATGATGGCACTATTTCTGAAGGTGGTAACACCTTTAGGCATGGTCCCAGTTGGAGAATACAGGGCACTATGTGTGGGCCTTTGAATGTTCAAATCCAACCCTTCTT
This sequence comes from Arvicanthis niloticus, assembly GCF_011762505.2. Lineage (NCBI taxonomy): Eukaryota > Metazoa > Chordata > Mammalia > Rodentia > Muridae > Arvicanthis > Arvicanthis niloticus. The sequence goes on along the minus strand of NC_047667.1, from coordinate 70,216,378 downwards.
TCTCTGCTCCCTCTTCCCCCTCCCCCTTTTTCCTGTACTTCTCTGTAGATATGTACATAGTTTTACCTACAAAATCATATGTAATAGGAAAAAACAGTAATCTACCTTTAATATTTCTCAATATTAATGGACTGAAATCTTCTATTAAAAAAGACATAAGCTAACAGAGTAGGTATACAAACAGAATCCAGCATTTTGCTGCACACAAGAAACATACCTCAATAACAAAGACAGACACTATCTCAGAGTAAAAAGCTGGAAAAAGATCTTCAAAAAATGGTCCCAAAAAACAAGAAAGAGTTGCTGTACTAGTAGCCAATAAAATAGAATTTCAACTAACAATTATTAATGGTAATGGGGTAGGACACTTCATATTCATCAAAGAAAATAATCTAACAAGAAAATGTCTTATTTCTGAAAATCTATGCCCAAATGCAACCCAACTCTCACTAATTGACATATCATTGTAACAGAAACTAAACAGAGACATAGTAAAACTAATAGAGGTTATGAATCAAATGCTTTTAACAGATATATATAGAATATTTCACCCTAAAACAAAAGAATATACCTTTTTCTTAGCACATCATAGTACCTTCTCCAAAATTGACCATATAATTGATCACAAAACAAGCCTCAACAAATACAAGAAGATTAAAATAATCCCATGCATACTACCAGATCACTATGACCTAAGGCTGGTATTCCATTACAAAAAACAGCAGAAAGCCCACATAGTCATGGAAACTGAACAACTCTCTAGTTGAAGATAACTTGTTCAGAGAAAAAATAAAGAAAGAAACTAAAGACTTCCTGGAATTCAATGAAAATGATATACAACATACCCAAACTTATGGGACACAATGAAAGCAGTACTAAGAGGAAAATTCAAAATACTCAGTGCACAGGTAACGAAATTGGAGAGATCCTACATTAGCAACTTAACAACATACCAGAGAGCTATAGAACAAAAAGAAGCAAATATACCACACACCAAAAAGGAGTAGAAGGCAGGAAATAGTCAAACTCAGCATGGAAATCAATCAAATAGAAACAAAGAGAACAACAAAAGGAATCAATAAAAGCAAAAGCTGGCATTTTGAGAGAATCAACAAGATATATTAACCCCTGGCCAAACTAAGTAAAGGGCACAGGGGCAGTTTCCAAATTAACAAAATCAGAAATGAAAAGGGAGACATAACTACAGAAATGGAATAAAAAAACAGCAGATCCTACTACAACTGCGTATACTCAACAAAACTGGAAAATCTAGAAGAAATGAATGATTTTCTAAACAGATACCACATACCAAAGTTAAATCAAGAGCAGGTAAACTATCTAAACAGGGCCATACACCAGAGGAAACAGAAGAAGTCATTAAAAACCTTCCAAACAAAAACTGCCCAGGGCAAGATGGCTTTAGTTCAAGAAGACTTAATTTCAATATTCTTTAAACTATTCCATAAAATAAAAACAGAAGGGATACTACCTAATTCATTCTATGAAGCCAGAATTACTTTGATACTTAAGCCACACAAGGATGTAACAAAACAGAGAACTTCAGACCAATTTGACTTATGTATATTGATGTAAAAATACTCAATAAAATTCTTGCAAACCAAATCCAAAAACACTTCAAAATCATCATTCACCATGATCAAGTAGGCTTTATCCCATGGATGAAAGTTTAGTTCAATTTATGAAAATCCATTAATATAATGCACTATATAAACAAACTCAAAAGAGCAAAATCACATGATTATCTCCTTAGATGCAGGAAAAGCACTTGACAAAATACAACACCCCTTTATGTTAAAAGTACTGGAGAAATCAAGAATTCAAGGCCCATACCTAAACATGATAAAAGCAAAACAACAACCAATATCAAATTAAATGGAGAGATAATTGAAGCAATACAACTAAAATCAGGGACAAGACAAGGGTGCCCATTCTCCCCATATGTATTCAATACAGCACTGGAAGGGCTACCTAGAACAATAAGATAACAAAAAGAGATCAAGGCGATACAAATTGACAAAGAAGAAATAAAGGTATCACTATTTGTAGATGATATGATAGTATACACAATCGATACTAAAAACTCTACCAGATAACTTCTCTAGCTGAAAAAAAAAAAACCTTCGGCAAAGTGGCCTGATATAAAATTATCTCAAATAAATCTGTAGCCTTTCTTTATACAAATGATAAACAAGCTGAAACAGAAATTAGGCAAACAACTCCCTTCACAATAGCCACAAATAATATAAACTATAAACTATCTTGCAGTAACTCTACCCAAACAAGTGAAAATTCTGTATGAAAATAACTTTAAGTCTCTCAAAAAAAAAAAAAAAAAAAAAGGAATTGAAGATCTCAGAAAATCGAGAGATCTCCCATGCTTATGGATTGGCAGAATTAACATAATAAAAATAGGGTATTCTACCAAAGGCAATCTACAGATTCAATGCAATCCCCATCAAAATTCCAACACAATTCTTCAAAGACATCAAAAGAGAAATTTTCAAATTCATCTGAAAAAGCAAAATATCCAGAACAGTGAAAACAATTTTAACAATCAAAGAACACCTGGGAGCATCACCATCTCTGACCTCAAGCTATTCTACAGAGCAATATTGATTAAAAACTCCATGGTATTGGTACAGAGACAGATATGTTGATCAAAGGAATAGAATTAAAGACCCAAAATAAAACGACACACTTATGTACACTTGATCTTTGACAACGAATCCAAAAATATACAATTGAAAAAAAAGAAAGCATCCTCAATAAATGGCTGACAGCCTCAAACTGGCTGTCTGTATGCAGAAAATGAAAACAGACACATATTTGTCACCTTGCACAAAGCTCAAGTCCAAGTGGATCAAGGACCTCAATATAAAACCAGATACACTGAATCTAATAGAAGAGAAATTGGGAACGAGTCTTGAACTCATTGACACAGGGAGAAGTTTTCTAAACAGAGCTCCAGTGGCTCATGCTCTAACATCAAGAATTGGTAAATGTGACCTCATGAAACTGGAAAGCTTCTATAAGCCAAAGGACATAATGAATAGGACAAATTAGCAGCCTACAGGTTGGGAAAATATCTTCACTAACCCCAAATCCAATAGAGGGCCAATATCCAGAATATATAAAGAACTCAAGAAGAAAACAAACAACCCAATGAAAAAATGGGGTTTAGAACTAAAAAGGGAATTCACAACTGAGGAATCTTGAATGAGAAGCACTTAGAAATGTTAGAAGTCCTTAGTCATCTGTGAAATGCAAATCAACCCTGAGATTCCATCTTCCAACAACCAGAATAGTTAAGATTAAAACCTCAGGTGACAGCACATGTTGGCAAGGATTTGGGAAAAAGGAACACTCTTCCATTGCTGGTGGGATTGCAAAGTGGTACAACCACTCTGGAAGTCAATCTGGAGGTTCCTCAGAAAATTGAAAATAAATCTACCTGAATATCCAGCTATATCACATTGGGCCAACAGATGCCTCACCATGCCATAGGAGCACATATTCCACTCTGTTCATAGCAACCTTGTTTGTGACAGCCAGAAGATGGAAACAAACATCTCACAACAGGAGAATAGATAGAGAAAATGTGGTCCATTTATACAATGATATACTACTCAGCTATTAAGAATAAGGACATCCTGACTTTTGCAGACAAATGGATGGAACTAGAAAATAGCATCCTGAATGAGGTAACTCAGACCCAAAAGAACATGCATAGTATATACTCACTAATAAATGGCTATTAGCCAAAAATGTATAGAATACCCAGGATACAATCCACAGACCTCAAAAAGCTTAACAAGCTGAAGGTCCTAATCAAGAATGCCTCAATCCCACTTGTGAGGGAGAAGAAAAAAATTCACAGGAGGGGAAGGGAGGAAGGGACCTGTGTGGAAAAGGGGACTGAAAGGGGAGAGGGGGAAACATGATTAAGTATAGGGTGGAGGGAACTGGAGTGAAGCCCTGAGGGTCAGCAGAAAGAAGGGAAACAAGAAACCTCTGGAGGTAGGAGGTGGGGAGACCCTCTAGAATGCACCAGAAACCTAGGAGGTGAGAAAATCTCAGGAGTCAAAGGGAGGGACCTTAGATGAAATGTTCTACAGTGGGGAGAGTGAACGTGTAGTTTCCATATCCAACAGAATGACAGGGCATCAAATGGGGAAGGGTGTTGCCAAATGGGGTTATCAAAACCTCTGACCCAGAATTATTCTTGTCTGAAAAAACTGCAGGGACAAAAATGGAAAAGAGATTGCGGGAAAGAAGGTCCAGTGACAGGTGGGATCCATTTCAAGGAGAGGACTAAAGCCTGACACTATTACTGAGTTCTCATAAAAAGTGGTCTGTCATGACTGCCCTCCAAAAGAACAAGCAGCTGAAAGGGTCAAATGTAGATATTTACACCCAACCAATGGACAGAAGCTTGTGACCCCTGTGGTTGAATTAGGGAAAAGCTGGGAGAAGCTGAGGAGGGCAACTCTGTAAAAAGACCAGCAGTCTCAATTAAACTGGACTTTTGAGATCTCTCAGACACTTCACCACCAACCAGGCAGCATCTGATATGAGGTCCCCAACACATACTTCTGGGTCTGGGTTCAGTCAGAGAAGATGCAGCTAACTCTCAAAAGACTGGAAGCCCCATGTAGTGGTGAAGTCTGGTGGGCTAGGAGTGTGGGGGTGAGGAGGAGTTATGGGATATGGAACAGTCAGAAGGTGTACCAGGAGGGGCAGAAAATCTGGATTGTAAAAAACAATATATATATATATATATATATTACATTCTCACAACATTGCAGAATATATATTACCATATCAAGGCATCATAGTGAGAAAATACTGGACTAAAGCAAAACAGAAACCAGGTAGGCAAAATTTCAACTGTGCAACTTCATGCCTACAGCTAACTCTTTTCAGCTTTATTGACTGCAAACACATGTTATTTTCTTGGGCCTTATTTGTGGAAGTTCATTCTAACACCAATAGCAAAGTCACACATTCACTGATGCCTACAAATCCCTATTAAAATGCCTAACAATACAGATGAAGCTAGTAATAGCAATGCATTTACTTGTTTTTTATGTCTATTGTTATTTGGTGATTTTCTCTGTATGTTTTACAAATCTTTTGGTGATATTTAAGCACACTTCATTTACATAGGATGTTAAATGTGCTTGAAATATATATATTTTCCAAAGAAAGTCAGATCTTTAACAAATAATAAGGACTGGGATTTTTTTTCCTCTACTACAGATTCCTTTTTCAATTTTGGAATTTTTTATTTTCTGCATATTAGATATCTTCATGATTTCCATTATAAAGCATGTTGTTACCTCACTGTTAGTGAAGGTATATAACATACCAAAAAATTCAAAGGATTAAGTTCAGACATATAGGCAAGCTGAGTTTGTTTGTCACAATTTCATCTCACCTACTCAAAATTTCTGAGTTTGTGAAATTGAGAGAATTCTAAGAGAAAATAGGATCGTTATAGCAAGATTTAATCTTCCAACAAGCGGCTAGTCCTGAAATACTGTAACAACAGCTGTTCTCATAGAATATTAGCATTTCTGCTTATGGCATCAGCTGCTTCTCAGAAGTGTAAAGAAATGCAAACACGAGAAATGATCATTTTTAACATTAAGTTGAGTTTGAAAATCAGGGACATTCATCACTCTCTAAAATAGTGGATGCATATTTTGTTGCATAATTTATTCCTGAAGCAGTGTTTGGTGCATTCATAGACTCAGAGACCATACTCATTAGCTGTAGAAAAGTGCACCTCCATAATCTTTATTCTTCATAGTATGGATATGATCTTTGACAGGATGTGAAATAAAATACAATATGTTGCTCATCTCTAAGTCTTTTCATATTTTATTTCTGTACATTTGTACTGATATCCATGATTGACAATAAAGTTTATGAAAGATAAAATTTTCCATAATATTTTAAGTGAATAATTGTAATTTCAAATACTAAGAATAAAGGACAATTTTGCTATAGATCATTCTCAAAATAGGTAGATTTTTGTTATAGATGTTATTTTTATATTCATTCTACTGAGTATGTGTATTTTATACACATTGTCAAAAATAACTTATTTTTAACACATCAAAATATTTTAATAGAGAGAGAACTTTGGTGGGCGTTCTAAGGGATGGGACCTAGAAAGAGTAGAAGGAACATAAAGGTGTCTGGTAAGTAATGGAGTTCTATTAAGGTACCATGCTACTGCTAGGCACCTACCTGGAGTGCCAAGGTCTGCCTGCAGCCATCAACTTGCTGGTTGGAGCATTGATGGTTGTTCTGGGAGTGGCACACTGGTGGTCCTAGTGGTGCTTTGGCTGAGGTAAGAAACTGGCATTGCTGCTGCCTCTGAAACATTTGTGCTGGAGCCTAGTGCTGGTGTGCATGCTGGCCAATCTGTGCTTGCTTTCCTGACCCTGGCCTGCTGCTACCTCCAGCACCTTCTTCTTTGAGTGGAGAGCCTAGAACTGCTGTTCAGCTTCTCAGTGTCCTGCTCTTTGTCATGGGCTTCATCTTGGTCTATTTCCCCTGATGCTAGGTGTACATTGTGATTAATATGGTAGCTGGCTACCTGTATGTCTTCATGCTAGGCTTGAGGTTCCTGGTTCTGGGCTTTCTCAATGGAACCTTTATTGCTCATGTGATTTACAAGTAGCTTCCAGTATGCAAAGCAACTACAAACTGAGTTCCATCATTGACATCATAGAGGGAGGAAATGGTCTGAAGGTGGTGGCACTGGCCAAGCTGATTCCTATAGCTTTTGGGCTTCAGAACCCAGTGTTTTTGATTACTGATGTTTCTTACACAACTATCTGATGACATCTTTAAATGGACTGCTTCTGACTTAGATTCTGAGCTATTACTTGCGTAACACACTGTTCTTGGGTAACACACAGAACAGTGTTAGTGGAGATTTTGCTTTATGTTTACAAATTGTTTTAAGCACAGACCTCATGTTTTATGTAGTTCATCACACTCAAGTGGAATTGAATCCAACAATCATAGCTTGTGAGGTGGAGCAGAAAAGCTCTGGTTAAAGCCAATCAACCGAATCCCAGTGGCTCTTCTAAAACAAGATGACCCTCATTTTCTGGAGGTGAAATCAATATTGTATGATTCTTACAAACTGATTTTTGAGAGCCTAGTTTGCTGGCCAGGCCTAGAAGTCACTGACCTAGCAATAGAAACAAGTACTGTTGTTTTATGGCACAAACAAAACTCACTAGTTTTTACATCGCACAAATTTCTAAAAGCTAGAATTATTTTCTGAGTCTGTAAATGTAAATGCAGCTTTGGATATTCCTTGTTATATCTGTAATGACATACAGGTATATACTTTAGTGTTTTTGAATTATTCTATTGCTGGGACTTATGAACACAAATGTTCTTTTTCTATTTAGGATCTTTTAAAAAGACCATGAATAGCTGTGTGCATCTGTCTTAAAAGATGAGTGAAAGTATGCAGTTCTCATTGGATTATTGTTGGTTGTTCTTTGCTTAGGCAGTCTGTCCATAAAGGAGTAAACCATGTTGTTTTGTTTATTGTTCACTTCTTTGTTTTAAACATAAAAATTATCTTAACTTTTCTTGCTTGTAAGGAAATAGATATACTTCATTTGAATGTATGTTGGCAAGCATTATGTCATTTTGAGCTATTTACACCTTTGTGTACAAGATTAAATCTGCCATCTTGGGACTGAAGGGCCCTTAATGCTCCTTTCTGTTTTCACTGTGTAATATGCAAAGTAAATGGGAAATTGGTTAGCAGTTGGCTCACAAGGAGAGCCCACATTCTTCTTGGATTATATTGGTTTCACAGTTAAGACCTCAAGAAAGGGCTATATAGTGGCACACTTACCAAACCATTTCTATTTTTCATATTAATAATTCAGCTTTAAAATAAACATAACTATAAAATGTTGGGCTTACTATTTCTGAAGTTGTCATTCAGGTGGCCTTGTTTAGTCAAAAGACCTTCTTAAGAAGATAAAAAGCTTTAAAATCATGTTTATAGTTTCAGTAAAGTACTTATATATCTGTTCCCATAGTGTTCCACCTTAAAACAATAAACATAATATACAAAAAGCCCATGTTTAAGCTGTCTACTGTATTACTACTGTTTTGTTTAAGTCTTTGGTATTCCTTTTCCCTGACGAGACTCAAGAATTCTGAAATGATCTTAATTCTTTTTCTTGTAGCGTGTGTGTTTACTAACAGCACGTAGGACTGGGACTTAGCATCGTCCAACATGATTCAGATTGTGTACATATATTTATTGCCTTCGTTTTTAAAACTAGTTACATTTCAAACTTAATGATTAGTTGATTTTGTTTGTTACAAATGAGATTGTAGTGATGTGGTAATGTTTTCTGTTAAGTACTTCATTTTTCTATGACTCTTCCAACCTGTCAGAGCTCTCTCTGCTGCCTTTTCCTTGCAGCAAAACTTTTGACCCAGTTACTGCTGACTTACAAAGTAATCTTTTGCAATCAGATTTCTCTGGTCTTAGAACATGGGTTCCATATTGCCTCACAAATGTTCCCCAATTCCAGTCATCTCTCCACATACACTCCCCTTCCACCTCTTCCTTCTTCAACTGATTCTTTCTGTTTCCTACCTGACTTGCCCCCACTGCATCTGCAACATCTATTTTTTCCCAGGGAGATCTATATGTCCTACTAGTGCCCTCCTTATTTCTTATCCTCACAGAGTCTATAGATTGTGGAGTGATTATCCTTTAATAGCCAAAATTCACTTACAAGTGATTACATAGTATTTATTTCTGGGTGTGTGTTGCTTCACTGGGGAAGATTTTTTTTCCCCTAGTTCTGTCCATTTGCCATACTCCATTGTGTAAACATCCCATATTTTCTCCATGATTTGGTTGAGGAACCTCTAGCTTTTTTTTTTCCAGTATCTCAGTATGGTGAAAACTTCTATGAACCTTGTTGAACTAGTGCCCTTGTGGTGTGATGGAGTGTCTTTTGGGTATATACCCAAGTGGTATAGCAGGATCTTGAGGTAGATTGATTGCCAATTTTGTGAGGAACTGCTGTGGTATGTGAGTTGGGGACCAGCTGTGATTTTTGTGTTCTCCTTTCCCTCCTTCAAGATGTTCAGGCACTGCTACATACTGGAATGCTGAAGCAGAGTCCAGAATGAGTGGTGCCTTCAGATCCCTGTCTAGCCAGAAGTAACTCAATGAAACAGCTCTCTTAAATGATCGTCAGTAAAATAGCTCATACTCATACACGTTATTTGAGGTGGACACGAGCTGTATAGGAAAGCTTTGGCTAGAGTTTAAAGTACTGAGAATGCCTCATTTGTATGAAGAGGAATTCCAGGAACCCAGGAATTTGTTACAAAAGAGAAAGTTGAACTTGGAGGTTTGTAAAGGACTAGGTGACATACTTACACCTAGTCAATCAAGTGAAAGATTGGGGGCCAGGTTCCCTAGATCAGGCAAATAAGGGGAAGCCCACTAAGAAAATGAACTCGTACATTTTGTGCTGAGTTCAGAGAAGTTTCTCAGCCGTGGTAGACTCTGTCTTTATGTAACAAGGTACAATAAACTGCCATATTGATTTCCATAGTGGCTGTACTAGTTTCTACTTTGAGCATTAATGGAAGAGTGTTTCTTTTCTCCACATCTTTGCCAGAATGAGCTATCATTGTTTTATTGAACTTAGCTATTGTGACATGTATAAGATGGAATTTAAAAGTAGTTTTGCTTTGTATTTCCTTGATGGCTAAGGATGTTGAATATTTCTTTAAGTGCTTCTTACCAACTTAAGATTCTTCTATTGAGAGTAATCTGTCTAGATTGGTACCTCATGTTTTAATTGGTTTATTTGGTTGTTGATGTCAAGATTTCTGAATAGATAACAAAATTACCTATTTTGTTATTAAAATTCTGTTGGATACGAAGTTGGTTAAAAACTCTTCCCATTCGATAGTATGCCATTTGTCCTACTGGTGGTGCCCTTTGCCTTACAGAAGCCTTTAAGTGAGGGTCATTTACTAATTATTGATCTTAGTACCTGAACTACACATAATTTGTTTAAGAAGTTGTCTCCTGTGCCTGTGAGAAAGGGATCAAGTAAATTTCTTACTTAATCTACTATCAGGTTCAGTGTGGTTTTTTGTGGTTGTTGAAGGCATTATTCCATATGAAATAAAGTTTTGCACAGTTTGTTTACTATGAGTCTATTTGCATGCTTTTAAAAGATTATTTTATGTATGTGGTGAGTACATTGTTGCTTCATTCAGACACATCAGAAGAGGGAATTGAATCCCATTACAGATGATTGTGAGTTACCATGTGGTTGCTGGGAATTGAACTCAGGACCTATGGAAGAGCAGTCAGTGCTCTTAACTGCTAGGATATCTTTCCAGTACTTATTTACATGTTTCTACTTGCCTATATCCTGTTAGATCATTATCCTGTGAGAAGACTGAGATGACAGACTTCAAACTGGCCATTCTAAAGACTATGCCTAGATCTCTGTATCCCATAATTGGGCAAGTCCAGGCAAATCAGGTACTGGAAAAACCCTAGGCTTTATGCAGCCAAGAAGAAACTACCCTGCTCTCAGAAGCTGCCCCACCACCAGGCCTGAAGCAAGGACAATGAGTCAGCAACTGTTTCTAGGCTTCCCGATCAAGAGTTTCCAGACCCCAATGTCCTAGAAATGGTTCTGGAATGTCCCAAGAGGTAGAGCCAACCAATTAAGATAAAGGTCACCTACTCCTCCCTGGAATTCCCTTAATGTGCTTTAAATTGGGCCTGTGAGATTATCTGGGTATATCCATCTTGGTAAATGGTAGACACCTATGTGCAGAATAAAATGCTCTTTGCTTTTGAATACTATTTGGTTCTGTAGTATCATTCTTTGGTGAATCATGGACCCTTGCACATGTGTTGAAAAGATTTTCTTTTCTACATTGTATTCTTCTATTTTATTTTTTACCAAAATCCAGATGTCCATAAGTGTGGATTTATGTGTTGATCTTTGATTTGATTATATTGATCAAAGTTGCCTGAAGTAAGTTTTTATGCCAATACCATGTGGCTTTTAGTAGTGTGGCTCTATAGTAAAACTTGACATCAAGGATAGTGATGCTGTTGGAATTCCTTTTATGATTCAGGATTAATTTAAGCTACACTGGGGGCTATACCTGTATTCTGTTTGATACACCTTTCCTATACTGCTTCTTTCTATGTTTTACTTTCTTTCTGGAGTTTTCTCTGTCTATATTCTGCTTGCTTACTATAATATGAGATTTCTTTGCCCATGTTCTGCTTGCTTGTGTCTATTCTCCAAACAGTTCTCCCTTTTTATCCTAAAAAAGTATTCTCTGGATAACTCATATCTTGCAGAACACAAGTATAGTCTTTTGTTTTCCTTATCAATCTAGTCTTTTGTTCTAGGTTTCTTTTTGGTTATCTTATGAATCAGCATCCCATGACCCTAGTTCTTTGATTTTTAGGAGACAGTAAATATATATATATATATATATATTTCTTAGCATTGTAAAAGAATTTAGAGTTCTATTTGCCTTTGTTAATCACAGAAAATAAGCTATTTGGGTGAGACTCTGCCCTAATATTACCATTTCCATCATGCCTTAGCAAAACCTTGCTCTGTCCTATGCTGATCCTGAACTCAGGAATCTACTGTCTTGTAAGCACAAACAAACAACTTAGTTGGGTGGGATCTCCAGTGATCAACACTCCATAATTTTCTTTATCTCCTTCCTAGTTATTTTCTAACAAATTGGTTCACAGTACAGGTATTTTTCATTCCTTTAGCTTCTTGACATCCCTCATATAGTTTATATTGCATCCTTATTTTTGCAAAGGTGAGAAATTATATATTTTCAAACTCATGTACTTAGAGCCCTTTCCCTTAGTTTTAAGGGCTTTCCTCAATGTCCCAACATTTATCATTTCACTGAGGTATATCCATGACCCTAGACGTCTGGCCTCATGCAGAATTGTTATGGAGTCATTATGGATAACTTGGAGGACATTCCTCAGAAGGAAAGAGTCCTCCACTGTGAGGAGTGGCTCCAGAAAATGTGTCTATTATTATACAAAATAGCAGGAATCAACACTGGAGGGGATTCACACCAGGGCCCTGTCACAGGGGCAGGAACCATGTCACTGTCTGAACCAAGAGCACACTGGGCTTGGCAGTTAACTGTACTAGTCAATGAACATGGGAGATTTTTTCATCCCTCCAATTTCTTTCTTCAAAGACTTAATTTCTTGTCACACAAGTCTTCACTTGCTTGGTTATTTTATATTACTTATAACTACTGTGAAGACTGTGATTTCCTTAATTTTTTTTCACAGTTGGTAATTTGTATGTATGAAGAGTACTATGTTTAGAAAATCTTGAATACAGCCATGTTCCTGAAGATGTTTTTCAGTTATAAAAGTTCTGTGATAAAATTTTGGGTATTGATTCCTTATAAAATCATATATCTGGCAAATAACAATATTTTGACTTCTTCCATTCCAATTTGTATTGCCTATAGCTCCTTTAGTTGTCTTATTGTTTTTGCTAGAACTCTAGATACTATATTGAACAGCTATGGAGAAAGTTGACTGTTTTTTTTTTTTTTATTTCTGATTCTAGTGGAATTGTTTTATCTCCATTAAATTTAATGTTGACATTAGGTTTGCTATAAATTGCTTTTATTATGTTTAGCTATATCTCTTCTATACCTAATCTCTGCAACATTTTTTTTAAATTACAAGGTGTTGGATTGTTTGTTTGTTTTGTTTTGTTTTCTCAGAGGCTTTTTCAAATCTGATGACATAATCTTGGGTTTTTGATTTGGTTTGGTTTGGTTTGGTTTTATGTTCCTTCTATTTCGGTTTAATGGAATAGTTTGAGGAATGTTGGTATTAGCTCTTCTTTTAAGATCTGGTAGAATTCTGTACTAAATCACTCTGGCCCTGGGCTTTTTTAGGTTAAGAGGTTTTTAATGACTGCTTCTATTTCCTTAGGGGATACAGGCCTGCTTAAATCTGCTGTTGATTTAACTTTGGTATTTGGTATCTGTCTAGAAAATCATCCATTTCATCTAGATTTTCCAGTTTTGTTGAATAAAGGCTTTTGTAGTAGGATCTGATGACTTTTCTGCGTTTCCTCAGTTTCTGTTGTTTTCTCTCCCTTTTCATTTATAATTTTGTTATCTTGAATACTGTCTCTTTGCCCTGTAATTGGTTTGGCTAGGGGTTTGTCTGTGTTGTTGATTTTCTCAAAGAACCAGCTTTTGGCTTTGTTTATTCTTTGCATCACTCTCTTTGCTTCTATTTAGTTGATTTTTGCCCTAATGACTATTTCCTACCATCTATTTATCTTGGGTGTGTTTTCTACTTTTTCTTCTAGGGCTTTCAGGTGTGCTGCTAAGTTGTTATTGTAGGATCTCTCCAATTTATTTATTTATTTATTTATTTATTTATTTATTTAACCAGGGCACTTAGTGCTATATATTTTCCTCTTAGCGCTTACTTTCATTGTGTTCCACAAGTTGTTGTGATTTCATTTTCTTTGTATTCTAAAAATTCTTTAATGTCTTTCTTTATTTCTTCTCTGATCAAATTATCATCGAGTAGAGATTTGTTCTGATTCCATAGATTTGTGGACTTTCTGTTGTTTTCCTTATTATTGAAGTCAAGCTATTGTTCATGGTAATCTGATTTTAATCTTCTTATATCTGTTGAAGATTGTTTTGTGACTGATTATATGGTCAATTTTGGAAAAGGTACCATGTGGTGCTGAGAAGAAGGTATATTCCTTTGTTTTAAAGTGAAATTTTCTGAAAATATTTGTCAGCTCTATTTGGTTAATAACCTCTATCAGTTTCACTGTTTCTGTTTAGTTTCTGTTTTAATGACTTGTCCATTGGTGAAACTGTAGAGCTGAAGTCTTCTATTATTATTGTGTAGGGCTCTATGTGTGTTCGGAACTTTAGTAAAGTTTCTTTTATGAATGTGGGTTCCCTTGCATTTGTGGTATATATATTCAAATTGAAACTGTCTCTTGCTGGATTTTTTTCTTTGATGAATACGAAGTGTCCTTCCCCATCACCCATGATAACTTTTGGTTAAAACTCTATTTTATTGGATATTAGGACAGCAACTTCAGCTTGTTTCTGAGAATCATTTGCTTGGGCAACTTTTTCCAGCTTTTTACTCTGAGGTAGTGTATGTCTTTGTTATTGAACTGTGTTTCTTATATACAGCAGATTGATTTTTTTGAAGACTTTTTAAGGTCCTTTGATCTTTGGACATAAATGTTTTTCCTTGAACACAGAATTGTCCCAAGTCTATTTCCCTTTTTAGTGTGATTATGAAAATTTATCGTATTTCTTATTATCCAGCTTTTACTTACTAAGAACTAGACATACTCTATTATTGATTTTAAATTTACTACATCTTTATAGAAACTAAGTTCATCTCTACAGATATTTTTTCTTAAATTATTTTAATCAAATTTTATAAAATTATTATCTATTTGTCTATATAGCATCACTATAAGATAGTACATCTTTGTAGGGTTGCAGAAATCTCAAAAGTGTCAGTCACTATCTATTGATTGTTATATATTTAATAATGACAAAGAAAGCAGCATTTTAATAGCAGGAATCTTCCCTAAAATAAAATTGTTATTGGTCTGGCCTAGAGAAGCAATTCCATCATTAACTTTGGCAGTCCATAGTGGAAACATCTCAGGAAGATTACCTGCTAGACTTTAGTTACTTCTTAATGGGTCCTCACTAGATTCACTGGATTTTTTTATGTCAGAAAGTTTTTAGATTTAATATTTGCTGTAGCCAATGTATCTATTTTATCCTATTGTCAATGCCTAAAATTGTCTTTTCCAAATCTTGCATTCTGTTTGTGATCCATGCATTTATAATTAATTTTCTTACCAAGATTTTCTAATTCTGTAATTCTCTCAGTTTGTGTTTTATATTTTGCTTCTGTTTCAATTTTCAGGTATTAAATAATTAAATAGGTATTAGTTCTTCTCAAATGTTTGTCTTTATTTAGTCTTTATCTTAGTTTTCTTTAAGTGATTTACTCAATTCCTTCAAATTTTGTTTGTCTTTTCTTCACTTTCTTGCTTTTTTATTTTATTTACATTTCACCCATTGCCTCCCTGTTCAGATTCAGCCCTTCATCCTACTTATTTATCCAGTCTGTTAGCTCATATCATTTTATAGGTGATTTGAGTCAGAAGACTGTTAGTTCCTGTTATGTTTGGTGTTGTAAGTCACATTAGTATATGTGATTTTCTCCTTTTCTTTTGTTGTGAGATGATTAATATCTTGTTTTTTCTTCAGTGTAGGTATCCCCATTGTGTTGAAGTTTTATTTCTAGAATCTTCTGTAAGGCCTGTTTGGTAGATAAATATAGTTTAAATGTGGTTTGATCATGGAACATTTGGTTTCTCCATCTATGATGATTGAGAGTTTTGCAGGATATCATAGCTTGAGTTGGTGTTTATGTTCTCTTACCCTGCTTCTCATCCCATTCCTCGTCCTCATTGCTTCTGAGAGAGGGTGCTTCCCCTCCAGACCTCCCGCTTCCCTGAAACCTCAAACCTCTTAAGGATTAAGCTCATCTTCTCCCACTGAGGTCAGATCAGGGAATCCTCTATTATATATGTGTTAGGGGTTTGTGACCAGACAGTGTATCCTGCCTGGACAAGTGTTATTTCTCAATAGAATTCAGTCTTCATAGGAAGATTTTATCATGATAAATATGGTGATTTGTGTACCAGTAATGGATATTAGTCAAATAATTACTTCTTTTTTTAAGATTTTTTTTTAAAATTCTTTTATTTACTCGATCTACAATAAACTGAATGATCTTATTGTCTTTTGGATTACTTTCCTTTAAAATTATATACATACTCTAAAAACCATTTTATAAATACTTTAAAATTGAGTCATTTTCAAAATTCAGAGTCTCTTTTAAAACCTAAAATCTTATTAAAATTCAGTCTCCACTAAATCAAGAATAAACTAAATACATTGTATCTCCCCTCTGCTGCATACACTTTGTTTTTTAAGTGCATGTTTTATGTTATAATATTGATACTAATGTATCATTTTTCAGGATGAACAAGAAAGAAAGGTTGTAGATAAATAATAATATGTTTATGTGTCAGGCTGACAAGGGCTCAATTGTGCTGGACAGTTTTATGTCAACTTGTAATGAACTAAAGTCTTTTGAGAGGAAGGAACTTCTGAAAAAATGCTTTCATAAAATCAAGCTATAGGAAAGCCTATAGGGCATTTTCTTAATTATTGACTGATATGAGAGGCCATGACCATTTTGGGTCATGCTGTCCCTGAGCTGCTGTCCAGAGTTCTATTAAAAAAAAATCAAGCAGAGCAAATCTTGGGAGGCAAACCAGAAAGCTACACTTCTCCATGTTCTCTGCATCATCTAGGTTGTGACCCTGTTTGAATTCTTGTTCTGACTTCTTTCAATGATAAACACCAATATGGAAGTAGAAGCCAAATAAACTTTTTCTCAAAAAAAAAAAAAAAACGGTAAGAGGGAGGCATATTATTGTGTAGCTAGTTAACCAATTACCTTAGATACATAATAGTACAAATCCAGTAAAGTCTGTCACATGGTACAAATGTCAAAACATTTGCTAAGACTTATTTAGTTCCCCTGGTCTTTCTGATCTAATTTTTGTGTGTAATTCATGACAGCTCATAGACAGAAACAATATATAACTTTGTCAACAAAAGTTTCTTTTACTTGACTACAATACCATATATGTGTCTACACTAAACTCCTAAATAAAACACTGGAGCTTGTTCCTTTTGTACTGAAATAATCTTTCTGACATGCCTTTCAAGATTTGTTACAATCTTCCTTTTATATGTTTCTTTTTTAATCTTGTATTTGTGTGTCTCCATGTGTGTTTGTTTGTGTGTGTATGTGTGTGTGTGTGTGTATGTTGTATTTAAGTTACAGTAGCCCACACTGCCCATGAATTCTCTGTGCACCCCAGGATGACCTTGAATACTAATCCTCATGATTCAAACACTTGAATACTGGGATGAAAAATCTAAGAGTCATGAATAGCTCTCCATTTCTCTACTTCTATAAAAGGGGTATAAAACATAAATAATTTTTGTTGTGACTTTTCAAGCCATGAACAATATAGCATATAACACCAAGCCTATATTTCAAAATTGTCCTTCATGTTTCACTCAATGTGATGTGAACTTGATGACATTTCTTTCTACTGGAGGTGGATTCTACAAGTTTAATTTCTTCATTGTTGGTCATTTCATTTATGGTTTCTTCCTTTGAGTCTTGAGATTTTCTCACTTCCCAGATCTCTTGTACATACTAGAGGGTCCCCACATCTCCCACATCCTGAGGTTGTATATTTCCATTCATTCTGCTGGCCCTCCAGATTTCACTCCTGGTTGCCCACTCAAGATATGACTTCAAGTAGAGGGATGGGGTTGCCATTCCATAGTTAAAAACACTGACCCAGAATTGTTCTTGTCTAAAAGAACTAAAGGGACAGAAAACTGTGGAGAGAAAACTGAGGAAACAGAGGTCTATGATTGGCCCAAACTGGGACCCATCCCAGGGAGAGGCTCTAAGGCCTGACACATTTACTGATTCAATGACATCAGTGCTTACAGATAGCAGTCTAGCATGGCTGCCCTCCAAGAGGCCCAACAAGCACCTGTATGAGACAGAACCAGATACTTAACACCCAAACAATGGTCTGAAGTCAGTGGCCCCTTTGGTTGAATAAAGGAAAGGCTGGAAGAAGCTGAGGAGGAGAATGACCATATAAGAAGTTCAAGAGTCTCAACAAACCTAGACTTCTGAGATCTCTCATACAATGAGCCACCAACAAGGCAGCATACACTAGTTGACCTGAGGCCCCCAACACATACACAAGAGAGGACTGCCTGGTCTGGCCTCAGTGAGAGAAGATGCACATGACCCTTTAAAGACTTGAGGCCCCTGGGAATGGGGAGGCCTAGGGTGGTATGTGGGGAGCGAGGAGGTGGGGATATTCTCTTGGAAATGGGGGAGGAAGAAGGGGTAAGAAAGTGTTAGAGGGCAGAACAGAAGGGGGATAATGACTAAACTGTAATAAAAGGTTATAGATAATAATAAAATAAGATGTGAACCTGAAAACTGAGTACCAGTTTAATAATGGCATGTTTTCCTATAAGCATGGTATGTTGTGTCTCTAGAATTAGATTATTTATTTATTTATTTATTTATTTTTGGTTTTTCAAGACAGGATTTCTCTGTGTAGCCCTGGCTGTCCTGGAACTCACTCTGTAGACCAGGCTGGCCTCAAACTCAAAAATCCGCCTGCCTCTGCCTCCCAAGTGCTGGGATTAAAGGCATGTGCCACCACTGCCCGGCTAGAATTAGATTTTTATATGATTATTTGAATGATTTGTTTTCTTCTTTAACATATATATAATGTATAATGTCATCTTCTACTTTTATTAATTTTATTATTCCTCTTACAACACTGATAAACTCAGTTTTTCAGCAAGTCCCATATATATGCATATATATATATATATATATATATATATATATATATATATATATAATTTGTGTGTGTATTTATATGTGTATATAAAATATTTTCTGACCTATTGAATATTGGTGACATGGCTAGCATGAACATGGGGTACCTAGTAATGGTTCTACCAATGAAGAAAATGAGTCTCCCTTCCCCAACAATCATGGATACTCAGGGAGAATCTGCCCCCAAGAAACTGTCTTTTATCCATAAAGCAATGCTGTGGAACACAGTCTTGTATAGTTCTTGTGCAGCTAACCACAGCTGCCTTAATGTTATGACTTCAGTGAACACATCATATCCAGAAGACAGTTTTAAAGCACTCCTTCCAATATTCTTATTCTTATCTTCTTTCAGTCCTCTCTTGCATGATGTCTTTTGAACTTTTGGGTGGTTGATAAAGCTTGAGAGGATCTACTGTAGAATTTTATTTTTTAATCACACAAGCTAGGTGGTTTAATTTGCTCTGTAGTTACTAGTAAAGGGTGTTTATGAGATAACACATTTGTATTAGTTATTTGTATTTAATTTATATATTATAAATGTCACATATTGCCATAATATAAAAAAAAAGAGTAGGTAGAAGGAGCAACAAAAATGGGAGGCAAAGAGCTAGGAATGAATGGAGAAACCAAAAGGGAACAAAGGAGAGATAGAAAACATGGATACTACCCATTTCTGATTTACAAGGATGAATATCTATTATAAGTCTACAGGAACCACAAGGTAGGGGGGTTGGCATTAGAAACTGACTTGAAATACTAGGCAAATTTTGTTTGAATATTTATCCAGTGAGAAAAAAATCTTATCCAAAGATAATACATAAGAAAATTCAGAAAAATAGAGACAACGAATTCAATTTGGCTTGATAGTTAAATTTTAAAAGAAAGCAGTAAGATATAATATAAAAATACTGCAATCCAGATGGTAGAAGGTCATGAACATCAGACTGAGAAAGTAATCCTTGATTCACATGGCACAGGGGAGCTATTACTGGGGCTTAAAGAGGAACCTTTCTAAATACAGTGGGAAAATTGTCCCTACAGGCACAAAATCATTTTAATTTTCTATACAGTGGTTAGAACAGGAAAGCCTTAGGGCTGAACCTGATGTAGATTTGCCAACAGTCTATTTGATATGTCCCTATTGTTTATAAATATGATTTTATTGAGAAGCGATAAATAATTAATTACAGTGGTCACAGGTGGTACCTGCTTCATTTAATTCACCTATGGGAAATTGGGAATTACTTTAACCCTCATACGTCATCTGTCTTTCTATGCTTTCTCTGCCTGCTGACACACTTCCAGTACATCACTTTTCCATTGCTATTTCATAGAAAATGAAGCAAAAATTAGAACTTCAACTAAGTGCAGGTGCATCTATTGGTAATCATGATGGACTATAGCAAGCTCTGGGTCCTATGAAGTTTGATCTAATTACTGTATTTATCCTAATTCTAAACTGAAGAAAGAACACTGCTTTCAAGGATTCAAGAATCTTATCACACAATATTTTAGCACTGTAAAAAAATATTTTGGCAGGATCCATTTAAACTGATAATTTACAAGGTTTGTTTTAATGAAAAACTTATCACAGAACGAGAAATAATGATATTCTCCACCTGATGACGACCCCACTAGGA